>NC_137458.1:92763940-93363940 GCF_964235325.1 Thermobia domestica | reverse complement strand
TGTAACATAGCAGAACTAATACAAGAGTATGGTTTATTTTCCAACCCCTATTTTAACATAGCAGAAATTACACTGAGACTATGAACACATAGAAGATGATACTTAAGACTACGAAACATAGCATAAGACTATCTAACATAGCAGAAATTACATAAGAATACGAACACATAGAAGAGCAGATAAAACATAAGAGTACGTAACATAGCAAGGGTGTATTCGTTCTCTTTTATGATTACTTTTTCAACCCCTATATGAATATTTTACCATAGCAGAGAATACATGGAGACTACGAACACATAGCATAGCAGATAATACATAAGACTGCAGGGATGTATTCATTCCCTTTTATGATCATTTTTAGGGGTGTATTCATTCCCTTTTATGATCACTTTTTCAACCCCTATTTGAACATAACAGATAACACATTATGATTACGAATACATATAAGAGTATAAGACTACGTAACATAGCAAGGGTGTATTCATTCTCTTTTATGATTTCTTTTTCAACCCCTATTCGAATATAAGTCTACGAACACATAGCAGAGACTACGAAACATAGCAGGGGTGTGTTCATTCCCTTTTATGAGCTTTTTCTAGAGGTGAAATAGTTTCCTTTTATGAGCATATTTTCCAACTCCTATTTTAACATAGAAATTACACTGAGACTATGAACACACAGCAAAGCAGATAATACATAGCACAGCTAATAAAAGAGTATGGATCCTTTTTCAACCCTTATTTTACCATAATAGAAATCACACAGAGACTACGAAACATAGCGAATTCCACCTCTATTTAAACATAGTCCATTTTAGGGGTGGACTCATTCTCTTTTATGAGCATATTTTCCAACTCTTATTTTAATATAGTAAAGAATACATAGCAGTTGGCCTATTTTTCCATCCCTATTTAAACATAGTCCACTTTAGTTCTCTTTTATGAGCTTATTTTCCAACCCCTACTCGAACACAGCAAAAACTAGAAAATAATGGGGATTTACTTGTTCCCACAGAGACTACGGACATAGCAGATTACATAGCAAAGAATTCTTTTTACCTGGGTGTTATAGTTTATGTGGGATACGCCCTTTCTATGATAAATCTAACCGATTTAGATGAGACTCGGTATATGGGGGTTTTCGGACATGCTGATCACGAATATTATATTTATTTTTACCTGGGTCTTATAGTCCTACATAAACTATAAGACCCAGGTAAAAATAATTATAATATTCGTGATCAGCATGTCCGAAAACCCCCATATTCCGAGTCTCATATTCAACATTTAACAAGTACTCTTTCTTGGTATCCATAGTTGTTGCACAAGCACTCAAAGACATGTTACTCCAGTCGCTGGCCAAAACAGAATAACGACACAATGCATACAGCTGACTGCGCATGCATGAAGAGGAATGGGGGCGAGGAGGAAAATTCATGTTTTATGTGGGATACGCCTTTGGTATGACACTTAAAACCCAATCACTCTTAAACGAAGCAACATATTGAGGTGCTGTTTCCAAATCTAGTAATACGTCATCAACTGCTACAAGTTCCAAAAAAAAATGAACATCAAGGTCAAAGGTCAAAATACTTAAAACCTAATAACTCGAAAACGGAGCCAAATATTGAGATGGTGTTTCCACATTTAGTAATAGGTCATCAGGTATTACATGCCACAAAAGTGTTGACCATCGAGGTCAAACGTCAAAACTTGAAAACGGAGCCAAATATTGGGGTGGTGTTTCCACATTTAGTAATTGGTCATCAACTGCTAAAGTTACAAAAATAATGACCATCCAGGTCAAAGGTCAACATACTTAAAACCTAATAACTCGAAAACGGAGCCAAATATTGAAATGGTATTTCCACATTTAGTAACTGGTCATCAGATACTACAAGTTCCAAAATAATGACCATCGAGGTCAAAGGTCAAAATACTTAAAACCTAATAATTCGAAAACTGAGTCACATATTGAGATGCTGTTTCCACATTTAGTAATTGGTCATCAACAATTGCAAGTTCCAAAATAATGAACATCGAGATCAAAGGTCAAAACTCGAAAACGGAGCCACATATTGAGATGGTGTTTCCACATTTAGTAATTGGTCATCAACAACTACAAGTTTCACAGATAGTGACCATCGAGGTCAAAGGTCAAAATAATTAAAACCTAATAACTCGAAAACGGAGCCACATATTAAAGTGGTGTTTCCAAATCTAGTAATTGGTCATCAACTACTACATGTTAAAAAGTACTGACTATCGAGGTCAAAGGTCAAATATTTAAGCCTTAATACCTTGTAAACAGCGCGTCGGATAAATTTGTGTGACCTATTCAGTTTTGTAACAAGCAGAAAAAAGTGAAGAATGAATAAATTTGAGTGACTTATTTGCTATTGTACTAACGAGGAAAAATCAAAACAACGCCATTTTTAACAAGCTTAGAATATCTATACATTTTTGGGTTATTAAAAATAAACGACAAAATTAATTTGGATAGACTAACGAAAAAGAAAGCAAAGATATGCCATTTTAACTAGCATAGAATTTTAAATCATCTTGTTCTATTTAAACAGAGGAAAGGATAAATTTCAATGACCTATTCAATATTGTACCAAGGAGAAATACCATTTTATCTAGCTCAGAATTTTATATCATTTTGTACTACTCAAATAAACAAAAAACCGAAGAAGGGTCATTTTAACTAACTCAGACTTTTATACCATTTTGTACTACTCCAAAAAACGAAGGAATAGAATATTTAGTTTTGTGCCAACTAGAAAAAAGAAGTGAAGAATGAATAAAATTTAGGCGGATTATTTTCTTTTGTACCAACTGGAAAAGAGAAGAAGAGCTACTTTAACTAGCTCATTATGTACTGTTTAAAGAAACGAAAATTGGCTATTTTAACTAGCTCAGAATTTATGTAACTTTTGATCTACTGGAATGTTCTATTTTTGTATCAATCAGAGAAAACGAAGAAGAGCCGCTTTAACAAGTTCATAATTTTTGTAACGAAAGAATAATTTCGATGTTCTAGTTTTTATACCAACGAGAAAAAATAAACTAGCTGAATATTTTATATCATCTTTTACTATTTAAATATACGAGATAATAAATTTAAGTGACCTATTCAATTTTGCACCAACGAGAAATGTCATTATAACTAACTGCGTATTTTAATCCATTTTGTACTATTTAAATAAACAAACAATCAGATAAATTTAACCGGCTCAAAAGTTCAATACTATTTTGTACTATTTAAAAGAACGAAGGTCTCTGGAGTGAGCTTTCCAATTTTGTAGCAAGAAGGACTATTTTCTAACTAACTCAGAATTTCATTTCATTTTGCAATACTAAAATTTGGATGGGGTGTTTAGTTTTGTTCGAACCAGAAAAATTTCATTGGATTATTTCCTTATGTACCAACTGGAAAAATGTGAAGGGCCATTAATCAAATAAATGAAGGAATAAATTTGGGTAGAATATTTAGTTTTTTGCCTAGCAAAATAAGAAAAAGAAGTGAAGAACGAATAAAATTTGGATGCTTATTTTCTTATGTACCAACAAAAAATGGAGCAAATTTGCGTGGCATACATACTTTTGTACCAACGACAAAAAAGAAACCGAAGGAGGAATAAATATGGGTGACCTATTCAGTTTTGTACTAAGCAGAAAAAAATGAAGAATGAATAAAATTTGCAGCAGAAAAGCGAAGAAGGATCAGCATTCTATACTTTTGTGCCACTTATTGGGGGTGTCCTATTTCCTTTTGTGCCAACGAGACCATTTTTAACTGACTTAGAATTAGTACCAAACAGAAAAAAGCTACACAAATAAACAAAGCAATCAATTTTTAACTAGCTCAGAAGTTCTAGACCATGTTGTACTATTTAAAGAAACGAAGAGATAAATTTGTGTGACCTATTCAGTTTTGTACCAAGCAAAATAAGAAAAAGAAGTAAAGAACGAATAAAATTTGGATGGACTATTTTCTTATATACCAACAAAAATGGAGCAAATTTGAGTGGCATACATACTTTTGTACCGACAACAAAAAAAGAAACCGAAGGAGGAATAAATTTGGGTGACATATTCAGTTTTGTACTAAGCAGAAAAAAATTGAATAATGAAAAAAATTGCACTAAAAAAGCGAAGAAGGTAAAATTTAAATAGCTCAGTATTTATGTACATTTTTGTACTACTAAAATAAACGAAGGAATAAATTTGGGTATTCCACAGAAGAAAATGGAGAAGGGCCATTTTTTAAATTTTGTAGTGCTCAAAATATACAAAGATATAAATTTGTTAACCCATTTAGTTTTGTACTAAGAAGACAATTTGTTGGCTTTTTTAGAAAGACCATTTTATCTTTTGTATTCAGATTTTCCAGCTACTTTTTGTGCTCTACAAATGAACGGAGGAAAAGCAGAGAGACCATTTTTAACTAGCTTAGAATTTATGTGCCTTTTGTAACGAAGGAACAATCCTGCTATGAGTAGATCAATTAGTACATAGAATAAAAAATAAAACAATATGGCATTATTGCAACTACTTTCTCCTTATGCTTATTTGGAGCAGACTTAAGAGGACCAACAATTAGAAACCCGCTGGTAGGGCGTCGATTCAGTAAACCCGTTGTGCTTTAGAAAACAAAATCCATATTGGAGTATACCTTTTATACAACAAACAAGCTTCTTAGCCTCACTCCAGAAATTAGAAAACAAATTCTTTTTTCTACGGTCTTCGGCATGCATTTTAGACCAAGAGCAGCAAGATTAATATTAAATAACACTTCTGCTGGATAGAAATTCGATTCTCTCGATCTTCTATTTTATCCGGCTACCCCAATAAGCATCTGTAAAATATTCTTTGGTATGTAAAATTAGCTCTAAACAGTCTTTTATTGGATCTACTCATCAGTATAGTAGTTTAAGATAATTGCTTCCAATCTCGTAATACCCTGTAAACGCTTGTCTGAACAATGAACAAAATCAATTAGATAGTTGTAAATTTTAATGGAAGAGTTACCTGTATTCCAACTAAGACAATGTACACCCACGGAATCATCGTTGTTACAAACAGTGTTAATAGGCTTATCCTTCCATCCCAAAATAAAAATAGATGTTCTGAAATTTTTTCTATTGGCACATCCTACTACTTCTTAGTTATATCTCCCAAATACTGTACACCTCTTGCCCATTTAATTTAGCCTTAAATCTGAGAAATTGGATCGTATAAACGTGTTCGCAGCATGGTGGTGTAATTGGTTCGCCACTAGCAAATTGTTAACTTTACCTAATAACTCTCTCAGAGATCATTATTGCTGGTAGACTAGAAAATGTACACTACAATACACCTTTAAACCTACTCTCATTCGAAAAATAAACTGCACTATTACAGACTATTATAAGTACAGTGCAATACCGCTATAAACTGGAAATTCTTACACAATTTATCGTTCTTGTTATGAAAGTCTACTCCAACTAAGCATAAGGAGAAAGTAGTATTTTTGCCATAATATATTATTCTGTATGTATAGCTTTATTGTGAGAAAAAAAAATTTGTTATTCTTTTTCACCAAGTATCCAAATACTGCGAGGTCCAACAAATAGGTATCAGGAGATACCGCAAAAAGGCCAGTTTTACCACATCGTGTAAAGCAACCAAGTAAATCTGCAATCTGGATACTTGGCCTGAACTCGCACCCTTGATTCCAAAACTGTAGTAGCTCATACAAAGTGTCCTGTGTTCCCCCATAGCGAAAGAAAGCTGTCACAGTATAACTATTACCCTTAGTTTTCTTGGCAAAAAAGGTAGCTGATTGGAAAAGAGAACTGTGCGCAGTTAGACGAGTAACCAACGACAAAAATCTATCTTAATATCTACGTGCGATAAATGCTTAACAAATTCTACCATATACCATTTGTTATAGCGACTATTAAACAAATATCTATCCATCAAATAATTGTCTACCACATCGTTATAGTGGGCATTGTGTTCAACAAAACATGGCTCTATACCATTATCCAACCGAAAATATCTAACTGTAGACCTAGAATAAGCGGGGCGACCATTACGTTGTACAACAGGGAAATGAAAAACTTCGGCCATTGTAAAATAATACCAAACAATTTGTACTTATACTCTAAAATTCAAAACAGTAATGCACACAACCAAGTATGTGTTAAAGTTTTTAGTCGTTAATACAAAAGTAAAGAAGCCAACAAATTTCTGCTTGGAACAAAACTAAATATTCTATACCTTCATTTATTTGAATGTTTTTTTTTCGGTGGTACTAAATAGTACAAAATACTCAGTTTGTTACAATGGTACAAAACTAAATTCCTTTTTTTCTGTTTGGTATTAATTCTAAGTCAGTTAAAAATGGTCTCGTTGGCACAAAAGGAAATAGGACTTTCCCAAAAAATGGCACAAAAGTATAGAATGCTGATCCTTCTTTGCTTTTCTGGAGCAAATTTTATGCATTCTTCAATATTTTCTGCTTAGTACAAAACTGAGTAGGTCACCCATATTTATTCCTCCTTCGGTTTCTTTTTTTTCGTTGGTACAAAAGTATGTATGCCACTCAAATTTGCTTCATTTTTGTTGGTACATAAGAAAATAGTCCATCCAAATTTTATTCGTTCTTCACTTCTTTTTCTTATTTTGCTAGGTGAAAAACTAAATATTCTACCTAAATTTATTCCTTCATTTATTTGATTAATGGCCCTTCACTTTTTTCCGGTTGGTACATAAGGAAATGATCCAATGAAATTTTTCTGGTTCGAACAAAACTGAACACCCCATCCAAATTTTAGTATTGCAAAATGAAATGAAATTCTGAGTTAGTTAGAAAATAGTCCTTCTTGCTACAAAATTGGAAAGCTCACTCAAGAGACCTTCGTTTGTTTAAATAGTACAAAATAGTATTGAACTTCTGAGCCGGTTAAATTTATCTGATTGTTTGTTTATTTAAATAGTACAAAATGGATTAAAATATGCAGTTAGTTATAATGACATTTCTCGTTGGTGCAAAATTGAATAGGTCACTTAAATTTATTATCTCGTATATTTAAATAGTAAAAGATGATATAAAATATTCAGCTAGTTCATTTTTCTCGTTGGTATAAAAAGTAGAACATCGAAATTATTCTTTCGTTACAGAAATTATGAACTTGTTAAAGCGGCTCTTCTTCGTTTTTTCTGATACAAAAATAGAACATTCCAGTAGATCAAAAGTTACATAAATTCTGAGCTAGTTAAAATAGTCAATTTTCGTTTCTTTAAACAGTATATAATGAGCTAGTTAAAGTAGCTCTTCTTCTCTTATCCAGTTGGTACAAAAGAAAATAATCCGCCTAAATTTTATTCATTCTTCACTTCTCTTTTCTAGTTGGCACAAAACTAAATATTCTATTCCTTCGTTTATTGGAGTAGTACAAAATGGTATAAAAGTCTGAGTTAGTTAAAATGACCCTTCTTCGTTTTTTTGTTTATTTGAGTAGTACAAAATGATATAAAATTCTGAGCTAGATAAAATGGCATTTCTCCTTGGTATAAAATTGAATAGGTCATTCAAATTTATCCTTTCGTCTGTTTAAATAGTACAAGATGATTTAAAATTCTAAGCTAGTTAAAATGGCATATCTTTGCTTTCTTTTTCGTTAGTCCATCCAAATTAATTTTTTCTTTTATTTTGAATAACCCAAAAATGTATAGAAATTCTGAGCTTGTTAAAAATGGGGTTCTTTTGATTTTCCTCGTTAGTACAATAGCAAATAAGTCACTCAAATTTATTAATTCTTCGCTTTTTTCTGTTTGGTACAAAACGAATAGGTCACACAAATTTATCCGACGCGCTGTTTACAAGGTATTAAGGCTTAAATATTTGACCTTTGACCTGGATAGTCAATACTTATTTAACATGTAGTAGTTGATGACCAATTATTAGATTTGGAAACACCATTTCAATATGTGGCTCCGTTTTCGAGTTATTAGGTTTTAATTATTTTGACCTTTGACCTCCATGGTCAATATTTTTGAAACTTGTAGTAGTTGATGAACAATTACTAAATGTGGAAATACCATCTCAATATGTGGCTCCGTTTTCGAGTTTAGACCTTTGACCTCGATGGTCATTATTTTGGAACTTGCAGTAGTTGATGACCAGTTACTAAATGTGGAAAAGCATCTCAATATATGTCTCAGTTTTCGAATTATTAGGTTTTAACTATTTTGACCTTTGACCTCGATGGTCATTTTTTTTGGAACTTGAAGTGTTTGATGTCCAATTACTAGATTTGGAAACAGCACCTCAATATGTGGATCCGTTTTCGAGTTATTAGGTTTTAAGTATGTTTACCTTTGACCTCGATGGTCATTATTTTGGAACTTGTAGTATCTGATGACCAATTACTAAATGTGGAAATTCCACCTTAATATTTGGCTCCATTTTTGAGTTATTAGGTTTTAAGTATGTTGACCTTTGACCTCGATGGTCATTATTCTGGAACTTGTAGTATCTGATGACCAATTACTAAATGTAGAAAAACCACCTCAATATTTGGCTCCGTTTTCGAGTTATTAGGTTTTAAGTGTTTTGACCTTTGACCTCGATGATCATTATTTTGGAACTTGTAGTAGTTGATGACCAATTATTAAATGTGGAAACACCATCTCAATATTTGGCTTCATTTTCGAGTTATTAGATTTTAAGTATTTTGACCTTTGACCTGGATGGTTATTATTTTTGGAACTTATAATAGTTGATGACCATTACTAAATGTGGAAACACCACCTCAATATTTTTCTCCGTTTTGAAGTTTTGACGTTTGACCTCGATGGCCAACACTTTTGGGACATGTAGTACCTGATGACCTATTACTAAATGTGGATACCATCTCAATATTTGGCTCCGTTTTCGAGTTATTAGGTTTTAAGTATTTTGACCTTTGACCTCGATGGTCGTTATTCTTGGAACTTGTAGTAGTTGACGACGTATTAGTAGATTTGGAAACAGCACCTTAGTATGTTGCTTCGTTTACGAATGATTGGGTTTTAAGTATCATACAAAGTGCGTTTCCCACATAAACTATAAGACCCAGGTGATAATAAATATAATATTCGTGATCAGCATGTCCGAAAACCCGCATATACCGAGTCTCATCCAAATCGGTTAAAATTATCATAGAAAGGGCGTATCCCACATAAACTATAAGACCCAGGTATAGAGAATTCTTTGCTATGTCATCTGCTATGTCCGTAGTCTCAGTGGGAACAAGTAAATCCCCATTATTTTCTAGTTTTTGCTGTGTTCGAGTAGGGGTCGGAAAATAAGCTCATAAAAGAGAACTAAAATGGACTATGTTCAAATAGGGATGGAAAAATAGGCCAACTGCTTTGTATTCTTTACTATATTACAATAAGAGTTGGAAAATATGCTCATAAAAGAGAATGATTCCACCCCTAAAATGGACTATGTTTAAATAGAGGTGGAATTCGCTATGTTTCGTAGTCTCTGTGCGATTTCTATTATGGTAAAATAAGGGTTGAAAAAGGATCCATACTCTTTTATTAGCTGTGCTATGTATTATCTGCTCTGCTGTGTGTTCATAGTCTCAGTGTAATTTCTATGTTAAAATAGGAGTTGGAAAATATGCTCATAAAAGGAAACTATTTCACCTCTAAAAAGTGCTCATAAAAGGGAATGAATACACCCCTGCTATGTTTCGTAGTCTCTGCTATGTGTTCGTAGACTTATATTCGAATAGGGGTTGAAAAAGAAATCATAAAAGAGAATGAATACAGCCTTGCTATGTTACGTAGTTTTATGCTCTTATATATGTTCGTAATCTTATGTGTTATCTGTTATGTTCAAATAGGGGTTGAAAAAGTATAACTATACTGCTGTCACAGTATAACTATTACCCTTAGTTTTCTTGGCAAAAAAGGTAGCTGATTGGAAAAGAGAACTGTGCGCAGTTAGACGAGTAACCAACGACAAAAATCTATCTTAATATCTACGTGCGATAAATGCTTAACAAATTCTACCATATACCATTTGTTATAGCGACTATTAAACAGATATCTATCCATCAAATAATTGTCTACCACATCGTTATAGTGGGCATTGTGTTAAACAAAACATGGCTCTATACCATTATCCAACCGAAAATATCTAACTGTAGACCTAGAATAAGCGGGGCGACCATTACGTTGTACAACAGGGAAATGAAAAACTTCGGCCATTGTAAAATAATACCAAACAATTTGTACTTATACTCTAAAATTCAAAACAGTAATGCACACAACCAAGTATGTGTTAAAGTTTTTCGTCGTTAATACAAAAGTAAAGAAGCCAACAAATTTCTGCTTGGTACAAAACTAAATATTCTATACCTTCATTTATTTGAATGTTTTTTTTTCGGTGGTACTAAATAGTACAAAATACTCAGTTTGTTACAATGGTACAAAACTAAATTCCTTTTTTTCTGTTTGGTATTAATTCTAAGTCAGTTAAAAATGGTCTCGTTGGCACAAAAGGAAATAGGACTTTCCCAAAAAATGGCACAAAAGTATAGAATGCTGATCCTTCTTTGCTTTTCTGGAGCAAATTTTATGCATTCTTCAATATTTTCTGCTTAGTACAAAACTGAGTAGGTCACCCATATTTATTCCTCCTTCGGTTTCTTTTTTTTCGTTGGTACAAAAGTATGTATGCCACTCAAATTTGCTTCATTTTTGTTGGTACATAAGAAAATAGTCCATCCAAATTTTATTCGTTCTTCACTTCTTTTTCTTATTTTGCTAGGTGAAAAACTAAATATTCTACCTAAATTTATTCCTTCATTTATTTGATTAATGGCCCTTCACTTTTTTCCGGTTGGTACATAAGGAAATGATCCAATGAAATTTTTCTGGTTCGAACAAAACTGAACACCCCATCCAAATTTTAGTATTGCAAAATGAAATGAAATTCTGAGTTAGTTAGAAAATAGTCCTTCTTGCTACAAAATTGGAAAGCTCACTCAAGAGACCTTCGTTTGTTTAAATAGTACAAAATAGTATTGAACTTCTGAGCCGGTTAAATTTATCTGATTGTTTGTTTATTTAAATAGTACAAAATGGATTAAAATACGCAGTTAGTTATAATGACATTTCTCGTTGGTGCAAAATTGAATAGGTCACTTAAATTTATTATCTCGTATATTTAAATAGTAAAAGATGATATAAAATATTCAGCTAGTTCATTTTTCTCGTTGGTATAAAAAGTAGAACATCGAAATTATTCTTTCGTTACAGAAATTATGAACTTGTTAAAGCGGCTCTTCTTCGTTTTTTCTGATACAAAAATAGAACATTCCAGTAGATCAAAAGTTACATAAATTCTGAGCTAGTTAAAATAGTCAATTTTCGTTTCTTTAAACAGTATATAATGAGCTAGTTAAAGTAGCTCTTCTTCTCTTATCCAGTTGGTACAAAAGAAAATAATCCGCCTAAATTTTATTCATTCTTCACTTCTCTTTTCTAGTTGGCACAAAACTAAATATTCTATTCCTTCGTTTATTGGAGTAGTACAAAATGGTATAAAAGTCTGAGTTAGTTAAAATGACCCTTCTTCGTTTTTTTGTTTATTTGAGTAGTACAAAATGATATAAAATTCTGAGCTAGATAAAATGGCATTTCTCCTTGGTATAAAATTGAATAGGTCATTCAAATTTATCCTTTCGTCTGTTTAAATAGTACAAGATGATTTAAAATTCTAAGCTAGTTAAAATGGCATATCTTTGCTTTCTTTTTCGTTAGTCCATCCAAATTAATTTTTTCTTTTATTTTGAATAACCCAAAAATGTATAGAAATTCTGAGCTTGTTAAAAATGGGGTTCTTTTGATTTTCCTCGTTAGTACAATAGCAAATAAGTCACTCAAATTTATTAATTCTTCGCTTTTTTCTGTTTGGTACAAAACGAATAGGTCACACAAATTTATCCGACGCGCTGTTTACAAGGTATTAAGGCTTAAATATTTGACCTTTGACCTGGATAGTCAATACTTATTTAACATGTAGTAGTTGATGACCAATTATTAGATTTGGAAACACCATTTCAATATGTGGCTCCGTTTTCGAGTTATTAGGTTTTAATTATTTTGACCTTTGACCTCCATGGTCAATATTTTTGAAACTTGTAGTAGTTGATGAACAATTACTAAATGTGGAAATACCATCTCAATATGTGGCTCCGTTTTCGAGTTTAGACCTTTGACCTCGATGGTCATTATTTTGGAACTTGCAGTAGTTGATGACCAGTTACTAAATGTGGAAAAGCATCTCAATATATGTCTCAGTTTTCGAATTATTAGGTTTTAACTATTTTGACCTTTGACCTCGATGGTCATTTTTTTGGAACTTGAAGTGTTTGATGTCCAATTACTAGATTTGGAAACAGCACCTCAATATGTGGATCCGTTTTCGAGTTATTAGGTTTTAAGTATGTTTACCTTTGACCTCGATGGTCATTATTTTGGAACTTGTAGTATCTGATGACCAATTACTAAATGTGGAAATTCCACCTTAATATTTGGCTCCATTTTTGAGTTATTAGGTTTTAAGTATGTTGACCTTTGACCTCGATGGTCATTATTCTGGAACTTGTAGTATCTGATGACCAATTACTAAATGTAGAAAAACCACCTCAATATTTGGCTCCGTTTTCGAGTTATTAGGTTTTAAGTGTTTTGACCTTTGACCTCGATGATCATTATTTTGGAACTTGTAGTAGTTGATGACCAATTATTAAATGTGGAAACACCATCTCAATATTTGGCTTCATTTTCGAGTTATTAGATTTTAAGTATTTTGACCTTTGACCTGGATGGTTATTATTTTTGGAACTTATAATAGTTGATGACCATTACTAAATGTGGAAACACCACCTCAATATTTTTCTCCGTTTTGAAGTTTTGACGTTTGACCTCGATGGCCAACACTTTTGGGACATGTAGTACCTGATGACCTATTACTAAATGTGGATACCATCTCAATATTTGGCTCCGTTTTCGAGTTATTAGGTTTTAAGTATTTTGACCTTTGACCTCGATGGTCGTTATTCTTGGAACTTGTAGTAGTTGACGACGTATTAGTAGATTTGGAAACAGCACCTTAGTATGTTGCTTCGTTTACGAATGATTGGGTTTTAAGTATCATACAAAGTGCGTTTCCCACATAAACTATAAGACCCAGGTGATAATAAATATAATATTCGTGATCAGCATGTCCGAAAACCCGCATATACCGAGTCTCATCCAAATCGGTTAAAATTATCATAGAAAGGGCGTATCCCACATAAACTATAAGACCCAGGTATAGAGAATTCTTTGCTATGTCATCTGCTATGTCCGTAGTCTCAGTGGGAACAAGTAAATCCCCATTATTTTCTAGTTTTTGCTGTGTTCGAGTAGGGGTCGGAAAATAAGCTCATAAAAGAGAACTAAAATGGACTATGTTCAAATAGGGATGGAAAAATAGGCCAACTGCTTTGTATTCTTTACTATATTACAATAAGAGTTGGAAAATATGCTCATAAAAGAGAATGATTCCACCCCTAAAATGGACTATGTTTAAATAGAGGTGGAATTCGCTATGTTTCGTAGTCTCTGTGCGATTTCTATTATGGTAAAATAAGGGTTGAAAAAGGATCCATACTCTTTTATTAGCTGTGCTATGTATTATCTGCTTTGCTGTGTGTTCATAGTCTCAGTGTAATTTCTATGTTAAAATAGGAGTTGGAAAATATGCTCATAAAAGGAAACTATTTCACCTCTAAAAAGTGCTCATAAAAGGGAATGAATACACCCCTGCTATGTTTCGTAGTCTCTGCTATGTGTTCGTAGACTTATGTTCGAATAGGGGTTGAAAAAGAAATCATAAAAGAGAATGAATACAGCCTTGCTATGTTACGTAGTTTTATGCTCTTATATATGTTCGTAATCTTATGTGTTATCTGTTATGTTCAAATAGGGGTTGAAAAAGTGATCATAAAAGGGAATGAATACACCCTTGCTATGTTACGTAGTCTTATGCTCTTATATGTGTTCGTTATATTATGTGCTATCTGCTCTGTTCAAATAGGGGTTGGAAAAATGGTCATAAGAGAGAACGAATACACCCCTAAAATGATCATAAAAGGGAATGAATAATCCCTACTATGTGTTCGTAATCTTATGTATTATCTGCTATGCTATATGTTCGTAGTCTCCATGTATTCTCTGCTATGGTAAAATGTTCAAATAGGGGTTGAAAAGGTGATCATAAAAGAGAACGAATACACCCTTGCTATGTTACGTACTCATATGTGTTATCTGCTCTTCTATGTGTTCGTATTCTTATGTAATTTCTGCTATGTTACATAGTCTTATGCTATGTTTCGTAGTCTTAAGTATTATTTCCTATGTGATCATAGTCTCAGTGTAATTTCTGCTATGTTAAAATAGGAGTTGGAAATAAACCATACTCTTGTATTAGTTCTGCTATGTTACATAGTCTTATGCTATGTGTTCGTAGTCTTATGTATTCCCTGATATGCTCAAATAGCGGTTGGAAAATAAGCCACGGATATATTAAATAGGGATGAAAAATTGATCATAAAAGGGAACGAGTCCACCTCTAAAAAGATTATCTGCTCTGCTTTGTGTTCGTAATCTTATGTATTCTCTGCTATGTTAAAATAGGGTTGAAGAAAGTGGCCATAAAAGAGAACGAGTTCACTCCTAAAAAGTGCTCATAAAAGAGAACGACTACACCCTCTAAAATATGCTCATAAAAGAGAATGAATACACCCCTAAAATTGAGGTCGTAAAAGACCATGGGTGGACGGTGCGTTGGACATAGCGTATCGTGAGACACTGGAAAATTGATTCCTTGCTCTCAGGAGACCCTGAAAATTAAAAGTTATTTTTCAGCTACCGGGGGTCAGGTGTCGCCCACCTACTGACCAGATTCAACCGATGGCCCAAATATTGTTCCCTGATGGTGATAGCATCTACCAAGATGATTTGGCACCTTGTTACGCTGCAAAAACGGTGAAATTATGGTTTGAGGAGCATGACCAGGAGCTATCACACCACCCCTGGGTCTCACAATCACCAGATCTAAACATTATTGAGCAATTGTGGTCTGAGTTAGAAATGCGTGTTCGTTCTAATTACCTCACCAGTATTCCTTGAGGAACTTGAGTATGTTTTGGAGGAACAATGGTACAAAATTACTCACGCCACGATTTAGGAGCTGTATACGTCCATTCCACTTCGGATTCAAGCTGTTTTGGACGCCAAAGGATGATTTTCTCACATTTGCAATCGTTTAGGATATTTTTGTCCAAACCCTATCTATCTATCTATCTATCTATCTATCTATCTATCTATCTATCTATCTATCTATCTATCTATCTATCTATCTATCTATCTATCTATCTATCTAGATAGATAGATAGATAGATAGATAGATAGATAGATAGATAGATAGATAGATATAGATAGATAGATACGATGTTAATGAACTATACAGACAAAGTGTAAGAGGTGATTTGTTACATCAAAATAAGTCAAAATGTTCCTATGGACCTGTGAGAAAAAGTGCATAATTTCAGAGCTAGGGCTGTGCAAAATTGTAAAAAGGGGAAAAAATTCAAGAGGCCCTATTTCAAATTCGAGAAATCGTTGAGTGGTGGTCCTTATCAGCAAAAAGGAAGTCACGCAAACACAATCCAGAAATGCATATTTTATTAATGTTCAATCGGAGTGCAGAGTATTCCTTGCAGTATGAATTCCCAGGGATGCCATCAACCGAAATTTGATATATGCTCTGATTTTATGATTGGTACAAAGTAGGCAAACGATATGTATTGACACCAGTGAACACAGAATCATTTGTCGCGATGTCGGAAGTGTTAATCATCGTCACCAGCACGGTCTCTTGTACTCGGTAAAAATCTTGATGCGATACATTCTTTCATTTTTATAAGTGAAGGAAACGTGAAATATACCGTGACAAAATACATCGCATCATACGTTATTCCGAACGCAAAGAAGAAAAACATGTGGCTGCTGATTCCCAACACTTCCCGACTTCCCTCCGAAGTACTCAATGTCGGTTCCTGTCAAGTCTTACCTCCTGCCTACTTTGGACACTCCTTCAAATCAGAGCATATATGAAAAATCTATTGAGAGCATTTTTGAGAATTATACCCTCTACAGAATACACAGCGCACCTATTCAAAATTGATTTAATATGCATTTTTGGATTGTGTATCTGTGACTTTCTTTACACTGATAAGAACCACCATCCACAGTTTCTGGAATTCGCAATAGAGCGTGTTGAAATTTAACTTTTTTGCGATTCTGGACAGCCCTAGCACTGAAATTATACATTTTCTCAATACATCTTTATGAACTTTTTTTCTTATTTTCATGTAAGGAATCAGCTCTTATAGTCTGTCGGTATAGTTCATAAGGTGTTTTTGCCTATTATTGGTCTTTATCAGCGTTCAATGTTAGAACGCTAAAATATGCTATTTATACAAGTATGTCAATAAATTCGCATGAATTTGGAATGTCCTTAATTTTTACATGTAGCGGGTAACACGATTACAAATAGTTTTTCTCCATTGATAATTATCGTTTATTACTCTAAAATATTTATGCAACGACTTTTTAGAATTACCTAGTAGCTTCACGTAGGAAACTTCCACCCATTTATAAACACTTTGGGAATACTCGTACCTCTCTCTGTCTCACATACAAACGAGAGAAGGCTGGAAAGTACATGAAATCACCAAGAAAAAAATTACATGGAAGAACCATTTTAATACTGTGCCGATGCTGCCATCAGTTGTAGCTCAGAATAAAATCTAAAATATTCATAAAATGAATGCAACAATTGTGGATGAAGCTGATGCACAAGAGGGTAATTAACTGCGAAATTATGGTTGAATTTAAATAACATTCAAATGTTTCTATTTTGAAAGTGACTAGTTGGGGAAAAGGTGAGAGAGAGAGGTCATGATTAAGAAACAAAGGAGAGCACTAGCCTGATTAGACTGGTGTCGCCCTGGTTATCTGTATGATGAGTGGTTTTCCCTGTAGGAACCTGGATGTAGTGGAGTCAGCCAACAACTGGATCTTAATCCTGCTGGACTGCCAGGGGCGTCGAGTTCTCTTCAATGGGGCGATGCGTTTCCATTGATGTTCACTACACTTTCATTCCACTACTCGGATATTGGACTCTATTGAATCTGTGGCGATGAACCGACAGAATGGTACTCTTAAGACATGGAGTTGGTTGTTCCCCAATGGTGCGATGTGCCTTTCTCCTCAATCCTGCACCTTCCTAAAGCTTGTTCCTAATACCCCCTTTGGCAATAAAAAAATAAAATTATAAAATAAAAATGTAATGATGAAGTAATGTAGTGTAATATATTTTTCAGTATGATGTTCACTTTCCTTTGGACCATGGACTAAGTAAATGTACCGCTGACTGGTGGTCGCGAACCTACGGAGCCCGGTGCAGGCATGCCACCAACAATGACCGATCCATTCACCAACCCAGTTGTCTCCGGAAAATAGAACTCAAATTTGCCCAAAGAATATGATTTCAGGTCCTCTTCCATCTCAACTCGCAGCCCGACATCCAGGCCTACAGTCCGTCATCCGAGTAGGGATGTAAAATACCTGGGTATTTATTTCAACGGGTAAATACCTTGGGTAAATACCCGGATATTTACCCAAAATGGGTATTTTAGTGGGTGTTTTATGTTTCAAATAACCATACATGGATTTTATCGTTGTCAATGAAAAATATATTGGTAATATGTATGACCTGCAACAGCAATATTAAATAACCACTTAACTAATCATTTTTTCTAGTAATTAAAGAATGAATTTGATATTTATTAAGTAACAGAATACGGATTTCCTGTCTACTCACCATCATTTTTCTTTCTACTTATACTAGATTTTCTTCTATTACCCTTCGCGGAAAATAATTGTCCATTCTACCCCATGAACTTTTACCTTAGTGTGCCCCTGGGACGTCCAATCAGCTACGCGGTAGAATTCGATAGTGGACCAAACCAACAAGAAAATATAAAATTTATGATAGAACATAACGATGACTAACAAAAGTTAAGTCAGTTGTCACCAAACCAATCACTATTATTAAGTATTCTGCCTACCAGCAGCTCCTGGTATTAATGACACGGAATTAAGGTTCTTCCTTAGGTTAACTGCTTTCTACATTTTTCTCAATCTGGTGCATCTTCTTTTATTTTCAACACCTTCTCCAGTTTCTTTTTTTCAAATCACCGATGAATACACTCACTAAACTATTTAAGTAACAGCAGGATCTCTATTACTAAAATAAATAAACACGTTTTCTTTTGGTTTGCCAAATATATTAATGGCGGAAATTGAATTATTAATAATTACTTTCCTATTTTGAGGATCTAAAGTTTGCAACAATTTTATTATACATATATATTTTTAACATTACCTTAAAAAATTGACTAGTACAGATTATTTTTTTGATCATTAAGAAAACTGAACTGATATTCCAGATACAGCTGGTTGCTTTCTTCATGCAAAATAATGTTATTTTTGGTATTTTATGTATAGATAATGAAATATACGCAATTGTCAATTATGCAAAGAATTATACCAATAAGTTTCTTATCTTTTACTCCTGGTTTACTGAACTAATAAATTTAATCTGTTTAAGAAATTACACTGTAACAACTAAATTGTTGATATAGTTATATCAAAGTAAAGAAACTTGGCTTTAGTAAGTAATAACCTAGAAAATACAGAGAAACTAAACAAATTACACATTCACCCATTTGCCATTCTATAGACGTAATTGTATGATTACGAAAGTTGCAGAATAATCAAAGTAACTAAATTTAATAAATTGGTTGATCAAATTATTTACTAAATATGCCGTTGAGAGATAATGATCCATAAAATGAGGAATAACAGTTCGTAAAATACTTAAATAACGAATTCCTTATTTTTATAGTGTTTACTAAATGGGGTTTAACACTAACACTAATGCTTTGTGAAAGTATTTTATTGGAATAGCATATTTAAAATATTAATGTGATGAACAATGTTAAGCTGTATAGTAACTCACTGAAGGTAATATTTATACTTATTTAGTATAGAGCAGCAATTAATCTCTACCATATTTGGAGCACTATAAAACGAGCACAAATTTTACCGTCCTACTCAGAATCAACCCTAAGATCAGAGTCGGAATCATCACACAATTCGAATCACCGCAGACTTTACATTTAAAACTCAGACTGTCTCCCGAAGGTTCAACAAACAGGGTTTATATACGATTTATATGTATACAACCTAACCACCTAATCTAAAGCTTGAAGCCATACTATGATTTCTTCATTTTTTAGGTCTTGGTGAAACGAATCTAAGTTTACAAGTCGTTCACACCTTGGTGAAGAAAGAGCATAGATGGGGAAGATAGTAAAATGGCCCCCCCATATCAATCTTTAGACGACAAGTGAGTCCCCCTGTAGGTACCCCCAGGAGACATATGCTTCAACTCTAATTTTTCGTGAGCAATGACGTAAAATCGGAAAAGTGATGTGAACTATTTCTCAAGATTGGCTTGGTCGATGTTGTTAAAACTTAGATGTATGTATAGGTATACACGAGGGTTTCGTCTGAAAAATATATCAGCTAACCTCCACAATTTCCCTCTTTCAAAAAAATTCGATTCAATATTTTGATCTCTTTACCTATGAAGGTCTTTGAGAAAAGATATAAAAAGTAGGTTTTAAATGTCGCGTTAATCCTAGAATAACATATAATATCCACAATTGTACCGCGGGTGCGCAATGGTCAAAACTGTCTGCAAACATGCACCGCACCTGAACGGGGTCAATTTATTATTATTTTGCAGTGTTACTCATGAATGAATAAAAAATTACACTCGAAAGTCACCAAAATCGCTAAGACTCCATTTGGTGGCCTGTGGCGCTCCCATCCCCATTTTGGGTCAAAGTGAAACTTGATATTAGCGTATTTCGTATGAATCTAACATCCTGCGCATGAATATGAGGTTGAAGTTGCCATTAGTTCCCCGTAAGTACCTCATTTGATGATACCTGAAGATTCAATGTGAGCTGTCATATAATAAAATAAATGTTATCTACCAGGTATACTTATAGTGCCCAATCGAGGTAAAATCACCTCAGCTGGGAAGAGAATAACCATCAACAACAATACTCAGTGTAATGTAATGTAATCTTTGTTGTGGTGTCCATGTCGGTGTAGAACCGTTTGAATTACATTTTCTTATATTTCTTGAATGAAATGTTTCTTTCATTCAAGTCTCAATTTCATTCAAAGGCTTTATTAAATTGTATTCTTGTTGATGATTGTTCTTTTCCCAGGTGTTATCACATAGATTGGACACTGCCCTGTAGGTATATGTAACATTAATTTTTTATATGACAGCTCACATTGAAACTTCAGGCATTCTCAAATGCATGCCTTACCAACGGGGAGAGAGGTTCGTGAACCCACTCCTATTTGTAGGGTTCTGAAAGGTAAACCAGCAGCCACTAAGAAAGAAATGCAATTGAAATCTGTTCTTAACATTCCTTCTGACAATGCTAAATTTATTTTTTTGGGACGGTAAAGAAATTGGTTGTGGGTTCCACGAATACCCTCTTGTTACCATAAGGGTTAATATCCACCTTACTAAATTAAGATATACTAAACTGTTTGAAGCTTACGTTTATGATTGCATCCATAGGGTTCACAAATTGTGACAAAGAACCCAATAATTTACTTGAATGAGAACTAGTAGTTGTATTGCACATGAACCTAGCGATAGAGGTGCAGGGCTTTCTTTTGACACTGAATCATCAGGAATGTCTATTTCTAATAATTCAGCTATTTTTTTCGCAGATGATGTACTTGCTACGGTATTCGAAAAAGTACTGCAGAATGTTTGATCTTCAAGTCGTTTCACATGAGCTGGGCATTTAAAACACTTTTTCAAATAATTTGTCATTTTATTGAGATTCGCATGTTTATATTCTTTATTACAGAATTTGCAAACACCACCTTTGTTTTTGGCTTTAAAGAATGCCATGCATTACCCTTCTTCCCCATGTTACATTTCTAGTCTTTCAAAACACTGTTGAAATAACAAAAAAAAATATCGTTTCGACAGAAACTGATGCAATCCCATCTTGCAGAACAATCAGAGCACAGTACAAGACTAGTATTGAAGGCAGGGACCAACTGCAACGATTATCTTTCCTTTTTAATATTCAAACCAGTGCTGTGGTGTTGCCAGGTCTTGTACTTCTGCTAAAATCTCCATAAAACTAAGGATGTTACGCATTTTGGTGTAAAATATCCGTAGTGTAATACTTGTAACAATTTAAGTAATTAATAAAATACAGAAAAAAAATCACCGTATGGTTAACTATTGTTAAAATTTCATAATAATTGAATTTTCGTAAAATACCCATCTTTTGGGTAGGTAAATACGAAAAGGGTAAATACCCGGGTAAATATCAATTTTTTATTTACCTACCCACTGGGTATTTACCCGACCCACATCTCTACATCCGAGACCCTTCGAGTAAAAGGTCGCGAACAACAAACTACCGACACAGGAAGTCGACCTTCCAGTGGAGTTGGCAATAAGGACTATGAAAATCTTGAAATTTAATCTGTAATGGCCCTACCAGACAAAATCAAATACTTTCAATAGAATCCCAAACAGAATTTGGCGCAACGGAAAAAAATATTCCAAACTGAATTTTGGAAAAGGAAAATGATAATAAATTGAAATAATTAATTTCTTCAGGATACGGCTGTATTCGTCTCCAGCCACACTAAGAAAACACCTCTTTTGTTTTCTTCACAGCTGTACTATTCAACTTTCTAGAAAGTGTATTGTTCATGTAGTGCTCTGAACCTCATCAATATTTCATATACATTTCACATTACTCTAAACTCAGCTACTTAAATTTTAGAAAAATGTTTCTCTGTTTGAAAGAAAAATCAAATATTCTACCCACGCGTCATACACTTTATTTCTATAATCAGTAGAAAGTTTCATAACATAAAGTTTGTAGAAAAGTATGTTTTAAAAAATCAAATATCAGCATACCCATCAGAATTGAACTTCACAAATTACTATTAAATTTTCTTTGGTTTGAAGAGTCTCATTAAAAATAGGCTATTTACTTCGATTTTTTTCTAAACAACTTTACTTCATCCGCATATATTAGTATTATTAGTCGACAAAAATAAGAAAAAACAGTTGAAAATAAAATCATATCGAGGTTGCAACACTTCAATAACATTTAAATCATAATATATGTTCTTTCTTATTTTCTGATAATCTATTTCTATGCATTTCCCATCCTTTCTTCTGTGAATGTCCGGTCTGCATGGTGATGACCGATCAGAGAATTTTACGCCCTTCTTAGCTACCTTATTCTTCAACACTGTCTTCCCAAACTACCATGTTACAACTTACACTGACATTTCTTCCAGAATTTTTTTTCTCGAGATATATTACATCTAATCTAACATACTTAACCTTTCTTAACCTACCTAACCTACCTTAACTAAATTAACTTTCATTTTGTGATAGCACAATATCTTTCCAGTTACCGTATACGGACGTTTAGTTATCGGATTATTCATCGGATTACTATTAACGTTTCTAATTTGAAATTTAAAAAAATATTCCATAAATACTATAGAATTAAGATGGGTATCAAAATACAGATCGAGATTCGAACTACTGATGAAAATCTGGTATTACCGGTACTATGGAAAATCTACCCATATTGTCTACTTGAGCCCGAAAGATTTTAAACAGAAGTGGTTGTTTCTTACATGTGAGCAAAGAAAAGAGAGTTAAATTACATCACGAACAGTACTCTCGAGGTTAAAAAAAATCTTCCAATTATAAACTCTAAAAATTCTTTAAACTTTTGGGTAAATCTATGTACAGGTTTGTACATACATTTGTTATTCTTATGACAATCGCTGCTGACGCTATGACAATTACCCAACCCCCCATTGAATGCACTATGATATCACGTTGCGTATGTCTATATGACCGATTCCGAGGGAAACTACGGAGCTTTTTGCAACATTATTATGTTAAATTCTTTTAAAACGAACACAATTTTCCACTGTCAAAACATCACAATTTTGAAGGTTTGAACCAAACCGAACTTTCCCAAGTTAGCTATCAAATAAAATTTCTATCCTGTCAGAATGTAAACGCTACCACACATTCTTGGCCAGTCTTCTCCAAAATATTTTAAATTAGATACCTCTTTTTTACCCAGTGGTTGTTAGGAACATATATAATTATTTTACACCAGCTCTCGAGGATTGAGAGCTTCCGTCGGTATAGTCAAAAAGCGAATTTTCTATGTCCTGGACTACACAGCCATACACTGCTGAAACCGGGAAGATGGCTGACCCCAACCACTCTCGCCCTGACGTGAAAGATTTGCTCTCGCTGCAGATAATCCAATGTCCATTGAGCACCACATCTTTCTCACTTCACTATTTCACTGCTTCAAATTTTCTACTTTCTCAGGTTTTATATAGACGATGATAACTTTTCGTCCAACTCTTAACCCTGCTTCTGGAGAAGACAAAGATAATAGGTAGAAGGTCCCTAATTGGATATTTTCGATGACGTAACTATAGGACGCTAGTTTCCAATACTAGTCATCAAAAGAACCGCACAATCTCAAACGCAGCTGTGATTGCTGAATGATCCAATGAAATATAATTCTGACTGAAACAAAGAAATATGTCAAGAAGACATTATGGTTGACTTTCCTGAACTAAAATTCTCGAAGAAAAAACGAAATACAATTTTTTATTTTCTTTTGAAGATTCCTTACTTCAAGATATCATTGGAAATAAACTAAAACCCCACTAAAACTACCAAATATAATATTGTTTTTCTAAAATAATGCAATATTTTCAATTAGAATAGCGAAATTCTGAAATGATAATATTACATATATATTTTGTGGAATATAAATGAACATAATTGTTTTTGGGCAAAATTTATTCAAATTTTGCGACTCACTTCTATAATTCTACGATAAATCGAGAGACATATTTTTGAAATCTCTACTTGTCGAAATCTTGCGAATATATATACGAGGGCTATCCAGAAAGTAGATTACGTTTTCGTCTGTGTCCGCTAGGGGCGGGGCTAGCGCGGCCATCTTGGGGTGAGAGGGTTGCGCAGCTCAGTCGGCATCTAGCCGTGCTAGTGAGAGGTTCGTGCTGTGCTCCGTTAACCTTTTGTCACTCGCGCTGTTGGAAAAAAGCAAACAGGTGAATAAAAACTAATGATTTTTATGAACGGTCGCATTAGAGAAGCCACCCTCACTGCTATTCCTCAAGTGGTTCCTCCCCCTCTTCCTACCAAAAGCTCGGTGACGTGCTCTAATTGTAGTAGCTTCCAGGACAGGTTGAGAAAATAGTTTCGTCTGTGTTTGCTTTTTTCAAACGCGCGAGTAGTTCCGTGATTACAGTAGCAACCGTATATTTTTATGGAGTTTGAAATTTTCCAACGCGCGATCATTAATGTGATAATTACTGTTTATGAGTGAAGTTTTGTTTTTCTAAGCGAAGTCTGGCTTCTTGAGTACAAGGAGATACAGAAGTGGCTTCAGTCCCGTATCCACGGGGGGAGGGGGCCGCCCCCCCTAAACCTTGGCTGGCCCCCATAAAATTTCACGGTAGGCTTGCAAATTAACTATAATATGGTGATGAAGTATAAATGATTGGGTCGGCCCCCCTAACTTCTACCGCCCCCCCCCCTAAATTTTTGGGCTGGCTACGGGCCTGAGTGGCTTGACAATATTAATGCAAACGATATGGATGTGAGTTACAGTTACAATGAAAATAGTGAAAATTTTTTCATTGGGAAAGACAGAAAAACAAAATGGAAGAAGTGACTGGCAGCACCGGCAAAGACAAATTGTAAAAACATTGTGAAAAAGATGCTAGGACCGAAACTTAGTCAAGGCTCTCTCGTTCAGCAACAGTAGAACCATTATTGGCTCAACGCGTGGATGTGTCGATGGTTTGAGTTTTAGTTCGCATTTTTGCCATGGATCAAGACGTTTTGACAGCACTATAGCAACAACACGAAATGTTCTAAGTAATTTACTCAACAATTGCATGCATTACTTCAAATAAATGTTACTAAATATATTATTGTACCTCAAAATGTCAATGTTGGAAAAAAGCAAACGCGCGAGTAGTTATGTTACTAAATTTGGCGCGAGTGACAAAAGGTTAAGATACTGTGACGGTTTGAAATGTCTGCGTTAATTGAAAATCCCGCGAGCTGCGAGGTGCGTGCAGTAATAAGGTTTCTGACAGCAAAAAACTGTAAACCGATAGAAATCTATCGGCAGCTGTGTGAAGTGTATGGGGACAACATTATCACTGAAGGTGGAGTGCGACAGTGGGTCATAAGATTTAAAAATGGCCGAACCAATGTTCACGACGAAGATCGAAGTGGGAGACCCAGCAAAGTGACTGCCGAACTTGTCGAAAAAGTCGATGTTAAAGTCCGTGAAAATCGAAAGTTCACAATAACGGAACTTTCTTTGAGTTTTCCACAAATTTCGCGAAGTTTGTTGCACGAAATCATCAGCGAAAAGCTTGATTACCACAAGTTTTGTGCAAGATGGATTCCAAAAATCTTGACAGAGGACCACAAAAATCAGCGAATGGCTGCAGCGTTGCACTTTTTGGACGCCTACAATAAGGATGGTGACTCTTTACTCGATCGCATCGTTACTGGTGACGAAACATGGGTGAAACACGTGAACTGTGAAACGAAATTGCAATCAATGCAGTGGGGGCACACAGGTTCTCCCCAAAAACCCAAGAAATGCATGCAAACAATGTCGGCAAGGGAGATGATGGCGACTGTTTTTTGGGACAGAAAAGGTGTGATTTTGGTGGACTTCCTGGAAAGAGGCACTACAATAAACGCTCAAAGGTATTGCCAAACTCTGCAAAACCTCAGAAGAGCAATTCAAAACAAGCGCAGAGGAATGTTGAGCTCTAAGATCTTGTTGATTCACGACAACGCCCGGCCCCACACGGCAAATGTCACGCGTGAAGTTCTTGAATCTTTTCAGTGGGAGTTGTTTCCTCATCCGCCGTACAGTCCCGACCTGGCACCGAACGACTTCCACCTATTCCCAGCAATGAAGAAGTGGCTGGCTATGCAGCGTTTTGATGACGACGAACAGCTGCAAGAAGAGGTAACGAAGTGGTTGAAGTCGCAGGCGGCCGAATTTTTCGACGAAGGAATTTCCAAGCTCGTACATCGCTACGATAAATGCCTTAATTTGAATGGTGACTATGTCGAAAAGTAGTATTTGTGTGTGGCTTTCATCTGTATATAATAAAATTTGTTTCCTATACTTTGTTGATTTTTTATTCCAAAACGTAATCTACTTTCTGGATAGCCCTCGTAGGATGTTCCAAATTCTCGGACCATGTTACATTATACTAAAGTATAAGGTAACTCCCCGGTCAATGTGACCTCCATGGTTTGCTTAATCGAAAAACGGTGAGTCTGACGTTCAATGAACCAGGATATTTTAAGCTAGGCGGAAAGGAACGAGTAAAAGCAAGAAGGAAAGTAGTCGTATTTATTAACAATTTCAAAAGTAACAATTAACAAATACATGCTTATTCAAACTATCTTGCAATGTTCAACATTAATAAAAAGTTCAGTTCCGTTGCATTTATAAGTGTTCATATTACTGTTCTTGATAAATGCAATCTTAATAAAGTTATTGAATTTAGCGAATTAACTTAAGAGTTTATACAATTATCACATGGTCACTTCATATCTAGTACACCCCCATGCCGTAAACGCCTGTGGGCCACTGATTGGCTGCCTGCGACACGTCGCTAAGAAGTGGTGGCCCGGAAGCGACGCTCGCGTGCGACCCAGTGTCCGTTTTTCCAATTTTACTGGTGGGTGGCCCACCAGCGACAGAAATCGGTGGTCCCGTCGCGACAATTGCCAGCGGCCCGCTTATATTTTTGTTATGTTACAGTTGGATGGCCCACCAGCGACGCGCCGTTAGAAATTGGTGGGTCAGTGGCGACGCTCGCGGGCGGCCCGGTTTCCGTTTTTCCAATTTTACTGTTGGGTGGCCCACCAGTGACCGAAATCCGCGGTCCCGCCGCCACGAAACGCCTGTGTTCCACCAATTAGCCGATGCTTTTTCTGCCAACATGGAACACCGTATTTTGTAGCTCAAACATTACCTGATGTGATTGAATTATAGTAACCATAGCTAAGAATAAAAAGAAGTAATTGCTTGTTCTTGAAGTAATGGGTATTCAAATGCACTTTCTCTCATTTTTATTCATAGAGGTTTCACAGCTTTGGCTCAAAATCTGCAGGAATATCATCTGCTTCATTCTGTTTCTGCAGATTTTGAGTCAAAATCTCTATGAATAAAAATGGGAGAAAGTCCATTTGAATAACCATTTATAAGCATAAAACAATTGCATTAAGAACAAGCAATTTTATTTTTATTCTTACTATAGCTATTGTTAAAAAAATTAAATCACGTCAGGCATTTTGGGACTACAAAGTACAGTATTCTGTGTTGGCAGAAGCTTCTTGCTAATTGGTGGAAAATTAAGGAGGCGGACAATATGGCGAGTGGGACGAGGACGTAGACAACAAAGTGACGAAGGAGTTTTGAAAATTATTAACGATAACAAAGAATTTCACATAATTTGAAGCAAAATATAATTCAATAATTATTTATAATATTCAGGATATTGGGGAATTGTTTGACACCAACTAAAAAGATCCAATAAAGAAAAAAGGAATTTATAGGCGTTCCTCCATCGCTCCTACGTCTTTCTATCTCCCGAATGTATTTTTTACTCTAAAATATAATTCGTCGCTGTCGATAAAAATGTCAATCGAGAATGTTAAAATTGTCAGACATGGTGAATTCCACAAGGTTATATTTTGCTATTATTGTCTGATGATTCTTTTGTTTTTTACTTTACATTTGCGTTATCATTTTTGAATGCAAAGTTTCAACAATTAAACTTCTTGAACTGACCTTGGTTGAAGCAACAAATAAGTGTAAAAAATACATCGAGGAGATAAGAATTAAGACATGTGTTGCCAAGCAGAGTTAAAAAATAAACCCTTTTCAATCGTGACATACATCATTCGATTTTAGATTTAAAATATACATGTTGGTAAGCTATTACCTGTTGGAATATTTGACTGTAGGGACTAAAGTGCACAAACTGTAAATATAAATTATGAAAGATCCTGCACTTATGAACCACGAGTTCTCACCCCCATTTGTGTGGCAAATTGAGCTAGCCTTATTAGAAAATAATGCATTGATTGTGCATCACTACGAGAGTGTTACAGAAGTTAATAATGAATTTTAAAGTAAATATACGAAAGCATAAAATCTGGAAAAAACCAAAGAAAGTAATTAAAACTAAAATCTCACTTTATTCAAACAAACGCTTATTTATAAACACAAAACAAGAGGAAATCTAAAGAAAAGTGCAAATGGTCAACATTTTCAAGCTATATCACAAGGAAAATATATGTGTTTAATTCTAAGGACCCCGCCCCTTTCTTATGGAAAATGACTCTCGGTCAAATTATTTCTAACTATGCGCAAACGAAAGGTCTTGATGTGTCGATTAAAATCTCCATGGGCACGAATTTCTAAATATTATATTTCTTGAGTTATATGGGTTTACAGTTAGGTGATGTCATGAAAACCGCGTGAAATAAAACTGTAATGTACCCATGACTGGACTGACCTTGCCTAAGTGCTTGTAGTTCACAATATGGCACAGACGAGGAACTGCGCAACGTTTGTGATCCCATCGTGAACTACAAGCTACTTCGACAACCCTCGTGATGCATTATTCGCGAAAATGCAGATTCGAGGGGATCGAAAGCCAGTCAGCCAATGCCATTATGAGTTTCTGCTAGCTTTGATGTCATTGACTAACTGGCATCGCATCCTCCGAAGTAATATTTTGGCGAATAATGTATCACGCAGAATGTCAGTGGAGTACGCGCAGATTGCAGTTTCATTTCACGCGGATTTCATGACATCGCGTGACTTTAAACCCATACAACTCGAGAAGTATAATTGTTAGAGATTTGTGCCCATGGAGACTTTCTACCTACACATCAAGACCTTTCGTTTGTGCATACAGGGTTCCTACTTAATTGGCAAGCACGAATTTCCTGACTTTTGCAGGTTTTCCAGGGCACAATTTATAAATTTCCAGGGCTATATATAATATAAAAAAGGAACTTTATTTCTTCGGACCAGAGGTATACTGTGCATGTACATTTATATTCGTCGTTTAAAAGCCGTAACATCATTTTAAAAAAGAAATGTCAAACTACTGGCTCGTCTTGCGATGAACCAGAAGAAATTCCTGCTTAGCACTATAAAAGTTAAAAATTGGATTTGAAAGTCATAAACTCATATTGAAATTCCCTGACTTTTCCAGGTGTTGTCAGATTTTCATGAAATTCCCTGACTTTTTCAGGACTTTTCACGAATAAGGTGAATTCCCTGACTTTTCCCGGTTTTTCAGGTGGGTGGGAACCGTGGCATAGTTAGAAATAATAAATTGACCGAGAGCCATTTTCCATAAGGAAAGGGCAGGGTCTTTTACGACTGAAAAAATAATACAAGATTTACGGGTGTAGAACGTGCATATGCCTATCTGGCTTTTCTACGGAAAAGTCGGAAAAATAAATTGTATCTTCAATATGTATCGCGCAGTCACTTTGTGCAGTACTTTCAACATCACTAATACTGAATTCACTACATTCATTAATTCGATGTCACTAACACTGACTTCATGTGCTGTTTCCTTGTACGGAATGAAACTCGTCTTTGTCATAAACAATGGTACTGTCTGATTCATTATTTCTAGAGAGTTCAACATTTGCCACTATATCTTCAAACTGTCGGTTGACCTCCCTCCTTATTCTTTCGTATGCACAGTTGAAGATAAAACACGGTGGTCACTCTTAGGCATCTGCATTCAATAGGATTTTTTCTGTAAAGGAAATATAAATGCTCACAGTGAAAGCTTCGGCTCTCCTCTCCCAACCCGTCTGGTGAACGTGGGAGCAGTAGACCAATTCCTCCCTCTGGGAAGAGGCCTCACCCAGTAGTGGATCGAATATGGCTGTGATTTATTATTATTATAAATCGAATTAAAATTAGATGAAGGGTCTTGTTATTCTTAGGAAAATATCCCAGTACATATAAATAGTGATGACAGATACAGAGTTAATATATCTATCTTCTACATCCTGCATGATTGGTGACGAACATCAACAATACATTGAACTACAGAGGGCTAACCAGAATTCAGACTGTCCCTACGGTATTGAAAAATTAGAAGGTATTCTGTGAAAAGCGGATACAAACCTGTGCATCTGTCTCGTTGACTCAGCTAACACAAACTTCTTTGTTTTTTGAGCTTACTCTGGACAATTATTACGACAGGAAAATTTTAAACTGTTTTTAAAATTCCTTATATGTACATACAGAACAACGAAAGGTGTCTAAAGGCAAATTGGTAAATCAAATAAGGGAAATAGCTTTTACGAATATGCTCGCAAAGAAAATGTAGCTACCTTTCGGTATCATCATCAGCATCATATTTTAGTCCTTTACGTAACTCCTTACCCAGGACGTAGCATTAAAATAATAATAATAATAATAATAATAATAATAATAATAATAATAATAATAATAATAATAATAATAGCCATTGCCCAAAAACGAAACTTTTCATGAAGATGAAAAAAAAAACTTTTCTTAGTACACACTAGGAGAAATTGTGCACATGAGCTTCCTTAAGCATGTTCTAGAAAGTCTGAGACACATGAACAAAGATATTTGAAGAATTTCTTACTTTGTACTAGGGAAAGTTTTACTTTTACTATCCTCCCCTCCCCCAGCTTTTTAGGTAGTTTTCTTTAAAAATTGCCTATTACAGAGACTATCATGTTGGCACTTTCGGAAAATTTCTACATATTTTGTCGATCATGACTACCTGCCCTCCCTCAGTTCAAATATATATATATATATATATATATATATATATATATATATATATATATATATCGTTTCTTGTGCACGCTCTAGCTGCCGTAATTTTTCACGTATTGAAACCAAACTTGGTACAAAAATTGGTCGTATTAATAGCTCGAATGAGTTCGTTAACCAGAATGATCGGATGAAACATTTAAAAACGGCGGCCATTTGAACTTTCAAAGAGTTCATAATTTTTACAATTATGAACCGATCTGCTCCATATTTGACCAAAATGTTGAGATTAACAATACACTAGATGTGTGTGAAAATCAGAACGAGCCGTTAGAAAATTTCAAAGTGGCGGCCGTTCAAAGAAGCAAAATAAAAAAGAAAGAAAAAGCTATCTTCCCGTGAACGATGATCGAACTAGGGACCCTTGCATTACTGAACCTATGCCTTAGACCACACTTTTTTTTAACCATTCACGTCGATCTTTGTTACACATTCATACCACATATACTAATTTCTGATTATCGTTTTCCGGTTAATACATTCCACAAGAACAACCACGACACTGGACAACAACACCCAAGCCGAAGGCGGGAATCGTACCCACTACCCTCACAACCGTGCGGACAGCAGCCGAACGCGTCTAACCACACCGCCACGCAGGTGGCTCCACTCGGGAGGGAAGAAGGTTATTTTTCAGTATTTGTATATTTCAATCTATCAAGAGAAGTCCGTGCAATACGTCGCGCATCAATAAAATACATGCTTCAAGGAAATCTACGTCCTTTGCGGCCTTGTGCCAAAAGCTGCTTTTTTTCCTTTGAATAGCACAGTTTTTGAAAAAAAAAAGATTGACATAATAAGCCAGTAAATTTGCAAAGGAAAAAATAAAGTTTCCAACATTTAAATTCTTCCCAAAAAATGGCTTCTTTATTTTAAAAAAATATTAATAAAATAATTTATAATCTCTGTTTTCTGACCTTGGGCTGACATGTAATCTAGTCGGTAAAGTGACCTACTGCCAATCTGGCGACCTGTTTTTCACTCCCGGTGAGAGTAGAAGGAAATTTTCAACTGAGGCTCTAAGTCCTACGGGTTTTCGTCCGCATGATTCTGGTTTCTTACACTGAAAACTTGCTCCAATATCTTCGTGTGTATATTCGTAAGTATTCTTTTCCTATATACAAATATTTGAACGGTAAGCTTAAATGCAATGCAGCGTGAACAAGAACTTTAGGCTTAGAGCCAAACGGTGAATAAAATAGGACAAATGTTACTAGTTTTAAAAATACTAGGCCAGTAACTAATTTTACTGCTCTGAGCTATGCATGTTTTACAGCCTAAAGAGTTAGAAAATATACTGCTCAAGTATACCTGACGTCTTCTTTCCTTTCCTCCGTTCCTGTCCACCGCACCTTTTAACCATCTTTGGATAATGTGTATAATTCGGTGTGTTGTGACATTATATCCTGGGAACTTTGCGGCGACAACATCTGGAAGATGCAGATAATTTGATTTAGAAGTACAAAAGTGGAGCAAAAATGGCGCACTGTAAAATATTAGTATTGACTAACTAACAGTAAAAGATGATCACTTTCTAGTATTAATTTTATTTTCATTCTCTTTCCAGTGAGCTTCTCACAAGGAGGGTGTCCGAAGTGTAAATCTCAGATTTCAAAAATGTTTGTGCAGATCGTTAGGGGGGTTCATAGAATAAAGATCAGCACAACAAATTTCGGCGGAACCACATATTTAGGTGGGGCAGTGCCCCTTTTCGATTGTAGGCTTTCGTAGTAAAAATCGGCCTTTTGATTTGAAAATTGACTTATTGTTGTCGACAATCGTTATCATTCGTGTTCATTTGCGTAAAGATACTACAATTGTGGGTCAGGGATCCCTATGTGAGTGTTGGGTCCGCCTCACAAATGTGATACATGTTCCCGCTTCATTTTGACGAGCTGAATTCAAATATGTCATTAAAAGTTCTTTGTGGAGCCTATGTGCGGCACAGGTCTCTACCTAGTTTCTGGGATGCTGAATCACAAGTTGAAAGAGAACTGAAGGGCTTGAAATAGGTTTTCAGCAGAATCAGTGCTTACTGTATGGATTGAAGCCAAAAGAGATTTCATGCCTGTATATGACATGGATGTTAGGAAATGGGCAACTGAAAAAGCGAAAGAAATTAATCTTGAAAACTTTAAGGGTCCCAAAAGTTGATGCACACGTTTTAAACGGAAACATAATATTGTGTAGCGAGAAATAACAAAATTCGTGTCGCGAACAGACGTTGACACTTCAGAACAAATAGAAACGTCGGCCATATCTTTCCAGCTAGAAGTCAGGGATACGTTACCGGAATTCGATATAGACAATACTTACAATTCCAATCAAAGTGTTTTTGCAATGGAACTGCACTATAATCGTATGTTAGGCATACAAGGTCGGAAAACAGTAGAAGCTTCTGCACAATCCAAAAATGCCTTATCTCATAACTATACAATAATACCCCTTATGTCTGCAAATGGAAAATTTGTTGGGCCATTATATATTGTATTCGCAGAACCGACAGGAAAATTTGGAGCACAGGTTAAAAAAACTTTATTCCAGCCCCCAAATGTTAAGGCTTCTGCATCAATATCTGGAAAGATGAGTAAGATGCATTTGCAGGAGTGGATCCGTGACGTTTTAGTTCCTAACATAGGAGACAAAAGTATCTTGCTCGTAGATTCATGATCATCTTTTAACGAGAAAGAAACGCAGCAACACATTCCGGACGAAAAAATGCTATGTAAACAGATTCCACCGGGAGCAACTTGGGCTGTACAACCACTGGATATTTGTGGCTTTAGAATATGGAAGAATTATGTACGGAAAATGAGAGATCTCGTAATTTTAAACCAAATTGATATACAACTTCACAACATAACAACATTATAAAATTGCAATCGCTAGTTTATGAACAACTATCATCGCCAAATTACCATGATGTGTTCAAATATAGTCGGAATAAATCCGGATATGTAGATGCGAGGCCGCCAGAATTTGTTAATCCTGTGAGTTTCTCATTTTCCTTAAACGACACTATCATATGTGATGAGTGCGAAGATATAACACTCCTGAAATGTAGTTGGTGCTGCAAAAGTCTTTCCGCGGAACACTTTTTCGAACAGTTTCATTTCTGTAAAACATACAATACATAAAGTAAGCACGAATTCTGCCAAACTTCAGCCCTTCAGTTGTCTTTCAACTTGTGATTCGGTGTCCCAGAAACTAGGTAGCAACCTGTGCCGCACATGTGCTCCTCAAAAAACTTTTAATGACATGTTTGAATTCAGCTAGTCAAAATGAAGGAGCAACATGTATCTCACTTGTGAGGGGGGCCCATGTGGCGGATCTAGCCCGGGGCCGGGTGAAGCCCCAGATTTTTTAGTGACAAAAATAATTGAAGCTATTATTTATATCTTCTTGAAAGTTTATAGTAAACTCATGATATAGTATCATAGCCTGGGGTAGGCCTCCCCCAGTTTTCACCTTCTAGATCCTCCACTGGGGACCCCCCCACACACAGTGATCCTCGACCCACAATTGAAGTATCTTTACGCAAATGAACACGAATGATAACGATTGTCGACAACAATAAGTCAATTTTCAAATCAAAAGGCCGATTTTTACTACGAAAGCCGAAAATCGAAAAGGGGCACTGCCCCACCCAAATATGGGGTTCCGCCGAAATTTGTTGTGCCGATCTTTATTCTATGAGCCTCCCTAACGATCTGCACAAACATTTTTGAAATCTGAGATTCACACTTCGGACACCCTCCTTATCAGACAAAGTAACACCAGAAATGCAATTGGCTAAAAGTGATAGAAAATAAATTGTATTTACGCGCGTGCTACTGAAAAAAAAATGTTACAATTTGAAAACAATACTAACACTCCAACTCAGAGCGGGTGATAATATACTAATCACTACTCACCTCAATGTTTAAAAAAAAGACAAAAAATAAAATAAAATAAAAAGTTTTTCATCTAGTGTCTGCAATACATGCACGAAGCACCGGAGTTTCCGCTTACGGTATCATTGAACGTACTACGTATTAAATAAAAATATAAAGGTAACTACTAATAGCAATGTAAAAACTAAACAAAAGCAATTTCAGCTGTTTAACATTGTCATGATCTGTTGAAAACGGATATATAAGTAAAACGAGTTTGTACGTTTAAAAACACGCTGAAGGAATACAAATTACGAAGAGAATTAAGAATTTTATACTGTGGTGATTTCAAGTGGATTAAATCTCTTCTTAATTTTTCCTCCCCAGCGTGTTTTAACAATTCATTAACGCTTTTCCTATGTATCTTTCTTAAACAGATAACCGACGATGACCATGTCAAAGAGCCGAAAGTTTTTTTTTAAATGCAATCACTAGTTATTTTATGAGTAATACGTTCAGTGGCACCTTAGGCGAAAACTTCGGTGCTTCGTGCATGTATGGTACGCACTAGATGAGAAGAAGGATAATTGCAAACTGAATATGCTCATTATTAAAAAGAAAAACTGTATAATCACTCACCAAATCGCAAATATGGAATTCTAAATAAATTAGAAGCTCCGGTAGAAGTAGCGCAATTGTGATGATCAACTTAGAGGAAATTTTGAGCTCTGTTAATTAAAATTGAAAGAACACAATATCGGAAGGTAGTTAACATTTATTAAAAGTGCTATGAACACAAAAATAGATAACCTTTCATACCTGATTCTCCTGGTGAAACTGCACCGGATGTGTGCCTGCTTTTAACACTCGATGTTGTATCACCTTCGCAACTTGGAGTATTCTGACCATGACTGTTGACGCGAGTGGAGCTTGAAGCAACAGTGTTACAGCGAGAACCTGTAAAAAGAAAAAAAAAAGCGTTCTGACACCTGAATTTAAAGTGATACACATGCTGTTACCGCGGTCTACGAATTAAACCCGAATAAAAAAAAACAATAAAATCCGAAAAAAACCATATGGGCCCAGGTGGGTTGGCTTTTATTTAAAAAAAACAGGTCTTCTCAAACCCTGCGCAATTGTGATACGCAATTACGCTTTACAATTAAATTAAAATTGGTATGTTTTTAACGTCCCATTTTTGCAGCGAGGGCCATACCAGATGTGAACCTACAGTATAAAGTGGGTTCCGAAACACTCCATTTACGGTGAGCTCCCAGCGGGAATCCAACCCGCGACCACGCGCACTGAAGGCAAGCACTCTAAGTATCAAGCTACGAGGAAACCCACTTCACAATGCATCCACTGATGTATACATAACGTGTGTTGAAAAGTAATGTTTGTCATCTGGACACTGTTGCCTGCTGACGAAAAACCATTAACTTGTATATTGTTAGCCCGATATGCATGTCTGTATTCCGGACATTTGCACTTTTCAAGGCCAATCCAGTAATATGAAAATCATTCTTTTCTGACAACATTTTCATGGGTAAACAAAATCTGCACTCATGTCCGGATGAATTCCTACCTGTTTACATATGCAAGTGTAATTAAAGTTCTACCAAATTTTCTATTTAGTAGACCGTACGGTAAACTGAACCCTAATTTTTAAATCTGATGGCAGTGGGAAGGAACCTACATTTTGAAAATAAGGTATTTCATGCATTTCCTTCACGGTAGAACTAGAGGAGTTCTATAGTTTTACCAGGGCTGTGAGAGTTTCAACGGGACCTTTTGGACCTGTAATTTTTACTGTTTTTTTCACTTGGAAATCTTAATTTGCACCCTCCACATAATGTGTGAGTTACCACTATGTTGTACCTTTATTAACAAATAAGATATAATTTTTTGAAGTTAAGTTTGCAGCTTAGTGTCAGCGTTTACCATCACCTATATCTTCTAACAGTCCTTGCATTTTTAAGTACAAGGGCGTAAATCCCACATTTCGCATCATAAGAAACTGTATTTAACGATTACTAAAGCAAACGAACCTAATTTTAAATGTATTCAAGCCAGAATTCTTAGGGAACGATCCGAGGATTTTACCTGTCTCCAGATATAAGTTAAGGAAATGGCGCTAACTTATCTTTTTTAAATGTGTATCTCGGTTATTAATGAAGATACAACATTGTGGCAACTTACCATTATGTTGAAATTCAAAATTCCAAGAGAAAGAAAACTCAAAACAAAGCAGTAGAAATTATAGATCCAAAAGGTAAATTTACGGAGTTTCAACAAAGATTGCACGGACTACAATTTTGTGACGGTGTTGCGGACCAGTGATCTTGAACCTTCCCTTTAATTGTTGTTGCAACAGGAGGGCAATACTCACTCCATCCTCCCCTTCCACTCACGTTTCACTTGGTTTAACACCATCTTTGGAACTCTCATAGTCCTTGCATACAGGAAGGCACAGTTCCAATTGGCCAATGCTCCTGCGTAAGACAAGCGAACCACAATTGCAACCTTTTCATGAGTTTATAATGAGTGGCCTGCGTTCTAAAACAGCTTTAACTAACTTTTATTTGACAAGGGTGTAAAATAAACTGATTCCCCCCCATATATGCACCAGTACGAATTTTATTAGTTTTCGAAGTGCAAGGGCCTAAATGTGTTAAAGTAATAATCTTTACACCATGAAGAAGTTCAGGGTTCTTGAACACATGTCTAAATTTCCCATTTATCTGTAATAAAGACAGAAGATAACGTGTCCTGCGGGGCTCTTACACGCCTTCAGTTGCTAACGCTCGCTCTGCAATAATGAATTAGATATTTTACTTTCGTACAGAAAAAAATACAACCTAACTATTAACCTATATGGGGGACCTGTATTCTAGAACCTTTCCAGGAGTTCATTTTATCATTTGTAAACCAAACTCGTTTAAATTTAACTAACTTAAGCCAGTACTATGTACATGGGGGTCGGGCATCTACATCCTTCGCCTTTATTTGTTTCACAATATATAGGAGGTATGTGCATATTTTTATTTCGAGGCTATAACTTTTTTTTAGTGTCTTACTAGTACGTTGTAAACAATTTAGTACATTTCTAAAGAGTGCCGTATCGCCGTATCGCCGAACCAATTTTAAGAAATTTACCGGGTCAATTGGAGAATTTATTTAAGTTTGTGAGGAGGAATGAGTGAAAGTGAGGTAAGTGAAATAGTAAAAGTGAAGAAAGTTGTTATTTTTGATGTTGTAAGAGGCACTGTATGTGGAGGCGGAAGAATTATTTCGCGGAGAGGTACATTACTTATGATATAGTAGCGCGAAAGGCATGCCGTTGGGGAAGAAGGAAGAGCATTTCAAGGGCTATTTAGCGGAGTATTTATTTAATGAAAGGGAACCCCAGGGAACTGTTGTACACGATTTTCTTCTTGAAATTGGGAAAGCTTACAAGCCTAAATTTAGAAGGTAAGTGACTTTCAACTGACTACAGGTAACTTTTAAATGATAAGTGCTATTGAAATTTTAATGATCGCCAAAACCCACATGCTGTCACTACCCTCGCTTACGCGGATACACACCGTCGCTGACGCGCATGTTCCTTTCGGGCGCATTCCGTCGCTCCGCTCGGGCCCCTCTGTTGTGCTCCTGCCCTAACTAGGTTAGATAGCTTTCGTGCTTTTTAGTGGCCACGTAGCAAAGGATGGTTGGTGTTTTTGCACTGTAGTTTTTAAAAGTACACGTAAGTAACTTAATATATACTTTTGATAAGTAAGTAACCTAACGAAAGTAACGTCGTCTAACGTAACTTAATGTAATTCAACAAAATATAACCGATTGCAGCACGTTTTGGTGCATTTTCAATTTTCAAACTGGTCCTGCGATACGGCACTAATGCCTCTCTAAACCTCATTCTACGCAAAGTTTACAATTTTCCTCGATTTGGTCCAGCGAGTATAGCAAGTAAATTTAAAAATCTTACCTTTAGTGTAGTTTACTGCCCCTTTGTAGGTATCCCATGTTCTCTCATCTGGTTCTTCATGAAATATTATCTCTCGTGTCGTTTTGTTCCATGGCAAGTGTGTCTTCTTCCTTAAACAGAACCCAAAATAATTTGCACGTCCTGCCCGCCACACTTCAGACCCGTCTGTAAAAAACAAATGAAGACCTCCTTCCGCATGCGCGCGGCGATTGTGACGCGTTCCTTCCTCGGCGAATCGAAGAAGCGCGGACTGCAACGAAGTACACGCTGTCACGTGGTGGCACCGTTACTATGCCGCTGCTACATATCTCTATCCGACTTGTCGGAACTCCGCCGCCAGCGGCCCACTGGTGATACTCTTCGATACGTCACTATGACGACGAGTCGACCATTTCCCTGCAGTGGCCCACTGGTTTTCAGCGACTCTTAAGGTATGGGGAAGCTACTTCACAACACACTATTCAACGTATTCCAACGGAAGCTCAATACATTTTTTACAACGGTGTTGTAACGTTTCTAACCCTTGCAAATAGAGTCTTTTCCTGCTGTGCAAATCGGCCCTCCACCTCCGCAATGAATACCTCATCCGATGGAAAATGTTTGCTTTGAGATGTTTTTGAGTTGTGGGATGAGGCGATAGTCGGAAGGGGCCAGACCAGGTGAGTACGGTGGATGAGGTACAAAGGTGAAGCCCTGATCCATCAATAATTGCATGGTTTGATGAGTCTTGTTATAGGGTGCATTGTCCTGGAGAAACTGAACACCACTGCTCACTTTTGCCCGACGTTTTCTCTTCAAAGCCTTCTTCAGCTCACTCAAATAGTTGGAGTAGACCCCACCACTGATGGTTTCACGCTTTTTAAGGTATTTGATAAGGATGGCACCGTCCTTATCCCAAATCACCGATGCAAGCATCTTTTCAGCTGATCTTTGGCTTCGGAACTTCTTCGGTCGAGGAGATCCACTGTGGCGTCACTCCATGGATTGCTGTGGATCATAGTAGTGCAGTCATGTTTCATCTCTGTCACCAGACTGCGTAAGAACTCACCAGGTTTTTGAAAACTTTTGCAAAATTTCCTGTGACCATCTGCACCCGTGTTCTCATCTGGTCAGCAGTCAAACATTTTGGGATCCATTTGTCAATGACCTTCCGCATGTCCAAATATTCGGCTATTATGACACTCATGTGCTCACGCGATATCCCCACACACGCAGCAATGTTTTTGATCGCTATGCGCCTATCCTCCATGATCATGTTATGCACTTTGTCGATGTTTTCCGTGATCACTGTACTTGAAGGCCTGCCTGCGCGAGGTAGATCTTCAGGGTCATGATGACCAGTCTTAAAACGTCTCACCCACTTCGCTAATGTTGTATATCCAGGAGTGTGTTCCCCCAAAGTATCCTATAAAGTTTTAAAAATTTCCATATAGGATTTGTGTTGCAACACAAAAACTTGATGACACTACGAAGCTCATTCTTCTCGAATTTCCTTAAATCCTCCGCTATATCTTCTTACAGAATCTATAACAAAGGAAATAACGACGATTAAATGATCATATACGGTATAAGAGGATGACAATATATGACCTTGCTACTGACTACAATGGCACGTTTTGATTTTTATTTTCTCTTGGTGATTTCATGAATTTTCCATCTGCCCCTTATATATATATATATATACTTGAACATTTCTAGTTGGTATGTTTTTAGCAGTGGAGTAACGTGTTTTTTTAAAGTAAAAATTTAAAAAAGTGAACGATCATGAATTGACGTTATATAGTATTTTGATAGACCTTAACAGCTGCTTTACTGTTTTGACAATTTTAAAAAATATGCATTTTAATAAAGTAGTTTTAACTTTGTCCTATTCTCTATTACTTTCTGTTGCTATTTAAGTTTTCAATTTGCATTATTTAGCGAGATATGATAGTATTTAGTCAGGTGTCAATTTTTAAAAATGAAGTTTCCTACACTTCTTAAACCGAATATGATGTTTGTTTAGCAATACTTGCAATATTGTTTCAGAATTTTTTGGGTATTACTAGTCGGTTCATGCATCACAGCAACAGTACTAATTATATTGGAGTCATGGCGGAAGTATCAAGAAAACCCTACAGTATTAACAATCAACAGAAAGCGGGAGGAATGGAAATTCAATATGCCATCTCTGACTGTACGTGGTGATCCTCCATCAAACATGCGGCTTATCAAAAAATTTGCGAAAAGGTAAGACGAACGTATCAGTATGTAGCCTATATACGACTTGCTGATGGAAAAATTGTAAGATACTAATTACGTTAAAATATTGGCTCCAAAGACTCAGAACAAAATTATTTTACTATCCACACTTGATATTACAGTAGAATATTACTCAGACAATTATTATAGTATAACATAATTTTGTCAAAATGTATAAACTATTCTATCTCCAGTTGCATGTACAATGACAACTATAAGGAACGTAATATAAAGAAAATTAAAATAGTTGTAGGGATGTTATTTAAAGGTGAACTTAAGAAATAAATTGATATGTATAATTATGATTTTCTTAACACAGCTACATGTTATTTTTTTTCATTTGATGGTGAACTTTAAGTTTTACTCTGACAACTACGCAAGAAGAAAGACATTGTAACGATGTCAGTTGTTTGTTGCTACTTGTGTAGAGTTTTAAAGGTTTTGTCATGATGAATATATGAGAATATGGATGTAGCTTGTAACACGAGATTTGAATCACATGATAAGAGATCTTGAATCAAAAGTCCAGTGCATTAGTGAAGAAATGTTTCACCATTTAGCTGGTGGGAGATTTTTCTGACGTTTGTAAGCAACGCTACTTGAAATACAGTTTTATTCAATAATTTCTTAAATATTTCAAAATACGCCCTATATTTCGAAACTAACAAGAGTAGAGTTAATCTGATGAGTTGTCATTAAAGAACTTAGGTTTCCTTCACATGATTTTTATTTGAATTCTAATTGGGATCCTATCCTGATGGGATATGAGATTAATGAGAAATATGTCTTTATGGAATTGAGCATGGTATGTTATTTATTTGAAGCGAATTTCTTCTTTTTGTTAGCCATTTTCCTAGTTAGCTCGGTTAGGTTTTCAGATCGTTGTCCTTCACTTGTTTCTATCTTGTGTCATAACCGATGTGACACCACACTTTACCATATCGTTCTTAACACAATCTCACCACCTCTTCTTTGGCCGGCCTAGGGCTCGTTTCCCACATACTTCTATAGCATCTAGTCAGTGAGCTACATATTCCAAAGGTCTTTTTCTTACATGCCATCTCAGTCTCATTCCTTGCAGTTTTTGTACTTCTGGTCTTACCTTTATTAATAACCGAATAATTTATTTTTTTCCTTCTGTGTCATTCCACACATTGACGGCAATATCTTCATCTCCGCAAAGCGCAACTTCCGTTCCTCTTTCTTCTTCGTCGTCCAACGCTCGCTCTATCCTATTGATATCATTCTAATTAGGTCAGAAATCTACATAGTATCGCTGTAAGCCTTTTGGCAACACGGTTTCGTTTTATGGCTCCCCGCATTTATTAATAATCTTTGATACGTGATAATTTTAGGAGTATTTTGGTTTCTTTATCCCCAAATTATCACGTAATCTTACGTGCATGCTTCATTAATTTTGTATTTTACTGTGCTATTGTGCTTTCGGAACTCTTTTATTTACAGTTTTGCATTGCATATTTTGTAGACATATTCGAGAGAAATATTAGTGAATTTAAAGATGTCACGACATAGGCAGACATCCCCACCACCTCCAAAAACTACGACGGTTGTTCTGCCGTCAACGCCGCTTACCACCTTTTCTGGTTTAGAAACAGAAGATCCCCAAAACTTCATTGTTTCGTTTGATAGCATATCAGAATTGCATAATTGGGATCATAATAAACTCCTTAGCGTTTTTCGATCGACACTCTACGGTCCCAGCAAATTCTGGTTTTTAGCGCACAACGATACATTCCAAAATAAAACGTGGGACGAAATAAAGACAGAATTCTTGAATGAGTTTGGTGCTAATAGGAATACAATTCCGCGTTGCCGTGCCTTCCGATCACGTGTAGAGAAACCAGTTGAACCTTTAACTCTCTTCTTATACGAGAAGAAATATTTGGCAGATTTCTTGAATAAGAATATGACAGAAAAAGAGTTTATTTTAGAGGTAGTCTCATCAAAGATGGCGCAGTACATGCAACATTTTGCCCAACTACCCATTAATATGTTTGAGAAACTCATCGCATAGGCAGCCAAAGGCAAACGGCCGATGAACTAGGCTCACAACAGAAACTCAGACATGTTTTTTTCCTCCCCTTTCTACTACGACTCAGCATACTAGCGAAACATTGAAAGATATAGTTTCTCAAATACAGCAATTGCAGTTACAGTTTAATTGGCATCTTGAGTCGCAGGAACTTGTAAACTTTGTCACTAGTAAGGAAAATTCAAAGCCTGAATCTTCTTCTGCTTGAAAGTCTGATTTTTCCACTCAGCATAGCAATAGTTCTGCATCGCCTCAGGTCGCAAAACCTGCCCGTAAACGGTCACCCTCCCCACCCGTGCAGTTTCTACTTGTTGTAATTGTCGTTGCAAGAAGAACGATGTCTTCTCGAAGCAGCGAGGTGACAATTCAAACCGCTCCCAGAAAAAGAAAGGTGGAAAATGTAAAAAAAGGGAAATTAACAAAAATAATGAGTTTTCTTATCAAGCAATGGCGGTACAAACGACTTTTTGAACCCCCGCACCTCTAATTTTTGGCAAAATTTCCCTGCGGTATACCCTTTCGGTACGAATACCATCCCAGCACTTCCTTCACAAGGCTCATCTACTTCAGTTATGATTACTGAACAAAAAAACTTGTGAAGGGGGTCTTGAACCCTCACCCCCTCCGTCGTCTACTATAGTACACTCTACCTAGATTTCACAAGCCCCTCCGATCTCCGCCACTGTTTCTGTGTTACCCACTTCCCCTTCAGCCTCCTTCCCCTCCCTCCACTCAGCATCCTATCACTAACATTCCAGTTGACACTTCCTCCCCTTTCATAGCTCTTTTTGCAGCACACATAATATCACTCCTCCAGTGATGCGTGCTTTCGTTGAAACTCCCGTTAACCAAGCTTCTAAGAATGATAATGAAAACACGGGAAACATTGTTTTACCTCTTATTCACAAAGGCGATTTAATGTTTGTTGAGGGCGATCTAGCTAAGAAACAAGCAATGTTCCTCCTGGATACGGGAGCTGAATCGAACACTATTAGTTGTTACAATTTGCCACCAGCTGCAAAACCAATTGAACTGCATACCGCTCTGATTGGCATATCTAATACTCCCATTCAGATTTCTCAAGCTTGTTTAATTCCGATAAAACTTAACATAAAATCTTTTACAGTTTTCTTTCGCTTGATACTTATTATGGTTTTTCCAGTTATACTATCGAATACTTTTTTTGAAACAACAGTTCTGCAAGTATAAATTATGAACGTAACACAGTTACGTTGCAGCATCACGGGTTTCCAACATAGTTCGGTGGCCATACAAACAAAATTCACTAGCTTACTTTCATTTTACCTAACGAACAATAGCTATTTCGTTTTGAGTACACAACGTAGGGTTGTAATCCCACCCCGAACGGCCATATTAATTCCTTTGACTTTACCGCTTAACATCACTACTGAAGAATTGTACATTCACTCTCCCGTTGAAAAGAATTTGCATAAATGTGTGATTGTATGTACTGTCGCAAAAACCTATCAGCTTTTTGTACCAGTGGTGAATGCATCATCAGTGACCCGTTATTTTTGAAAAACATGGATATTGTTTTAGCTAAAGTGTTTGATGCACACAATGAAAAGCGTGTTCAGTTCAGTACAATTAGGAAATTTTACACAAAAACCCTAGAACAGGTCCGTAAATCTACGCCTGAGCGTTGGAACAAAATAACACATTTGGTGGAACCATCAAAATTTAATATTGATAGTACATTACCACTGCACTACCAAGAGCAGTTGCGAGCATTACTCACACGTTATGCGAATGCTTTCAAATGGCATCCAGATGATTTTACATCCATTACTGCATTTGAGGCGAGTCTCAATCTCAACTCTCGCGAGCCATTTCAGACACCTCAATTTTCAATTCCCCACCGACTTAGACCCAAGGCTAAGGAACAGGTTCTTAAACTTTTGCATTAGGGTGTCATTGAGAAGTCTAACTCAGATGTTCGCAACAATGTTTTGATTGTACCAAAGCCTAATTCACAGGATACGAGATTGGTACTCGATTAGCGCAGTTTAAACATACAGTGCGATTTAATATCCGATGCAATCTCGTCGTTTCTGACACGATAGAGAAGCAAGCTGATGGTACGCTCTTTGTAACTTTATATTTACACCAGTTTAAACCAGCTCAAATTAACTGAAGAAGATCGCAAATTTACTGCGTTTTCAGTGCTAGACCACCGGCAATATCACCTGTCCGCAATACCAATGGGTCATAAAATTCGACCATTAATGTGCAGCGCGTGATGCGTCAAATCTTCGAGGACATTTGCCCTAAATCTTTAGCATCCTATATTGATGATCTTTACTTGGGCTCATCAGATTTCGAGCATTTATTGCAGAACCTAGAAAAAGTGCTACAGGCAGAGCAGCAGTATTCGGCTCTTTTGAATTTAGACAAATCAGTTTTTGGTGCACAAGAAATCAAATGCCTTTGTTTCAAAATTAAGAACGGTCATATCCGCCCCGACGAGAAAGAGATAGAGGCGATCTTAAACATTCCAAAACCAAAGACAGTAAAACAGTTACGTAGTCGGTTGTCTTCAGTCAACTATTTTCGAAATCATTTCAAAAACATGGCTTCAAAACTGGCTCCATTATATGAGGGTTTGCGTGGAAAACCGAAGTCCTTAATTTGGAATGAAGCCCGCGAAGGAAGTTTCAACTCGATGAGAAAATAACTTACTTCCTCTCCTGTGTTAGAAATTTATTCAGTAGAAAATACTGAGCATGCCATTGCTGTTGATGGTTGCCTACAGGGGGTAGGCGCATGTCTTTTACAGAGGAAGATAGATGAGAATGAGTAACATCCTGTAATGTATGCATCCCGGAATACTCCAGCGCCGGTGTATGAGCAAGAATATTTTGGCGTTTGCACATGAAAGAATTTTACCCTTATTTAGTTGGTAAAAAGTTTCCAATTTTTACTGATTCCACGGCCTTGACAAACTTAAAATCTTCTAATTGGCTTCCACCCAAGCCACAACATTGGAGAGCTATGTTTTGAATTCGATGTTCAGCATGTCAAAGGAATTCTTAATACCATCCCTGACCAGGTATCACGCAACCCCTTTCTCCGGACAGAAGAGACAGAACGAGATGCGAACGAAGAAATCCATGAATTTCAGTTGTTAGCCCTAGACAGAAACGATGATATCGCTGCCCTACAGCGAGGAGACGCGTATTTTTCAGTAATTTGCCGTGTGTTGTCAACAGACGACAAGACCCACCCACAATACAAAAACTACACCACTAAATTAGAAATATCTAAGAGAGTACTATACAAAAAGTAACAGTCATGCACGATAACAGTTCCTTGCTATGTGTTCCAGCAAAATTACGGGATGCTGTTTTTGATGAGATTTATGTGCATTGTCTAACACATCCAGGTTTTCGTAAGATGTAGAATATCCTGAAGGTCAAGTATTTCATCCCGCAAATGAAAAAAAAATGGCTTTACCACCGTTAAAGCATTGCACTGAGTGTGCCATTTTAAACGTCCCCAACCCACTACTGTCGACGCAGCTCAAAGACACCCGAATTATGATCTCCTTGAGGCGTGGTCGGTGGACCTATGTGAGAAATTGATTCCATCAGAATCTGACGGCTATCAGTATTATTACGTTACTGTGGAACATAGAACTAGTTTCTGTGTAGTACATACGATCATTACCCCCACTTCCGATGCATTCTTTTCTTTCCTTATGGAACAAATAACCATCTCATATCCTTGCCAAAACGTTTTTTTTCACGGACCGCTAGTCTAGTCACACGTCCATTAAACCAAGAAGTTTTTAGAATCTTATGGAGTGCAAGTTCTCTATACTTTACCAGCAAACCATAAAACATTAGGGTTTTCTGAAAGCCACGTGATAACCACAGAAGACGCGATCCGTTTTCTAACGAAGGACGATCATAAGAAATGGCGAACATTTCATTAATATGGCAGTCGCCAGCGTGAACAAAACTCCCCTCACTTCCCTCGCTGTCTTTCCGTTTCAACTCCTGTATGGTGTTCAACCTGTTCTCACGGTGGACAGGGTACTCCAGGCCCCTGTGAATAACGAGGCTTTATTTATCGACTTACAACGTTGATAGACTTACGGGATTATGTTCTACATAAGAAAAAGAAAGTGTTCAGCGTCTTCGTGACACGAAACACGCTAAACGAACATCGACTGAGTTTGTTCCGCAGTTCAAGGTCATCGTTCGACGTTTGTACACCAAGCCACACGAAACGGGACCATTGAGAGCTTTATTTCAAGGACCGAACAAGTTTTGCCTAAACTGGATGAAAATTCGTACTTACTATCCATTAAAGGCAAGCCCAGTCCAGTAGCTAAAAATAAGTTAAAGATCTATCTCCCAGAATAACGATCTGACCCCCATTTTGAGACTAAATAAACGCAGTATTTGCAATAACCAAGGCTCAAACTTCACTAAAAACCATAGCTTAGTTCATAGCGACAACGACTCCCAGATAAGACCATTCGAGGATAGGTGCATAAATAAGGTTTAGTTAGACTAAATATAGCCAAAGGTGGTATCTGAAGAATCGTACATCCTATGCAGGTATCGGAGCTGTGTGTTCGTTTGGAGCTTTATGCTTATATTAAGGTGAGATGTGTGCTAAGTGGAAGCTCAGCAGGAGCTTTTAGGGGAGCTGTGCTCAGTTGGTGCTCAAGAGGAGCTTTTAAAGGAGCTGTGTGCTCAGTTGGGGCTCAGGAGTAGCTTTGAGAGGAACGATGTGCTCAATAGCAACTGTGTGCTCAGTTGGTGCCTTGTGCTCAGATTAAAGTGAGATTTGCGCTCAGGAGGAGCTCAGTGCTCAAAAACATTAGGATGTCGAGATGCTTCAGAACAGGAAAGCTATGTCAGTGAGTAGGTTGCCGATCATAAAGGTTCAACGAGAAGTGCAGAAAGGCTATTTACGAAGACCCGAGGAAAATGTTGGGAGTTAAAATGTTTGCGGAGACCCGGGGAAGATGTTGGGAAATAAGTGCTGCAGTAAGTACACACATGTCAAAGTGACAATGTTTGAAGAAGATAAAAATGAGGCTGTATTATGTGGATTGTTTAAATTCAGATTATATAGTTTTAGCTGAGGTGTACTCAGTATATGTTCATGGTTCTGTATTTTATAAATATGTTTTTGTTTTATCAGCTTTTAATTAATTATAGATTGTAACAAAGTATACATCCATATTTACTATTTGGTAATGATACGTTTTAGTGGGAAGTTATATATACAGCAAAATTTATGTCGTTAGGCCTAACTTCTAAGCCTAACATTATAAGAGAACGTTGCGGCTAAAGTGTATAAAGCAGCACTCACCATAAACAATTTTAACAGGTATAACACTAAATAGATGCAGTATTTGCAATAACCAAGGCTCAAACTTCACCAAAAACCATAGCTTAGTTCATAGCGACCAACGTACGTTTCTTGCTAATTTCCTGCTATAAGTTTTTCCTTCGATTTTTCTCTTTGTTTTTCACGGATCCTTGCAAATCGTTCTGTTCTGTTTCAAGCACCTTCCCCCTACTTCATTAATTCTGTATTATTTTCCTCCTTGTTTCATTCCACCATTTGTTCATAAGAATTTAATATTGAATTGTTTAAGGAACCTTTGGAGTATTTGTAAAGCTATGCGCAATACATTTCGATATTGCACAACCACAAGACATTAAAGGAAAGAACTTCGTACATCTCCCCCCCCCAAAAAAAATTGAAGGTACTAACATACGGTAAATCCTCTTGTGCTCTTCAAACTTTTCCCTTTTTCTCCATTTTTTTAGGTTTTTATACGAAGGTTCACAACTCCTAACAAATAATTAAGTTGTAACACTTGTCACGTTAAACGTACCATAACAGGATTTAAAGGTATTATAGCACTTTATTTTCGCGAAAGTGTATTACTTATACATACGCATTTATCACACGATAGGAACCAAGTTCACTAATTAGCCGTGACTACAAATGTAACCTACGTGTGTCGAACTCATACTTTCACTTTGAGTGTTACCAGTTTACCTTTTCTCCCTAGTACTGTATAATAATTTTCTTAACCGTCAACCACGTTCGGTATGCAAACTCATTTCTGTTGCCATAGTTTCGGTGAAATTACACGAAATGATATTTGTTTCCAAAATTTTATGCAGGTTTCTTTCCAACTTTGTTTTAACGACCTCCCGCAACACAAACAATATACTGCCAACCCTGTTTTGACATATTTTCTTTGTGACATGTGGAATTAACCAGGAAGTCAAAGTGTACTGACCTTCCTCGGCATATCGATACGTGAGAATCATGACAAAAATATAGAACAACACGTTTTTCTGAGGTAGTGTCTGGCCACTACGATGTACTTACAAAATAGCGTGATCTCTCTCTGCCCTCTCTTTGGTTTCATTCATAAGAGTAGGTCCGAGAAATAACAATATATTACCAACAGTTAATCCTTCGTATTAGGTTCAAATCCTGAAGACATTTTCCCATGTCTCTTTTAGGACTTCCAGTCATCACTCGTTTGCAACCAAGTCGATCCCCACCATGCAGTTGACAGACATCCTAGTCATTACACTAATCAGTACTGTCGTCGCTGGAGCCTTCATTCTACTCATCGTTTGTTTTTATTTTTGCACGAAAAACAGTAGCCCTTTTTCAAAATTTTACAGGCGTAACATCACGTCCCACTATAGAGCCACCCCACGACAACCAACCCATGATACGGAGTTTGACCATCTGTTTGATGCTTTAAACCACCCGAACCAAATCAATGACCACCCCCCACCCCGTACCCTTGCCAACACCGGCGTTTTCATCCCTTCTCCCTCCCTCCGTGGTGACATATCCTTTCTTGCATCCCATCCTTCCATTGATAGACAACGCGCGAAAAGGAACGTTACGTTTTCCCAGGCAGAGATATTTGTCACTACCCATGTGAATCTTTCCCTCACTCCCATGGAAATACTCCAAGTGGAGTATCCCGTTGGAGATTTGGGATATATTTCCCCCGCGTAAGCAAACGACTTTACAACCTATTCGCTTTTTTTTCTTGTTTTCTCAATTTTTGGTTTTGGGAATTTTGTATGTCGTTTAACGTGTGCTCTTTTCCCCACTCCATAGCTAGCATGTTAGTAGTAGATTACTTTTCTTTAAGGTATTATGGAGTTTACTCAAGTCAATAGCACTATTACATCCATTAGCATGAAATCAGGATAAGAACGTCGACAGCTAGAATGTGGTTTTCTTGCTCACAAAACGCATGGAACACCTTATAGTGTTAAACTGTGTTTCTTTTTCAAGTGGTGTTTCGCCCAGACGAATTCAGGTCTTACGTCAGTGTCCGCCCAACCAACTGTGGACACTTGTTTTGACATGCTGTGTTTTTTCCTTTTTTCCTCAACAAGGCTTCCTGATACCGGCGACGAGAGGCAAGATAATTGAAGTTGCCGATCCCGCACTTCCCTTGATTGTGGACATTCAGTGGCAACTTGTGCAGACACTGAATTTAGTTTTTTTTGTCTCAATTTTGATTGCATATGAACCAGAAATGAAGTTTGATCTTTGGATTTTAACAATAGTCTCCAATGCAACAACAATTTATTTTTTTTCAATTACATTGTATATTCACATGTATATCATCTCATTCTCCATGCCTTTTTTTTACATGAAAGATCATGTCCTTTTTCCTTCCTTTTTTCTCAAGCCTCATGTCATATGTAATGAGAAATCCTGATTTTCTAAGGTTTGCTTGCTCACTGCTGCTCTTTCACGTCATACTCTGTCGTCCATTCCGTGCATAATTTCCCCGCCAAGGTATAACTTCGTTCATACAGGTGATTAACCAGGTCTTCTTGCCTCAGATTCGAATGGGCGAATTATGCAGGACGAATGGCGCATACTTCGATGTCGCTCGCATCGTGTCTTGGTCGGAGGAACATAGCGAACATGCAGCCAGAATAGGCTAAATTATAAGTTTATTTTTTTTAAAAAATTATTATTAAGAATATATTATTTCTTGGTTTTAGCAGTAAAGATCCAGACAAGCTTTGTAACTCTAGGATAGACTCTTAGTCAAGGAAAACAACGAACCTAATTCCAGAAACAAGCACACGGATGTCACAGTAACACACTTTTACCAACTTAAAATTAAAATCCATATGAGTAAACAAGGATGCTTATCCGTATAAAAGCAAAATTTTAGAACATTTACTCGTCCAGTTCATAACTATTAATTAGAGTGTTTACGTCGCCACTCCGAGCGTCGCTCAAGAAGACCCGACGAATTTACTTGGATAATGTAAGAGCCAGCACCTATAGTCCAAGAAGCTGAGTCGGCGTACGTCCGAGTCTCCAAAAACGTCACCGCATAAGACGACCTCCAGGGAGGACTTCGAGCTCAAGAGTCTAGTTCCATAGAGGGAGACGACAGCCAGTTCGAACCCAGGACCACGACATCCCGTGCCGAGCAGCGAGACCCTGCGAGTCTGCAAGGCGAGACCTAAGGAAGAAGAGGAAGATTCTTCAGGCGGGTTCGAAGCTAGGACTTTCACCTCAAACACAAGTGCTTAAGTGTATCTTAAAATTATACAGCCAAAAGTATCAGCAGCCAGCCCAGTACCTTTGGGCATCAAGAAGATCAGACGTGAGTAAGCAAAACCGTATTTTGATTCGTTCTCGGGATTTTAAGGACTTTTGGTCAGTAGAATGTTCTTCCTCAACTGAGTTGCCTGAAGAATTTGCACGTGTTGGCTGGAGCCATTGTTGTTTCGAAGTATCTCTGAAAGCTGCATTCTCATGTTTTCGGCTACATAAAATTGTTTCCTTGGAAATAGGCAGTGGTAGTAGAGATCGAGAGTCGGTAGAGTGCAGACGAGAGGCACGACAAATTAGTAAACGTAGAAAGCCGTGAATCGTGACTAGACGAATATATCAATTTTTCGATACAGTACTACCTACGAAATAAAGAGACGGAATAATTCACTTAAGTCTTAAAAGTGTTCAGAAATTTCGTGAACGATTCTTGCTACCAAGTGTTTCGATTACCAAGTTTGATACTTCCAAGAACATTTTACAACACCCGGAACGGGGCTACAGATAGGGACTCTTATCAACATGGATCTAGCAGTACTCAAGTTATGGCATTCTCTTTGGGCAGATTTCCTTTATTTTATCCTACACAATTTTTCAGACATTTAAACACGTCCAATTTAAGAACACAAAACTCTATGTCCAATAAATTGATCTGAAATGATCACAAAGCTTCTTTCTAAATTAAACATCAACCTCATTGATCACTGCTCGAATTAGTTTTGTACACAATTTTGCCTACCTTTTAGGGGCATGCTCATAAGAGGAATTTTAGATATTTCCCTAAGATTGGTCTGGTCCTCTCCTTTTAGCTACAATCCCCACATTCATTTGCACTAGAGTGGACCGGGCTAACATAAATATATTACCAATGTGAATATGGTTATATTACAGTGTACAAACATAAACAAATGTATGTAGGAGAGGAAGTAAAAGAATGTCACTTAACACGAAAGACAGAGACCAAGAAACTACTCTTCCAAATACTGATAAGATAATAGAGAACCAGTTTACAGAAATAGAAAACACATGTTTCTTTTCTCGCGTGTATCATTTTGTTTTCGCGAATTCTCTGCTTATTCATCGGGCTACAGAAGTGTAATGCAAAATACTCAATTGTTTCTTGCGCATTCCTTTACTACCCTTTGTTGCTACATATCAGACTTCCCTATTGCACATTTTCGGCACATGTAGTTCCAATAGTGTGCAACACTGTACCACTACACTTCATTGTTGTGTTTAGTGATAATAGTGCATTTTAAGTGTGTGCACACTTGTATATGCTGCTATTTCAAATAAAATAATTTTATGCTGAGTTGGCAACACTGCTTCACCTATGGCAACACTGTTTATGATTTTCGATAGGGCATTTTGTTCTCATTATATTGTGTAATTTTGTTTTGATTGGTTTAACGGTTTTCAAAATATTTACTTTAAACGTACATAATTGCATGATTTTTTTTTTTGGTGATTCAAATTTTTTAAGCCCCCTAGCTCGCATCCTTCTGGTCCATAACACCTTAAATTTTGCTAATGTTCATTTCTAATGATGCTCTATCAGATGTGCTATGTGGCAATAAGATTTTAGCGACAACTTGTGGGACCCTACCGTGTTAGTAAGATAGTTCCAATAAAAGGAAGAAACATTTGACTATACACATTTGTATGTTAGAAGCCTTGCTAATCAATATTCCTCGAACGATGGAACAAATGACTGTTCTATAGTAAATTTTCTTATGCGCACTAACTTCATTAAATGTAGCCACCTCCTTAAAATTCATCTAAGCTTATAAATTACCCGTAACAGTTTAATAGGTTTTTAGATGAATATTTTCAGTCTGATGGTTTACTACTAATAAATGATTATAATGAACGAATTCGGTTCCCACAGAACAATCAACTAAGATTTTATTCCATCAAAATATTGCCGTAGTTATGCTAAAACAGAGTAGATTCAGTGAAGTTTATTGATACTATTGGTCAATATTTGAAACAGAACACGATATTGGTCAATATAGGAAACCCAAGTGCGTAAAGTTGAAGCACTACACAATGAAGTTAACAAATATCAACCATAGGCGACATTATTCACTTAGGCAGAAAAACACCAATATACATCGTCAACAAATTTTTATATGTTACGATAAGAGCACCGAAGCTCATTATTTCAAAAACAGAGTTTACCTCTCTTGTTCTATATTTACTCCCTTTTTTAGGGATTCTGGAGCGAGGAATCCTGCGACCTTTTCAGGGGTGTAGCCAGCAGGTTTATCTCGGAGGAGTCCGTTTTTTCGAGGGGGACAGCTACAGTGTACACAGGCAAAAACGTTGTGTTACCGTTAGTGATTTTGATGCCTGAAAAAAACGGAAAATTTTAGGTTCGGTCCGGAGAACTAAAAACACTGTTTCTTAATTGTTTTTATCCATAAATATTATGGACCAAGTAATTTTTCCTATCCTCAACCAAGGGCTACTACCAAAGAAAAAAACATTATACCTTTGCCCACTGTATACACACGAGCAAAAGTGCATTCACACTTTCAACTTTCATTTCCTGCAACGTTAGACAACGAACAATACCGTTAAGGTTGGTTAGATCAGTACTCCATAAGACGTTCTACAAGTGTTCTAGTTTCCTTGACAAATGTCAGTGTAGCAAACAGCAAAAATTATACATGCCTCTCAACGAATAAAAAGTCGAATAGAAGACATCGTTTAATATCTACAGAGCAATTGATAAGAGGAAGTTACAAACAAGCCGTATTCAACCTTATACATCCAAGTAGAAAGCAATGGTGGCTAAACATTCATTTTATTTCACAAGTTACAGTGTTTTTTAAAAATTTCTGAATATGTTACATTATTTATTTCAACGTTACCTTTACTTTTCTTAGTTATCAGTTTTAATATATCTATTAAAATTTTATGAAGAAAATTATCAGGCCCTGCTTCTGATTTGACTCCCATTTTTGTTTGGCGGGAATACTTTTTATTACCAAAACCATTGTAGGATTTTATTTTTATACAAACTGTATTGTTATTATTATTATTATTATTATTATTATTATTATTATTATTATTATTATTATTATTATTATTATTATTACTATTCATTTACACATTAAAGCTAACAAGAATATTTTCCGATGTAATATTATTCGTTTCCAGTGTGTTCGGAAAATGAAAAGAAGGAATAGGAAAAAGAAATGATGGCAATCTAAAGAAGTAAAAAGAAGATGTTTAGTGTATGTCAGTTCAATTTGCAAAAACCATTGCATCAATTGGAAACATGTCATATGTTTCAGATATAACAGAAAGTCATATTTTGTGTGCACAACATTAGTGTGTGTAATTTAATCTCCAATAAGCATGTTTTAGTTAGAAATATTTACCATATCCAAGGAATGCGAGTTGTCTCTTGTAATAAGCTGTAATATATCATTATTTATTCCTTGCTATATTCTAAGTAATCGAGAACTGGAATTTCGTAAAAAAGAATAGACAAACGTGAACTAAAATATAATCAAATATGAATATCGGTGAATGATTCTGATAATATTTATATTAGATATATATCCACTCTCTCTTTCTGTCGATTAAAATTAATATGTGCATGATTCTTGCATCTCATCTTTAGATGGATAACTTTTAGGAAAGGGAAGTGATCATACAGTTTGCAAGAACAAGTTAAAAGAATTATATTGATTTACAGTGCATTTGAACTCACGACTCCAGACCACTGTCTATAACACATCGACTATTTTTCACCACTGACGAAATCTTCTCACTTTAGCGTTATGTTCATCAAATGATAGGCGGTGATAGAAGGAACGGTAAAATATGTCAAATTTAAAAGAAAAAATCAAAACCAGTGCCTTTTGCGTTAATATAATACATTACTATCTGCCACAGATTTTTATCGTGGATCTACAATGTTTAACCCTTCCAGGAATCAGCGGCGCAAATCTGTTTTCAACATTGGAGGACGGCTAAGACCCTTCCCATAATCACTTTTAAGCGATTTCTAAAATATTTATGAAGTTGAAAAATAATGTTGTCTATTATAAAGGAAACAAATTGTCTTCAACGCCGGGAGGCGGGCAGATTTGATGGTTATATTTGTGGGTCATCAGTTTCGTCTCACATTCCTTTGTGGCAATCGGTCAAAAATCACATTTCTTTCCAAAACACATTTCAGATTAAATTATTGGAGGGATAGTACACTCAGTTACAACATTGGGGCCGACATATCCCCCTTATTCCCGGGATTTGTGCCAGTGCCTAGAATCGGTGTTATGAATCTTGGCGAATATAATGGCAACTGCTTTGGAACCAAAAGCAGGATATGAGGATTAAATCTGATATTTTGGTGTGGAGAAGAAGCAAAATTGTGAACCAAAGTTTTAGGAATAACTCAAATTATTAATATAAACTGAGCCAAAGATTATTGATTTATACCATCATAAAAGATATATGAAATACCTTTTGAAACGAAGAAAAATAACGTGTAGAAGTTTGTAAGTGGAGACAAAGAAACCTGACTTGAACACTAAAGACGAATCATTTACCGCATAGTGATCGTGGTTACGCCGCTGATTCCAGGAAGGATTAAACGTTCTAGACCCGCGACAAAAATCTTTCTGACAGTAACGTAGCCAACTAAATTACAACGAAATACGGTTCTTTTAGATTTTTCATTTTAATTCAAAATTATTTTCCCTATCCTTCTCTCTCTGCCTATCATTTGATGAACATAAAGCTCATGTTAGGAGACTTCGGCAGTATTGAAGGAATAGTTGAGGTGTTATAGGCAGTTTTTTTCAGAAATCCTGGAGTCGCGAGTTAAAATCCACTGTACCTCATATAGTACTTTTAATTTGTTCTTTCAAATTGCATGATGACTTCTCTTTGCTCAAAGCTCTCCATCTAGAAATGAGATGCAAGAATCGTGTCCTTATTAGCCAAGAGAAAGAGAGAGTGGATGGATCTCTTACTGAAATACTATCAGAAACATTCATCGATATTATATTTGATTATGTTTAGTTCATATTTGTTTATTCTTCTTTGTAAAATTAAAGTTCTCTATTACATAGAATATAGCAAGGAATAATGAATGATATATTACGGCATATTACAAGAGTGATCTCGCACCCAGACAGCAATTTATATTTCCTACAAAGTTGCACCAAAATTGCAGTTGCACGTCAATTGACCTGTCGCAACCTCTACCATGCAAGCCAATTTGACTGCTGCAAACTTGAGGCAAGATAGGTAGTGACATCAGGACAAGGATTGACGCAACTTGTATTCTTAAATGAAACACAAGTGAACGTATCTCAAACGCAAGCCAAGTCTAGGCGAAACTCATCAATGGCAAGTGTAATTGAGCTAAATGCATGCGAAAGACAGTCAAAAGTAGCTATATTCAAGCTTACGGCAAGCAAATTTAGCTGAAAACACATAACAGTAAGAAATCCGTACATAACGATCGTCTGACTAAATCCATGCCACAATACTTGAGCGCATCAAAAACATAAACATAAAAACATCTATGAGATATAAATTTTCCCTTAGAGTGTCCAATTATTGAAGCAAAGCCACAGCCTTGATAACAGCCACGACTCCGCTCTAGTTCTTAAAAAATCAAAATAATCATAATCATAATGATTTGTTGTGATAAGCAACGGTCACTGTCATGGTAATGTAACTTTGTATAGATTATCGGGCCGGAGCCCCTGACTCCATGAGTGAGATGGCGTGAAGAATACATGCATATGTACATGTGGTTTGTTGGATAATACTATTTTGTTATGTATGGGAATCTACATCTGCAACTGTCCCGGAGTAGGTGATTATGACTTCATTGCGAGTTCTAGAAATATGTTAAATAAGTGATGGACTTTCCAGAGAGCGCATTCGGTGCCGTTGTTAGCTATAGCTGAATTGATATGTCTAGGTTAAGTACGCCAGAATATATTGTGAGTATACCCTAAAACTTCTCGAACAGTGGGAAGCTCTAAATCTTCCAGAATCTGTCTGTTTCGTATATATCTGTCGTGACAGTGATTATACGACCAACTTGAGTTTGTACAGTTTCGAATATTCGTATGTGACTGTGTGAAGCATGTTGCCAGGGGCATGCATAAAAAATTGTAGACAGGACTATCATTTTAAATGTGTGAACTCGGACCTCATGAGAAAGAGAGCTGCAGCGAAAGAAGAAATATAACGCTGAGATTTTTCCTAATACTCTTTGCTTTGGCTCTCATGTGTGCGGCGAACGTTAGACCACGATCTAAAGTCACACCCATGTACTTGGCGTGCATAGCATGAGGATTGCGAGCTTTCTCATAGGTTAAGTTTCGAGAAGCGCGAATGCGTTTTCGAGTGTTGATGACAGTACATTTTTGTCTGCATTTATTTTAACCCTCCAACGCCTTGCCCATTCCTGGAAACAGTTTTGTTGACGTTGCATGTAGATGTAACATTGTGCAATTGAGCTACTTGTCGTGAGACAATCAGTATCTTTAGAGTACGCTGCGAAAAAGTAATGTGGTAAAGCAATGCGGCGTTGCTTATTACCAATATCCAATATCTTGCTATATTAGCCGCGAATACTTGAAATTTTGTGACTTTTTAAATAAAAACACACAAAAATCTTTAAACTTTAAACACGGCTTTCAGGTAAAGTTTATACTGTAAGTTGAGGTTCATATTAAAATAATTGCAACTGTTCTGTATTCTTTCGCCAAACAAATGGGCTCAAATCTGCTGCCATCTACGTTCACACTTATGCTTTATAAATAAATACTACAATTCGTTATGTCGCATGTTTAACGAAATATGAGGACATAGAGGGACATTGTAGTATTGCGACTAGAGGGCAGGATTTTTTTTTTAAAAAAACTTAATTTTGTCCTTTATTCAAGGTAAATGTTAGAAAAATGCTAACATTGCATTGGAGCTGAAAGTTAAGGTGTCAGCGCCACGTGGTTTTCGCGAAGAACTGAAAATCGAACGCGCGCAGGCTTTTTACTTCAATTTAAAGAAAGATATCTTGCAAGTGAAGCTTGCGCTAAGCAAAAATAAAATTTTGTATATAAGTCAAAGCGAAATAAAATCAAATAAAAGCGACAGACAAGCTTGCGACAAGCAATCATGCTGTTTACCTATTCTTTTGATATCGTATATGTTCTAATAAAAACATGCTTGTAATATTAACTAAGGATTAAATTACTCAAATTCATGTTATGCGCCCACAAAATATGACTATTCGTCACATTTGAAAGATATGGCATATTTTCAAATCACGCAATGTTTTTTTGCAAATTGAACTGATACGCACTGCACATCTTGGTTTTCCTTTCTTAGATTGCCTTTCTTTCCTTTCCTTTTCTATTTGCATTTTCCGAACACGCTAGAAATCAAAAATATAAGCTTTCTTACACAGAATATATTTACATAAAACTGACTTTCTTTGAAAGTTCATTTAATTTCTTGAAGATTCCCTGAGAAAAGTATTTTTTTTTATTATTCGTGACTAATGCCATAATTATTTTAATTATTGCTATATCTCAGTTCTTCTTTTACTTGGTCAACAAGGGTTCGCAAGTGTCAATTTTCCCAGAAATCTGACGCAATATATCCGAAAAGCAAATAATAATAATAATAATAATAATAATAATAATAATAATAATAATAATAATAATAATAATAATAATAATAATAATAATAATAATAATAAAGAGAGTTAAATCTAAACTAAAAATCTGAATAAAAGCGTTGTTTTTACCACATTTTCCATCTGACATTTTTTAAAACTAGTTGCAAGATATAAAAATATAAAGCACTTAGAAATCAGAAAATAACATTGTTTTATGGCCGTATTTACAGTACATTTTTAAAACGTTTGTCTTGAAACTATCAAATATAAATCACAGTAAATTGTGTTATCAGCAGTCACAAGAAAGTGTTTTACAAACTTCATTTGTTTATTACGTGGTTTATGTTGACACAATATTCTAAAGAAAAAATACACACACAGAGGCACAAACTATAAATGGTGAAGAATAATTTAGTTCCATTGTCTAAACCTTTTCCATAAAATTTGGATGTAATTGAAACTGAACTGAACTAGCTTTTTTTGCCACTCGGGTTGAAGCAGATGCACTTTATTGATTTTTCACAGAACAGTTTCGAAAATTTGTCATTGGAGATATTTCGCAATATGTCACTGCCAATCTCATACAAATTTACATCCTTACGTTATCTTACGATTATGTTCGTAAAGCTGGTCATTTGGGGGTCCAGTAAATCATTTTTTGGGCCTGGTCCCGATGCCCCCCGTGCGTCACCCCTGGACCTCTTAGACTTCCTCCATATTATTTAGTTCGGCGGTGTAAGACAAAGTAACAAAAAGGCATCCTAGAATCAGTGAATAGAGATGCGTCTTTTGCTTGCCTTTGAAAACGACCAACCCACTCTCTTCACATACTATTAACAAAAATAACAAACCTCATTAGGATATTTTCTTAGTTTGCGTTGACGCAGACCTTATGGTGAGCGTACGGAATTAGATTCACTAACAAATATACAAAGTTCGATTGTTGTTGAATTAATTATAATGATATTAATAGATAAACAAAAGAGTAAAATGGAAGAATACCATATAACTCTATATGTTTACTACTCAACCAATCACAATTTTGTTATATTTTAATGAAGGTAAACTAAAGTACAATATGCACTATTCAATCCTAAACCAATGATAGCTACTTTAAGGATAAACCAACTTTAAAAAATTAAGTCTACATGCGTAGAAGATAATAGATTTATGTAAGAGAAAAGAACCCCTTACAGTACAAGACTTAGATAATACCTTTTAAACGATTAATTTTACGAGACTTGGTCAACAAGGTTTCGCCAGTTTCAATTTTCCCAGAGATCTGGCGCTATCTATCCAAAAAGAATTCCAGGCAGAATTTATACATTCGACCAAAACATGGCACTGATTTCTACATTGAGTGTTATCAACTTATGAACTTACACCCGCATTATAAATGAAATGAAATCTTTGAGTTTTACGTCCCACGTTTATGTCGGTTAGGCTAAAGGAGCCGGTGATGATGAGAAATGAATGAACTGGTGGTTTGAAGAAAGTGGGAGGAAACGAGAGAATCCCAAGAAAACCCACGCACACGGTGTTTGCCCACCACAAAGATCACTGGCGGGAGCAGGTTTTCAACCCGGAGCACCAATCACCAGATATGAACACCCGTATTATATTCAGTGAATTATTGTTTTCCAAAATTTAAACCTTATAACAATGATAGATATTGTTAGTTTACAATTGAGACAACGATGAATGACATTTACTTTGCAAAAGACTATTACAGACAGATATATATAGGAAATTTTATAACCTTGCACAGCTGTATTAACACGAGTAAGGAAATGAGTAAATAATGTCAAAAATATAAACTTGATATTCGAAGCCCTCTAACATTCTCGGTAGTTGTGGGTGATTCAGTTTCAACTGCAAGCAGTATATATTTTATGAAAAAGTCTAAACTATTAGTTGTAAGTGAATTTAGTGTTCTATCAAATGAGTAAATTACCAATTTGGAACTTGGCGAAAATTACCTTGTAATCTACTGTATTATAATTTTCATTATTTGCCTTTAGGACATTAGGAAAGGTATCAGCTGATAAACTTAAATCTCTAAGCAAGTTCATTGAAGCAGTGGCGGACCTCAATACATCAAATGTGATACAAATGAGCAAGTACAAGACATATGAAGTTAATAATATAAATTCATCTTTGAGTGATATTCAGAAAGAAGTGAGTATAAGTTGTCTTCTAGTACACTGTACCGGTAACATCAATTTCACTTTCCTTCTAAAACGATTGAAGTCAGAAATATTAAATAATTTCATGCCTGGGTTTTAAAGTTACTAGGCACTTTCTGTTTATCTTTTAACATAATTTCCTGCTTATCTTTTATTTGACTCAAAAACAGTAATATGAATGAGTGAAAACTGTAATGGTACAAGTGCGAAAATTGTGTTTCTTAGAAAAACAAATTTAAAGTTGTATGATAAAATGTCATTCTTAAGAAATGCGTGATTATAAACAACTATATATTTTCTTACAATTATCGTTATTTTGTTCAGAGCTCTTTATTATTGAATAATTTTGCAATCAGTTGTGATTTATGGACTTATCTTAAATATTAAAGGAAATGTTATTTATACTACTTACAGCGTTGTAGTTTTCAGTCATCCGTATATCTTAAATCATCTCTGTTCTTTGAAAGAGATGTGGGGCTCGATAAAATATTATCTTTGTTGATCGCAACGTAATAGTTGCGATTAGTTTGCTACAAACGACTCTAATCATAATTTGCGCCGCGACTAATATCGGCATATTTAATTACTCGCAAAGTAAATTCTCGAAGCGAGTGCAAAATTTTGCGTTTAACTCCAAATGACAAGTTCAGTTGACCAGATATTTAATCGGCTCCGTGGATGGAAATTTTTGAACCCGAGCATAAACTATTACGTGAGAGAGAAGCCTTGTAACAAACTGTCCTAAAGAATTTATGTTTATTAGTGATTTTCGACACACGACCTAGACACTTGATGCCCTTACTGCCAAATGTAAGTTTTTTTCACTTTAGGTGATATAGATACTTACATCCATACACAAATATTACATTACAATATCTCACACAGTCAGAACACGAGAGGTTCAATATAGAGCGTCGTCACTATCAGACGAAACCCAAGCTTCCTGCGTCGCTAGGGTACGATGCCGAAAAACTAGCTGGTAGGAAGACCGACTACCGAGCATCGAGATTCCCAATCCTCGAGCTACATAATAGGGGGTACCAACACAAAATGTAGAAAAAAGGTTTATGAGATCATTACACTGGCGTTTGCCGTCCTTCGATCCGTCGGAGCACAACTTCTTCCTGTTAAAGATACACACCTTTCTGCAATAATACATGCTAATCTTCACTCCTGTAATCTAAGGTAGAATATTTCGGTAGCAAAAGAGAAGAATGTAATAGCGTTCTTCATCTTCACCACAATTTATTAAAACTGATCTAAATATACAAAACAAGTAAATGAATCAATGATCAATCAATCAAGTATTAAATCAATGATTGAGTGGGAACTAGTAACATCAATGAAGAAAACCATGTTTTATATTACTATTACTTAATTAGAGTCATTGTCATTACATTGATACGATTCAATACAAGAAATACTCTAATGTATAAAGGTAACCAAGAAAGCTGTTTTGCTTTTTGTGTATGTCTGTATTCCATTGGACCTCATACCGAATAGAAATAAGACGAAGGTCAGTTATTGGTGTAGGTTTGAGTTACATCATAAATTTGCGTAAGGACAGAGTGAACATGGAACCTGTACAGAGCGTCATAAGGGCATGTATGCTGTACAAATTAAAACTGGGATCAAACGCCGATGCAGTGAGGTGGAAGATATGACAGGCCTTTGGTGAGGGTAGCGTGAGTACGCGGAAAGCTCGAAGACGCACCACGTGACGGAAGACCAACACATGAACAAAATGAAGAACTTCAGGCAGCAATGGAGATGAAGAGTGACCAGACATTTGAGAAACTGGAATTAAAATTCAGGGCGAGTGAAGAAATCATTCGGCAACACCTTCATCAACTTGGAAAGCGCAAGAAGTTGGGTCGATTTGTCCCACATGATTTGATTCAGGCAACGCGAGCAGACACCAGTGGTTTTTGCTGTCTCGTTTGAGGAAGTAGCCATTTCCGGACAGGTTGTTGACATGTGATTAGAATTGGCTCCTGTATGAAGCTCCACGGCGTCGTCATGATTGGTTGACATCCCGTGAACCGGTTCCAAGACAGCCAAAACTAGTACTGCAACAGAAGATGGTCCTCCTGTATGTTTGAATCACTGCTCGTGGCATTGTGCGTCGGGAACAGCTACCAGCTGGTCAGAGCATCAATGGAACTGTGTACTGTCAGCAGTTGAGCTGTCTCAAGAAAAGCTTAAAACATTTTTGAATCGGAAGAAAGTCCTACTGTTACAGGACAACAATACGCTGCACGTCGGTAGGGTGACCGGGACACCATTCTACGCCTTGGATGGGAAACATTATTGCTTCCGCAGTACTTCACCTGAGAGAACGCCAGTTTAAATACCTGATAGAGGTGCAAAATGCACTTGATAACTTTTTCGCTTCACGGCTTACCATGTTCTACCGTGATAGAATCTATGGCCTGCGAGAACGTTGGCTGAAGAATGTCGATACTGATGGTGACTATTTTTGATCTTCGAGGTACGTCTTAGGTGGCATCTCGATGTTCGAAGATGGTGGGTGAAAAAGGGACAGATCTTTTTTGGTTATCATTATGCTTAACCGAAATCTAGACGGAAGTCAACAGTTGTTAATTCCAGAATTTAATCACTTTTATAAGTTTGAACTATAACAATGATGTACAGAATAATCGAAGTGACAATCCAGGAGACATAACATGCTCAACAGTTAGTTTCACAACAATCAATCAAAATTATAAGAATTAATTATTTTTGTGATATAATTTAATAATGGCCATTGCAGTAAGTCAAATACACACTTATATCAGGACATAAAAGTGTTTTATAAGAAGTTATATTGCAGACCACCCCTCGATCTAGCTAAATTCCAGGGCCAACCAACACCCGGTGTCGTTGGAAGTTCAAGTCCGTATATGTATAAATATGGAATTTTAAAAAAGTAATTATCCAAAACAATTCCATAAACATTATTACATATCTCATTTTTAGATTATAGGTCTGAACTACACTTCAGTACGAATAGAATATCATAGCTATCCCAAGCTAAGAAATCACTTACAGCAAAGCCAATTCAAATAGCATTCTGAAAAAAGAAATTAATAGAGTAGGTAAGACTTCCATCTTTTTTCTAAATCACGATATGCCATAATGTCATGAAATAACTACCGTATTTATTTTAAACTGGACTGATTTGTCACAAAACTTTAATTCTAAAAGAGTTCAATTTCTAGTTTAATCAGAGTTGTTTCCTCCATTGGTCCAGATACATGGTGAAAATCTTAAATAATCACTAATTTCTTTTAAAATATGAAAATTTGATTAAATCTTATCAAGTTGTTCTGTAGTTAATTTAAAAGTTCGAGAAAATATTAAAGCTCACTTTCACTTAGTAACAGGGTAAATACATCACCGAGCAATTCTGCATTTCTACAAAATAATTTCTTCATACTCTAGAAACGAGTCTGAATTTGTAATAAGTCAGCACTAAATATAGAGTGCTATTTGTAATAAATCAGCAGTAAATATATAGTATTGAGTTCAAATTAAATCTTATAATACCATATTTGAGTATAGCAGCAAGACAAATGCTATTTTACGAATTTCAAGACAGAGAGATTTGGTGTGCATCAGAAAATCATCTTAATAATAGTTTACTTATGACAAATCTGACTGGAGAAGCCACTCTTACAAGGTATAATTGCAAATTTTTTATTCGGGATTCGTGTGAAAGTGATTCAAATGTAAAGTTCCACACGGCCCAATGCGTGCTGTGTTAATTTTAGCATCATACCGCTAATTTCCATATTTATGAGCCTTCATATATTGGTAACACAATTATAAACCACTATAACGCACGAACACGAAATTACTTTCAGTTTCTTTAGACGTTACTGAACATTAATGTGGGTATATGAAAAACAAAGTGAACAAATACTACTTCTCTGACAAATGTTACACACCCGGTCGCCATATTGGATTCAACTTTCAGTTTCGATGTTTCTTTGATGTCTTTTCCAAGGGTTTTATCTTGGATTTAAAAGTCATGTAGAATGTCATTTTTTTCCAAGCGACTCTAAAGCTATGGGTTTGACACTAATACTGTTCGTTTTCCTTCATTTTTATGTTTCCCCTCCTCTCCTCCGACGAGTGCTGGGGGTCTTTCCCAAGTGTTAGTTGTCCTTTGATTTAAAACTAAACAAAATTGTCATTAAAACATTAGTGGTGCCGAAAACTGAGGATTCGACATCAATATCGGTCATTTAAAATATTTTACATGCAATCACCTCTCCCCCTCAGGAGTACTAATGGAATATGAAGTTGAATTTAAACCTTATTAGAAATGTCACTGCCCAACTCAGAGCTTGAAAGACACAGCGGGTTACCCATGAGTTAATTTGATAGTTGAAGCTAATAGGCGTGTAAAAAGTGTTAGTATTCGCACAATTAAACATAAGTAATTGCTCCAAGAGGATGAGCAAAACTTGCCGCTAAACTGTGTTACATTTTACATTTTTATTTCAATAAGGACAAAAACACTGCGCTTGCCCGTGAAGAAATTTGTGCTGTTTGTTGCCAAGATACGTTTCAAAAGCATCAGCAAAAAATGATTCAATCACTTCCGTTTGGAAATTTAGATCTTCAAGGCGTTTCTCGGAGAGAACGATCAACCACAGAAAAAAAGGATGATAAACTGGTAAAAGTCGAGCAAGACCGGAATGTAAGCAGTCGTGAACTAAACATCCATCACTAAACTGGGTTAAACCATTAGATAAGTCTGGATACAAAAATAAAATCGACGTATGGGCGCCACGTCTACTGATTTAACAGCATTTATTCAATCGAATGTTTGTCTCCGAATCTCTCCTGAAATGTAACGAACTCAACTCGTTTCTAAAATGGTTGATCACGAGTAATGAAAGGTGGATAACCTACAACAATAGCGTGCGACAAAAGATCATGGTCGAAGCGAGATGAAACAAAAGAGTTTGTGACTATCACTATTTTAGTTACTATATTCTTGTGGATAAACCACAGAAATTATACTTACCAGAATATACTTTCATTATTATGACGTATTGACGCACGATTTGTAAATATTTTAAAAATAATTTTATCTGTATAAAATGTAGATTATAATGTACTATACTCTTTCCAGCCTTAGAAAACAGTAGATGTAAGCAAACCCACCTGACTACCAGTGGGTCGATGACCAGCAATATAATCCCTACTAAAATAATAATTTCAAATAAAGATTTCTGAATTTGTCTTGCATTTTGTGATAATAAACGCAATATATATAATATTTAACAACAGATGTAGCTTTATTTCTACCTGACGCTTATTTGGACATATGGTATTTACTGCGCATGCGTATGCGTTCGCGCGCCTAACCCACTCATTTAAAATTATAGCAGAATACAGAGTTTCGTGGCGACGATATGTGACAATAATCTATATTCGCCTCGTGTTATAAAACACGAAAGAGGACACAGGAACTGCGGTAAGCTCGTTTATATAAGGATTTAAGAAAATACAAATTTCCAATATAGTGTCAGTGCGTTAATTATTTACCAACCAAATATAGCCTTATCAATGTGGAAATTATGCGACGACAGTAAGCTAGCAGGCGATCTTGCTCTTCACGTCTCTGGCTGCTGAAGCACGTGTGAGCCGCGGAGTAATACATTTCGCTTCGTTTACGTCTACTTTGTTCTAAGGCTGGAAAGAGTTTATATCGTGTAAATGCATTTTATGAACCAACTTTTCAATAAACATTCTGCAGCTATTTCAGGTTTACATGCAAGTATAAGGAAAATTGGTCATACTTAATATTTTCATATTTTATAATTTGTAGGTTGCAAATAATCCGAAAGTAACAATACTGCATGCGTACGAGCAAACTACATTTGAGAAGTATCCAATAAGAACTCAGTATGGATTATGTTTTGCAATAAACTCTATATATGCTGAGAAGAAAGCTGGGTAAGATATTAACTTCCATACATTTGGACACTACTGCAAAAGTTGTTACTGAATTATTTGTTTGTGAATTATATACGATCATAGAAAGAACCCTTATAATTAAAATATATATTTTCATGTGAAGGACTTAAAGAAATATTGATTTTAGAAAAGTAATCAATATCTTTATTGAAAATTCACAGAAATTATGAACATTTTCATTTTCACAGTTTAGTAATGATCCTTTGCTTGGTACTGCCCGTTAAATAGGAACGTTGTATTTTTATTTAAAATTGGACGCATGAAGTGTGTACAGCACAAACAACTCCTCCGATTAAAAAAATCCTTCACTTTATATTGAAAACATTATATTTGGAGACGGTTTCCCCTTTACATTTTGTTGTAACAGTGATATTAACAGAGTTACTCTATGACGTTTGAGAAACCCTGTATATTAGAGGTATGTTCAATGCCTCATTCGAAACGACACGTAATGGTGAATAAGTTTCATAAGGGACGTTGAGTCTTTAATTTTGTGGCAAAGTCGCATAATTACTCCATTTGTTATTATATCTGCGTAACTGACCAGCAACGGCACCCAGATTGGATTTATCGACTTTGAAGACTGAATATTCTTGAGGACTTTCTCAGGTTTGCTTAGAATGTGCTCAGCGTCATTTTGGCATATGTTCCATTCTATTGCAATTTGTTCATGGTCAATCCTTATTTTGATTGATTATTTGGTTTCTATATTTTATGTATACATACAGTGTGCATACAGTATGCATACAGTATTCTCTAATCGTGTATACATACAGTACATCTGTACGAATGAAGGAACTGATTCTAGAAACGACTTTTAGACATATAGTTGTTATGGTACGTGGAAATACGTTGCAATCTAAAATTTGGAAATTTCATGATCCTAAAAGTTTCTTCTCTCTTTTACTGCTCTGTGGTAAAATTATGTGGTATAAACACCTTCGAAAGTAAATGCCACTTACTTCAAGAATTAGCATTCGTCACTTTCTATTGTTGTAGATCTCGTTTCTGTGGTAATTCCTAACAAAGTGTCTTATACTTTTTGACACATGACAATCGTAATTGAAAAGTGTGACTCTGTCATTTGGTTGTATGGAAATTATTTGACAAATTTGGTTGAAGGAAATAAATGTGACACAATTGCGAAAAGAAGCAGTTCGCATAATGAACATTCGCATAGGCATTTAGTAAATAATGTTGCCCTTGCAGATGTATCAGAGTACACTGTGTAATGTGTTCAAAGTACTAGTCTAACGCGTGTGTGAAAGGTTTAAGAACTGAGATTGAAGTAATCCTAATTCAACGGTCAAGTTAAGAGTGTACTGAAAAACGGATAGTAGACTGTAACAGAGTGGATACCTGTAATATGATCCAATCAGTAGCATTTGACTCTATTAACATTATATGTCGAATGAACGGCTATTCAAATCCAAGTATTTCACTTACAGTGAGAGTGTCGTTCATATTGTTGAAAGTTTTGTGATGCTTTCCACGATGTTTTTAGTACTATGACATATGTATATGTGAATAAACACGTAATAACATTTTTGTTTAAACATTCTTAGTAGCCACTCTTGACATTTCTTTCATACCTATACGATGAATGTGTGGCGGTAAATTATTTCTTCTAAGGTAATAACTCAAGTCTTAGCGTTCTTAAGTGTTAATATATTGTAATAGTATTTGGTCAACAGCACCCAATAAGTTCTAGTCTGGGCTTTTTTGTGGTTTTTGACATCTAGTACATCAAGCACAGCTAACAGGTTTTGGTGAAGAGATGTGTATGAGGAAAATATATAAAAATTGGCTCCACGGTAATTTAAATGCATCAATACTTAGAAAGCATTGGTAAATTAACATCTGAAGGTCCGCAATTTTCAAATAAAATTATACTATTCAATAAATTATTTCCTTCTCTTCTCATTTGTATAATAGTATGGACTTTAAGGAATTCCAGCAAATGCTACAGTTTGTAGGGACTACACTTCTAAATCTACAGGATTCTCCTAGTATAGGTGATTGGTCATTTAATTCCTGGAGAGAACACAACACTAAATATCTTGGCTGTGATATAACGTGTGCTAGCTCAACTTTCTCTCATCATGATTATAACCAAGGCTGTCCTGAACGCAATGCGTTGGAAAGCCTTTACAGAGTTTTCGAACTCAGCTACATAGACTCTTCTTTACTGCCGAGTATCGATCCACGATGTTATATCTTAAGCCTCAGTATCACTTGCCACAACCGACCATTTTGTCTTTCTCACATAATTGTTATGTCTAAACACAAATCTTACCACAATGACTGCAGATAATCCGTGGTTAAATCTAATTGAAAATATTCAAACATTGTACAAGTTGAAATTTTGACTAGAATGATTAAAGATAATTGGTTTATGTGTATCCGATTGAATAATAACCGTTTCATAGAGATAACAATAGTTGATTATTAAGAAAGACTAAATGACATTAAAATATGATTTTGATACTATTATGAGAGAAGGTATTGTTACATAGTTGAATATATATGTTATATGATTTAGAGTTCATGTTCAGTTTCTCGTAACAGTAATCAAGTCATGGTGGAGTACTTTCAACGAATCCAACTTTAGAGGAACTTCATAGTGAAGTCAATATCTCAAAATAAATTAGTAGGAGTTGCGCACATTTGATCATTTAATTTTTGGTCAACTTTATGATTAAATTCCAAAAGTTAAACTAGTTAGTAAACACCAGAGATTTTTCCATCTATTCACTGAATATATATATTGATGTATTAAAACAAGGCAACATTTAATTAGATACATAACATTTGATTAACGTGTGCTTGGGACGTTTCAGTCAATTATAAAGTACAATCAACTGGCGTTAGATTCATTTTTTACACAGTATAAATTTCAAAGTCAAGTAGAAAACTATAACCTGATTGTATGTAGAAGTGGTTATATATATAAATATTCTTGAGATGATATATAAATATTCTCCTCGTAATAGTAGCAAGCGTCATTATAATAATAATAATAATAATAATAATAATAATAATTATTATTATTATTATTATTAATAATAATAATAATATAAAATGTGTTAATGAAACACATGTGAACAAAACAATCTAATTTATAGTTTCTAGTACTTTCTCTCATGACCTGAAAAGTTAAGTGCAACAGTTGACCAATTGAACGTTTGAGCTTATGTTGTATATTTAATGGTTTTTTAATTTTTGGGTTAGAATGTTCCAAGATTGCTAATTTTAAATTAGAAGTGAATCAACGACTTGGATATATAAAGCTAACCAAGAAATTTCTCTCGCCTTTTATCGATGTTTGTGTTCCATTGGCTCTCACACCGTGAGTTGAATGTGAATAGACATAATGCGAAAGTCAGTCGTTGGTGTAGGTATATGTAACACATTACGTGCTTGTGGAAGTTCAGTCACCGTGAACTTGTGAAAGGAGAGAGTGAACATGGGATCTCCACAGAGTATCTTCAGGGCGTGTATGCTGTACGAATTCAAACTGGGGTCAAACATCGCTGCAGTGAGGTGGAAGATATGCCAGGCCGTTGGTGAGGGTGTCGTGACTAAGTGGATAATGCAGTGGCTTTGTAACAAGTTTAAGGACGGTGGCGAAACACTCGAATACGCACAACGTGTTGAAAGATCAACACATGAACAAAATGAAGATGTTCAGGCAGCAATTGAGGCGAACAGTGGCCAGGAAACTGGGCTTACAATTCAGTATGAGTGGAAAAGTCATTCGGCAGCACCTCCAAAAGCTTAGGAAGAACTACAAGTTAGGTCGATAGATCCCACATGATTTAACTCCGACCAGAATTAAACGCGAGAAAACATCTGTGTTTCTTTGCTATCTCGTCTGAGGAAGGGGCAACTTATCAACGGGATGTAGACATGTGTTGAAACGTGGGTCATGTACGAAGTTCCATGGAGCCGTCATCGCTGGTTAGCATCCCAAGATCCGCTTTCGAAACAGTCGACACCACCACTGAACCAAAAGAAAGTCCTCCTGTGTGTTCAGTGTACTGCTCACGGCGTCATGCGTCGGGAACTGCTACCAGCTCGTCAAAGCATCAACTGTACTGTACATCATCATACAGTAACTTGAACTGTTAGCAGTTGATATGTGTTCAAGAAAAACTCAAAACTGTGGAGGCAGCTCTTCTGAAACTCAAAGGGGTCCTCCTGTCACCGGACAACGCTAAGCTCGACGTAGCTAGGTTGACCCGGGACACACTTCTTCGCCTTGGATGGAAAACACTAATGCATTCGCCAAACTTCCCGGATATTGTACCGTCCGTTTATCACCTGTTCCACTCCTTGGACAATCACCTTAGAAGAAGGCAGTTCAAATCGCTAGTAGAGGTGCAAAATGCACTTGATACCTTCTTCGCAACACGGCCTTCCAGAATGTTGACAAAAGGTCGTCGATGCTGATGGGTACTATTTCCGATCTTTCAGATACATCTTACCTGACACATCGGTGTTCTCAGGTGATGGGAGAGAAAGCTACTGAATTTTCTTGGTTACCTTTATATCCGTTTCTATAGACGCGTCTAACTTTATATTGTGGTTTCTACGAAAACCCTCTCCGTTTGCGTTGCCACTGTTACACAATCCGACAGAGCTAATTCCATAGATTCATATACCGTTAAATATCAATTTAGCAAAAACGGGAGATAGAAATGTTCCCTTTTGAATACACGTTCCTCATTTATGCATACTACAAGAATGGCAACTACATTAACTTTTTAGTAAATATTATCTAGCTGTTACTTCTGTGAAACGGGTTACAATAATTCATATAGTTTTTACTTCATTCCGTTTCAGTGGTTTTGAAAACGACAACAATAAACTGAAGAGAGAAACATTCGATATAAACACTAACAGATTTGGTTATTTCCTTGCTAACCCTCCGAAAGGTCTTAAGGTAAAAAAAACAGTACTTTTAATTTTATTTAATTACCTTTATTTGTTTCGAAAGTAACTTCGTTTATTATTTTATCCTCTCTAGAGTGGATAGAAATTAATTTTCAAATAAATATAGTAGTTAGAAAAATTTAATATTTCCCCTTATCTACTAGTTCTTCAAGTAGATATTTGTTCCTTCGTTTAATATATCTTAATTAGGTACAGATTGCTAACAGCGACAAGGAGGGTGGTAACTTCATATTACACTGCTCTGCATTTTGAAAGAAATGTTCCGGCGATTTTGGTTTGACTGGAGTTTTCTTATAATTTTGGGGCGCTGATTACGAATATAATATTAATTTTACAACACCACGTTTCGTATTCCTGGAAACAGTGTGGTATATTTATATAAATTCGCACAAACTGCATTATAATATAGAATATATAATATACATTTTTCATGTATATACAGTGGTTTCAAAATGACAAAAGTAACTAAATACACACAAATGCAAACAAATGCCATAATTTACTGAAATATGTACAGACAGAAACAATAATAATTATAGTTTAGAGGTATAAGAAATGATAACGTCAACCTACACTTAATATTGTTCTGACTGTAAAATTTAATGATACAAAAGCCTACTACTTATGAAACGATATCCTTCGTTTTGTCATTTTTCCAGGAGTTACAACACCTGTATTCTCTCTTTTAAGCAACCAGCAGTAGTTGACCATCATATGAATGGTCTAACTACCTTGATACCTCTTTAACATCCTTTGTATCCTGACCAAATCGTTCACCGTGTTCTTCACTAGAGAAACAAAGATTGTGTAGGAAATTTTCTAAATGTGCATGTAGAAAGTGCAGTTTGACACTCATATTACACCCAAGATTTCTAAGATCTTGCAGCAGCTCTTCTTCAATATGTTCATAATGAGGATTTCTTGTATTACCCAGGAAGTTCTTCACAACATTTCTGAAGCTTGCCAAGTTTGTTCTTCTTTTGGGTCATGGTATTCTAAAAAGGGAGTCGTTGAGAAGTTTTTTTTCTGGATCACTAAATATACAAGCTGTGAAAGAGAGTTCAGCACATTTTTTTTTCGATAGTTACAACTCGCGGGTCAAGTCATTTACTTCTTGCAGGTTAAATAATTGGACTTGATCACTGTCACTTGGTATAAAATAATCACTTTCTGAATGTGAGTCATTCGATTTTTCTTCAGTGTCAAATGACTTATCAGAAGAAGCACTACTAAAGCTGCATGGGGCAGGAGCAATGCCTACATCTTGGTGGTGTACTACAGGTCTCATTTCAGATCAAAGATTTGGATATACTAGGTCCTTCGTCCTCACATTATCACCATGAACTCTTATCTGACAGAAATAACAACCATAAATATGATTCATGGGTTCCCTAGACATCATGAGGAGAGAGAACGGCATGCGTTTTTGGATTTTCCAGCCATCCACAACCTCAAACATTCCACGCATGTATGACATGCCTCATGAGGCTCCCATGATTTATCCTGGTCACCGATTTTCATTCCAAAGTAAGCTAAATAAACTTTTTCACGAAGTCTGTGAAATGTCTTCGTTGTTTACACAACCCATATCTTCCACAAATGTAAGAAAACACATTTGCAATGTTTGTACCCCAATGGGAAGTGATTTTATTTACCATCACGTAAATACCACCAGTGAGCTGTATCGTTTTTGCAGTCTATGCGAAAACAAAAAACGGCGCATGACGCCAAAGAGATTAAAATACGTAAGAAAGTGCCGCTGGAATTAGAAGTGTAGATAACAGTCGTCATTGTTCTTGCAACTGAAATCCATTGCATATTATAAGTTAATAGAGCCAGTTCTGCAATGTTCTGTTATCTTAAACACTAAGATAACGGAATGATACAGTTTTACCGCGACAGTAACTCACTTTACATAAACCAACACATTACTTCTACGAATAGTTTTATCATCTCGTTTTCTTATCTGGCTGTAAAGATATCAAGACATCGTAGGTCTCAACCACTAAAATTAATGTCAATCTTCTAGCAATTACTAGAATATATTCATATTTTGTAGTAGTTTTTCCTATGGGCATAAGTAGTTTTTTCACTAATCCCTGATTTTTCAGTATGCCGCATTCTCAAGAAACTGACGTGATAGAAAAAACTGATTACATATTTGAAATCAGTGCAAAAGTCCAGTTCAGAAAATGGTAATAGTTTGGAAGCATCAGAATGCATGCAGAGCGGTGTTATTAGATTGTAGAACGGTTGTTTTAAAATAATACTTGATACATAAATCTACAATATAATTGTGCAGAATATCGTAACTTTGAATATCCAATTCTGGTATTGGATATTAAAGTTGTGTAATTACTTGCTTATTTATTTCCTCTTTCCTTCATGCGTGACATACAGATTAAAATGTATACCTCAAATCAACACAATCTTTGATTTCCTTTCCTAGTAATGTTTTCAGGATGTCTCACTTCTTGATGGATACATCTCTTTCTGGTGGTATAATGTTCAACGGACCATCCTTCTATGATTGTGTTGGAAAGGAAATTATCGTTTCTTCTATTTTTTGAGCACATATCACTCATACTGTTTGACATTTATTCTGACCTTTTATACTTAGTGTATTCCCGAAACTGGAACCTAAAACACAATGTTGTCGCACTCGAGAACGAAACGCTCATTTTATATTCTAAGACTTATATTACAAAAATTCCGATTGATCGAGCTACGTAGATATGAAGTATTGTCACGAAAAAAGTGACGATAGGATATCTGAAGCAACATCCCTTATGGTGATAGAAAGAAGAGACATGAAGATTATTAGTAACAACGCAACATCTGAAATAAAATACATGGAACTTTACAAGACAATACGTAACTGTAATACAAAGGATATAAAGAAGTTCATCAACAACCTCTTGAGAAGGAGAGTTGAAGATAACTAATTAAAGCAAGGCCTCAGGAGTGGACAGGAGTAGATCATATTGCTGAAAGCAAAAAATGTCATTATCTTTGAAAACCACGAAGAAATTTTGAGATTAAAATATTCTACAGTAAGTTATGTGAAAACGATGACCGGAATTCGAAGATGAAGAGAAAGTAGATGTACTTCGTACTGCAACAGGAAGTTCCATGGGCTATTAAAAGTATGAAATGGAAGGAGAATACAAAGGTGACACTTTCCCGTCTATGGACGATAGCACGAAGTCAATTTCTCAGAGCAGCGTGATACGTGGCACCACGAGCATCGTCCATGCATGGGAAATGATCACCCCGTAGAACTCGTTCTCTATTATGACCCCTTTCTTCACTCCTGTTTAAAAAAGCAGAGATTACATAATGAAATAGTATGATTACTTTTTAAAACTTTAATACTAACATAACCAAAAATACACGCAGTATAGGCTAGGCATTTTTCTAACCCCTATTAAACATAGTTGAAAAACACATATTCCAATCCTACCGGACGCGAACTTTATGAAAAAGGATGGCCGTTTTATTCCTGTCTATAGCAGAGGAATATTTAACATAACGCACATAGAACTGGAAAGTTTCCAACCGTGCTTTTTATTAGAGTGTAAGAAAGGCTACAAGCTAATTTTATGGAAATACCGTAGCACCTATTAGTAATACAGAAAATATCACTTCCAATTTGTAGCACTTAGAAGCGAAATGTTTTAAGGAAAATGAGTGTGTGCTAAGACGTGAAATAGTAATTATATGGAGTGAAGTTAACTGCAATAGTGAAATTAGAGCCTATATAGGATAAATGAGAAAAGCAAAATAGTATTTTTACTAGTTGTAATTGTATGTGTGTATGCGCTTATGCAATTTGTTTTGTGTCAAAATTATATATTGGTCACAAAGTGTATTGATATAATTTATTTGAATTTCACACTTCCATTATGAGTTCACTTGACGTATCTAAAGTTTTGCGTAACCACCTAATTGATTTTGTTCTTTGTCCAGACAAACGTTTACAGAGTACTTCCGAGAGAAACTTGGCAAAACAAAATGGAATTACGAGATTGAAAGCTACTATCTTTAACTATTCTATTGATGAGTGGACAGATTCTAATAACTAATATCCGATGCAAGACTGTTTAGATCTATTTTTCCACATTTTATTATTGTGTGTCTAAATTTTAAAATAATTCTTCTTTCTTCACTTGAATGGTACAAATATTTTGTTGGTATTACAAAATAATACAAAATTGTATAAACTTCTGACTTATGTAATTGTTGAATTTAAAAATGTTTCAAAATAACTAAATGGTCTCCTTTGTTTATTTGAATGGTACATTTATTTCCATTAGTAACACAAAATTTACAAACATAGTAAAAAATTCTAAAGTAAAAATTTCGAATGTAAGAATATCAGACGACAGCTAAATATTTTCACAAAGTTTCATATGTATCTCCATGTACAAAAAGGTATGAAAATACTACAAAATTTTGAACTATTTTATTTTTAAATTGAAAATTGGTCAGGAAATTTTGAAATGCCCTGAATGTTATTTTTTTCTGGACATAAAAATAGTACAAAATTCAAATTTAAAAATGAGTTGGTTTTGAGATTAACGTTCCGTTCAGCAGCGAGGCTATATGAGAGTGGACCTACTGATTAACATGCAGTCCGAACCATATTAGCTCCCGCCGGGTATCGAACCCAGCTGTCCACCTCCAAAACCGTGTACGCTAACTTGTTAACCCCGAAGGAGCTCTCAAATTTAAAAATGTCTTACTACAACTAAATATTACGCCCAAATTTAGTTATTTTACATACTGTTAAGTGCCACAAAAATACACAATTCAAAGCTGATTAAAATGCCACTTCTTCGCTTATTTAAATAATACACTTTTGTAGTTGGTGCAAAATATACAAAATAGTAAAAACTTTGCAATTTAAAAATGCAGCACCACAAGTAAATAGGCAACGGAAATTTTAAAATAATTCTCCTTCGTTTATTAAAATGATACACATATTTTCTTGCTGTTACAAAATCATAGAAAAGTATTATAAACATTTTATTTTGAAACTCTTGATTTAAAAATGTCGCACTGAAACTAATTTGACTTTCTTCGTATATTTGAACGGTAAAGTTTTTTTTTGAATTATGGTTCAAAATGTTTAAACAGTACAAAATTTAAATATAAAAATGTCACACCACAACTACATAAGCCACCCAGACTTTTTAAATAATTGTCATTCGCTTCTTTAAATGGTACAGACATTTTCTTGCTGGCACAAAAGGTACCAAATTCCGGGCTAGTTAAAATGTAAATTCATCGCTTATTTAATATACTAAAGTTCAAATCGTGACTCCCATAACCACACAAGTGTAGTGAATAGATTATGAGAAACCAATAAAAGCTAAATATTTGTTGGAAATGTGAACTTGGAAATCAGACTTTTCATACTTAGTGACATGCTATTCAGCAAAGGGTAAGCATTAAGAAAGTCTGGTTTCGAAGTTCCATTTCCGCCAAATATTTATTTTATTGAGTTTCTCAATATCTCTTCAGCTGCACTTTTGCAGTTATGGAAATCGTGGCTTCATTTTTTTTTAAATAATACATAGAATTTCAAGACGTCACAGCACAACTGACTGAGTCCATTAAGTTTCATATGGTTCTCGTTCTTATTTAAATGGTTAGAAATATATTATCGATATAAAAAGGTACAAATATAGTATAAAAGTTTGATGTATTTAAATTTTGATTTCGAAATTGGCACTACAAAAATTGGTTTGCAAATTTTAAAATACCCCTTCTTTGCTTATTTCACTAATAAATTTTTCTGGTTGGGGCAAAATATACAAAATAGTACAGCATGTTGCACCGCAACTAAATAGGCCATCCAAATTGTAAAATAATTCTACTTTTAAACGGCGACTCGCTAGGATGAATTCTGTTTCCCTACAACTGACGCTTCAAATACGCACTAGAGGCTGTGGGATAACAAGGTACGCCTTCTGTTCCAATGTTTTACCAGATATCTATATAACTCCATATACCTTGTTATTGCAAAAAAAAAAAAAAAAAAAAAAACCTGCAATTATTTGGATAACAGCTTGTTGTGATGAAAAAAGGAAGGAAAAAGCTGATGTCAAATTATAGTTCTTCTGTGTGTGTATGTGTTTTCTTTATAAGGTATTAACTTTCTCTCTCTCTTTTTTTTACATCCACAAGTGCAAGAAATGCTATCATAAGTCTGTGTAAGGAACAAAGAATGTTTTCTTTGAACAAAATTAAATTATACAGATCAATTTGTGCGGAACACGAACGCTTTCAAAAGAGCATGGATATGAACGATAATCATACCATTCTTCTAAATTATACAGTAGCGTGAAAAACTGATATTAAAATTATACAAAAAGCAAGCATAAGCTTTTTTCTAGCATGACAACACATTAAACGTAACTCATTAACATTTTGGTATCACAAATTATCCCTTTACGTGTCGGTATAGACCTATTCGTTTTCACATTCGAGCGACGAAAGAAGAAATTGTGGTGATAGTGATGATAATCGAATTGGAGATTTCGATTAATTCAAGTTTAATAGCCCTACATATTGAAAAAAATATTTCTCGATGTCTGCCCATTTGTTCGTATATCGGTTCGTCACGATTTTACATGCACTCAAATAGAGATCATACTGTTCAACGTATCTGGACCGAATTCTAAACATGAGGTTTTTATAACATTTTATCGTTTCGAATTCTATATCCTCCGACACCTAAAAATAAAGGTAGTTTACTGAAGGATGAAAATTTAAAATACAAGTAATTACATTTTCTCAAAAACTGCTGTAGCGAATATGTTTAGATTTTTCAAATATATTTTTATTAACAATCTCCACCGTAGTACGAACCATTTCCCTGAAAAAATACATAAGGTGTAATTTACTGTATGGTGCGTTTTTTGAACTATTAGTCATCATTTACATTCACAAATAAACGTATAATTAATAGCCGAACAATATGACATAACTCGTTTGTCATGTAACCATTCAGAATGGGTGGTTTACTCTTAGAGTGAGCTTTTGACCGAAGCTTTTTCCATTAACGCTTCAGGCAGTTTTGTTTATGTTTTGTAAAGAAATATTCCATTAATAACCTAATATACTTCATAACTCGTTTGTCTTCAAAACATCCAGAAGGAGTGGTTTTCTCAAGAAGTGATTTTGTTTACAATTTTCTCAGTAATAGACGGATTTGTTCTAATTTCAGTAATAAATGTTTCCTTAGTAACTTTATAATATGGTATAACTCGCTTGCCCCGAAAATAAAAATCCGAAAGAGGTAGTTTACTTTGACGGTGAATTTTTTTCCCGACGATTTGCTCAAAAATGACTCGATGTTACATTTATGAAAATAAATGTTACATAAATAACCTAATGATATGATATAATTCCATCATCATGAAAATCTAGAAATGGTATATCACTTTTGGGAGTAAGTTTTACCCTGTGATTTTCTCAAGAACTCAGGCGGTATGGTCATATTTCATAAATAAGTATTTTATGAAAATATTAACAACATAGCATAACTCGTTTGTTCCAAGTGATAGTTTACACTTGGAGGTGACTTTTTCGACGACTGTTTCACAAATTATTCAGACACTTTTACTCATAGTTCACATTCAATTATTCCTTAACCGTACAACGGCCAACCTATTTTCCAAACATAAACAGCGAAGGTGAGTCCAATGGACTCACACTGTTGATAACATATTATGAGACCTTACATTGTGTTCCAAAGTGTAATTTCGTATAATATTTTTAAGTATTTCGTACGGAACACGTAAGTATTACAACCATGTATTTCTATGGTGTTTAAAAGTCGTCAGTGTTGCCATCTGGATTAAAAGTTTGGCAGAAATTCAAATTATTATTTGAAAAAACAAGATAGTTTAATCCAAATTTTAATAGGAAACAACTTTTCAAACTACACGATTATTAAGAAACATCTTTCATAAAGTACTGTAAGATTTTAGAAACAATATAAGTAACATAATTGCTGATTTGGAAAGTTCTCGTAATCTTCTGGAACTACAGGAGGACATTCTTCATTTCACATGCTCGTTGATTTGCATTTCTTGCAGTATCTAAATACAATCGAATATTCAGAACACACATGCTTTCGGCATGTCGTGCAAGTTTGCCTTTGCAGTCGTCCTTTCCGAACATCACACAAGTAACATTTAACGTCGCTAACACGCATTTCATCATTATTTTTGAACTCAGCAACAGCAGACTGGATTGATTTGTGAATATCTACATCACTTCTATTGCCAATATGTGGCTGGCTGAGACCTTCTGCTATCACAGTAAAATAGTCCTTTCTGGAAATATTCCGATCAGGATATAACGTACTCCAGACAACACAGGCTGCAACAGCACATACGTCAAGCACATTCATGAAAAAAGGAAACGGCCATCTGTTGGTCTTTCTGCTGCATGAATATTCATGGATCAATTGATCCATCGTGTCTACACCTCCTTTAGTCTCATTGTAATACAACATTATCTCTGTTTTTTGTTTCAGTTACATCAATGTCTCCAGAATGGTGCATGCTTGACAGAAGAACTACAGATCTGTTCCTTTTAGGGACATGAGACACAAGGGTAAAATCTTTTGGAAACCAAACATTGATGACTTCTCTTGCTTCCTTCTGTTTGGTAAAAATTCAGGTTTTTTCACTGTTCCCATCAGTGTAAGACCATTGCGAAGCAGAGTGCTGGCGAGATCAAAATGTGTAAAATAATTATCATATGAAATATTTCTTTTACTCCAAAAATAAGGCTCCGCCAAATGCAAGACCACATTTTGTCCCAAGTTGTTGGTTCTTGTGTTATTTTCTTTCCCAATATAAGGCATACCATACAAAAGGCAGTATCTTTCCGAATCTGATATCCACCATATCTTCGTTCTATACTTATCAGGTTTGGACGGCATATATTGCGTAAATGGACACCTACCTCGGAATGGGACAACCTGTTCGTCAACAGTCAAATTTACCCCTGGCTCGTAGTGCTTTTTCAAACATTGGTTCATTCTTTCCCAAACGTCACATATTGGCGCCAGTTTATCGTTGCTTCTACTGTCATTTCTTGTTGTTTTGTCATCGAATCGGATGAATATGCACAAATATTTGAACATATTTTTACCCATTGCAGCACGAAATATTGGCGGTCCATACTTTTTGTTATATATCATTTGTATATTCAGATCTTTGGCTTTGAGATGAACCGCAGTATACAAAAATCAAAGGAAACACTTCATTTCTCCCTCATCGACCGGCTCCCACTGATTCTGCATGTTGCGTCTTCTGTGTTTACGTACTGCTTCTCCATTGGTATACCGAACAATAGTCCTCAACACAGCGTCTTGAATAAATAATAACAGAGCGTCCAAGGGATCTTCGATTGTTTTATTAGGAGGAAGGATAATCTTATTGCCTTTTCTCCTAATGATATTTTGAGATTTCGTCTTCTGTGGTCGAGGAGGTTCAGAATACCAGGCGGTCCCGTCTTTTGCATGGAAAATCTTTTCATTAGTTCTGCACTGATTCCTAACATCTTCATTTTCAGAATCACTAATCATATCAAACTTCTGACTGTTCACTTTCCCAATTACTTCCGCTATCTTCAAGTTCACTGCATATAATATCCTCATCCTCCAACAACTGGCAAATTACTTGATCAGACCGCACAATATTAGATGAAGCTCTCATTTTTGAACTTCCACCAACATTAACACACACTAACAGTTCCACTAACAGCACCACAAGAATCAACTCATAATAACGTGCCACATAATTAATATTTTAAAGGAAATTCTACATTTCTTACTACCTGGAACTAAGATATATAACACATATTAGTAACGAGTCCATTGGACTGATCTTGGCCTTTTGTGTAATGAAATAAGAAAAATATTTTCTAAAGGCATCCTAATTTATATTTTTTCAGTTCCAAACTGTATTCACATTTTGCATTACCTACCGATAGCATATCTATAAGGTGACATCTATTGAGCAAAAAATAAATTCCAGACGAATAAAAATTATACTCGATGAGTCCATTGGACTCACGTTGGCCGTTTAAGGGTTAATAATTCGAATATATGGCATAAATTATTTCTAACGGAAATATGACTAATGGATACTTAACCTTTGCGCCTAAACTTTCTTCGAAGAAAGTTTTCCAAAACCCGTTATTATATTCGCGTTTTCTAAATAAATTTTTGAGTAATAGCAGCAACCTAAATGAGCCAGTTTAAGAAATTCGAGAGAGCAACTTCACTGCGTTTGGTCCGTACCATTTCTTAAATATATTTTAAAATTTAGCATCTAATCACAATTTTCCTAACAAAATTGAAACTTCTTTATAAAATTGCCTTGTTGTGGCCAAATGGTTCAAGTGCAGTGGTTGAGGATTTGATTCCCGGTTAGAGATAGTGTACTTTCATCCAACGGTAAGGTATAGATGACACGTCGGTGCAAAGAAAAAACTTTTTAAATAAGTGTAACCAAGCTAATCAATGATACAAAGAAATAACACAATTTTTCGAAATTATTGAAGAAACGTTAATATTAGGTAGGTGCGAATGAAGTGTTCTATCGATGATTGTCAATTACAAATGTATAAAGTGAAAAATACAATACTAGGTTAATCAGTGGTCTCTAGATAAAGTTATACTACTAAGAAGTGATTGATATATCAAAAAATGTTATAATCGCTGGGAGACATGTTACAGTGAGAAAAAAATTGTAGGTGGCGTACTTAAAAAGGTAGGTCAGATGCATAATTCCTGTAGTTCTTAGACTTAACGTACAGTGGACGTATAACTGAAAACGCACGTTTTATAATACTTTCAGTATAAGTGTTCCATCTATAAGTACATTTTGTATGAAACAATATAGGCGGTCAGGATCTCACATACAAATGGACGTATATAACATATAGCTGAGAAATGTAACACAAGTATATGCATGTGATATACGGAAAACGGTTAGATGTCAGACATCTTGCAACGGCATTATGTAATATCTAAGAGCAGTGCATATGTAGCATATGACGAACGTATGTTCGATACGGATTTCTGTAGTAAGCAAGAGGATCCCGTATATTTGTACAATATACCGCTGTCCGGAGAAAGGTTTTTTCTCACTGTCAGTGTAATAAAACACAGTGGGTGAGAGAGAGGCTCACTAGAGTTCGATTTAGAAATAAGGTTGGCGAGAATTTTATTTAAAAAAAACAATAATAATAATACAAATCACAAATAGTTGAGGGCGAGTATTGAAGTTCGTATACAGGTTTGCATTCAAATGAACGTTAATTACAATACCTGTTGAACATTGCTGGGGGCTTGCGGACAATCATTTCAGGAGGTTCGATATTGTAACGATCCTTGCGAACTCCTGTGCCTTCCTCACTGTACAGTGGGCCATAGAAATTCTTGATGTATACACGACTCCAAAAGTGCATTACTACCTGCAATTCTCGTTTTCCTGCAATAGCAGGTAACCCAAAAAGCTCGGCGGTTGGGTTGGTTCCGAATTCGAAAGGCGCTGGACCAAACCTCAATTTTGTAATAAATATATCAGTGTGGCAGACTGCAAATGAGGGAATAAAACAAATTGTTAAAAATGACAATAATATTATCATGACGGAGATGGATGACATCAAAAGTTACAAAATGATCTTACTTAAGCAGTTCAAAAAAGATGAATGGCAAAAGACACATATCAGAGGAAAACATTTCTCTCCTCACCTCCCAAAAGAAGAATCTCATAAAAAAGAAAAAGTTACATAAAGTTACGTAAGTTTTAATATAAAAGCTCCACTCTATATTGTGAAAGTTGACACCCGAAAGGCAAGAACAACTGAACCAAAGTCAATAAAATTGTGCACAGATATTGTAGACGTAAAAGGAGGGAATAGGAGTTTCGTATTTTCCTTGAAAAAACGGTTGGGTGGGGCACGGACCCCTCCAAACCTTTTATCACGAAATATCAAAACTGCTAGTAACAGTATGTCAGAAGTGTGTAAAAGACAGGAATAATTGCAACGGAACATTTTGTATTGAAAATACGCAAAAACTAAAGGAATACGGCCTTTTTAAATTTTCTGCGGAAAAACGGATTTAGGGGCAAAAGCTCACACCCAAAATTTTGAAACTTGATGTCCGAAAGGCAAGAAGTGAACCGAAGTGAACGAAATTAAGCGCAGATATTGCAAACGTAACATGAGGATACGAGTTTCGTATTTTCCTCGAAAAAACTGTTAGGTGGGGCACGGAACGTGGCACGGAAAATCAAATGTGCTGGTAACAGCATGTCAGATGTGTGTAAAGGACATGAAGAATTTAATCAAACTGCGTCTATGGACAATACGCAAAAAATAAAGGAAAACATTTATTTAAATTTTCTGTGAAAAAATCAGTTTTAAGGGAAAAAAGCTCAAACCCAAAATTTTGAAAGTTGATGCCCGAAAGGCAAAAGGAAGTGAACCGAAGTGAATGAAATTGTGCACAGATATTGTAGATATAAAATGGGGGAATACGGATTTAGTATTTTTCTGGAAGTAACGGTTCGGTAGGGCACTAACCCCTCCAAACCTTTGATCACGAAATATCAAAAGTGCTAGTAACCGTATCTGAGATGTGTGTAAAGGACATGAAGAATTGCAACGAAACTTTATGTGTGGACAAAAAAATTAATTAATATTGTTTTTTTTTTATTTTCCGCGGAAAAACGGTTTTAGAGGGAAAAATTCCCACACAAAATTTTGGAAGTTGACGCCCGAAAGGCAGAAGAAAAAATGAAATCTTTCAGTTTTACGTCTCACGGTTATGCCGGTTAGGCTAAAGGAGACAGACGTTGATGATGAGTAATGAATGAAATGGTGGAGTGAAGAAAGTGGGAGGAAACGGAGAACCCCTAGAAAACCCACGCACACGGTGTTTGTCCACCACAAAGTTCACTTGGCGGGGGCTGGGATCGAACCCAGGACCCCAAGCACAAGAGGTGAATGCTCTACCACTGAGCCACGGCGGCCCCTGAAAAGCAGAAGTAAACCGAAGTGAATAAAAATTTTAACATATATTGAATACGTAAAATGAGGATACGAATGTCGTATTTCCCTGGAAAAAACGGCCGCGTGGAGCACGGACCCCTCCAAACATTTGACCACGAAAAATAAAAGTTCTTGTAACAATATGTCAAATGTGTGTATAGAACATGAAGAATTGCAACGAAACTTTGTGTATGAACAATAGGTAAAAAATGAAAGAATACGTTTTCTTAATGTTCTGCAGGAAAACGGTTTTAGGGGGGCAAATGAACCCACCCCAAAAGTTTGAAATTTGACGCCGAAAAAGCAAGAAGAAGTGAACCGAAGTGAATGAAATTTTTCACACATATTGTGAAAATAAAATGTGGGAATTCTAGTTTCGTATTTCCTGAAAAAACTGTTAGGTGGGGCACGCACCACTCCAAACATTTGCTCAGGAAATATCAAAAGTGCTAGTAACAGTATATCAGATTTGTGTAAAGGACATGAAGAATTCCAATGAAACTTTATGTACGGGCAATACGCAAAAAAAAAAAAAAAAAAATGAAGAAGGGTTTTTCTGCGGAAAAACGGTTTTAGGGGCAAAAGCTCTCACACAAAATTATGAAAGTTGACGCCGTGAAGGCAAAAAGAAGTGAACCAAAGTGAATCAAATTGTGCACGGTCATTGTAGACATAAAATGAGGGAATATGGGTTTGCTATTTTTCTGGAAAAAAGGAGTGGGTGCGGCACGGACCCTCCCTAACGTTTGATCACAAAATATCAAAAGTGCTAGTATGTCAGATGTGTGTCAAGGACATGAAAAATTGCAACATAACTTTGTGTATGGACAATACGCAAAAAGTAAACGAATGCGGGTTTTTCTAAGTTCTGCGGGAAAACGGTTTTAGGGGGCAAAAGCTCCCACACTAAATTTTGAAAGTTGAACTCGAAAGGCAAACAGAAGTGAATCGAAAAAAAATGAAATGAAATCTTTAAGTTTTACGTCCCACGGTTATGCCGGTTAGGTTAAAGGAGACGGTGATGATGAGTAATGAATGAAATGGTGGAATGAAGAAAGTGGGAGGAAACGGGAGAACCCCGAGAAAACCCACGCACACGGTGTTTGTCCACCACAAAGTTCACTTGGCGGGGGCTGGGATCGAACCCGGGACCCCAAGCACCAGAGGTGAACGCTCTACCACTGAGCCACCGCGGCCCCAAGAAGTGAATCGAAGTGAGTGCAAATTTGAACATATATTGTAGACATAAAATAAGGATACGGGTTTCATATTTTCCTGGAGAAAATAGTCGTGTGGGGCACGGACCACTCCAAACCTTTGATCACAAAAAATTAAAATGCTAATAACAGTATGTAGAAAGTGTATAAGGGACATGAAGAATTGCAATGAAACTTTTTGTATGGATAATACGCCAGAAATAAAGCAATACGGGTTCTTTTATGTTCTGTTGAAAAATGGTATTAGGGGGCAAAAGCTCCCACACAAAATTTTGAAAATTGACGCCCGAAAGGCAAAATAAGTGAACCGAAGTGAATAAATTTCTACACAGATATTGTAGACGTAAAATGAGGGAATACGGTTTTCTGTTTTCCTGGAAAACAGGGTTGGGTGCTGCATGGACCCCTCCAAACCTGTGATCACGAAATATTAAAAGTGCGACCAACAGTATGTCAGATGTGTGCAAACAACTTGAAGAATTCCAACATAACTTTGTGTATTAACAATACGCAGAAAAATGAATACTTTTTTTTGTTATGCGGAAAAACGGTTTCAGGGGCAAAAGCCACCACCCGAAATTTTGAAAGTTGACGTCCGAAAGGCAAGAAGAAGTGAGCCGAAGTGAATGAAATTGTGCACAGATATTGCAGACGTGTAATGAGGGCACGAGTTTCGTACTTTCCTGGGAAAAACAGTAGGGTGGTGCACAGACCCCTCCAAACCTTTGATCCCGAAAAATCAAAAGTAAAAATAACAGTATGTCAGATGTGTGTAAAGGAAATAAAGAATTGCAACATAACTTTGTGTATGGACAATACGCAGAAAGTAAATGAATACGGGTTTTGTTATGTTCTGCGGGAAAACGGTTTTTGGGGGGCAAAAGCTCCCAAACAAAATTTTGAATGTTGACTCCCGAAAGGCAAAAAGAAGTGAACCGAAGGGAGTGAATTTGTGCACAGATATTGTAGACATAAAATGAGTGAATACGGGTTTCGTATTTTCCTTTAGAAATCGGTTGGGTGGGGCACCGACCCCTCCAAAGCTTTGATCACAAAAAATAAAAAATGCTAGTAACAATATGTTAGATGTGTGTAAAAGACATGAAGAATTGCAACAAAACTTTCTGTGTGGACAAAAAATAAAGAATATGTTTTTCTTTTTTGCGGAAAGACGGTATTAGGGGCAAAAGAACCCAAAACCAAAATTTTGAAAGTTGACGCGCGAAAGGTAAGAAGAAGTGAACTGAAGTGAATGAAATTTGGACAGATATTGTAGACACAAAATTAGGGAATAAGTTTCCTTATTTTCCTGGAAAAAACGGCCAGGTGGAGCATGGATCCCTCCAAACGCTTCATCACGAAATATCAAAATATCTAGTAACAGTATATCAGATGCGTGTAACGGACATGAAGAATTGCATCAAACTGCGTGTATGGGTTGAGTTGAGTTGATTTTAGTTTAACGTTCCTTTCAGCAGCGAGGCTATATGAGACGTGGACCTACTGATTAACGTGGAATCCGAACCACATGAGCTCCCGCCGGGGATCGAACCCGGGTCTCCCACGCCAAAGGCGCGTACGCTAACCGCTTAGCCACGGAGGAGCTCTGCGAGTATGGGCAATACGCAAAAAATAAACGAATACATTTTTTAATTTTGGTTAAAAACGGTTTTGGTTGGCAAAAGCCCCCGTCTACAATTTTGGAATTTGACCCCGAAAGACAAGAAGAAGTGGACCGAAGTGAATGAAATGTCCACTAATATTGTAGAGGTGTTTCGTATTTTCCTGAAAGAAAAAAAAATGAACCGAGGCGTTGAGTCGCGGGAGAAGTGGACCGAAGCGAAAGCAATTGTATGTAGATATTGGATATGTAAAATATGGCCTCTCGTGTTTCACAAGTGTCGTGTCTCCATCCGATTTCTTCAAATTTGGCAGATCAAGTAACAGCAAACACAAACAGTATAGCGCATTTTATAGTATTTCAGAAGGCACCTTTAACCCTTGCAATGTTTTTTCAGCATAAAGAAAAACACGTGTCGATTTATTTCCAGTTTGCTATTGGTATGCCAAATTTGAAGCAAAACGGATAGGAACACTTGAGAAACACGAGAGCCCTTATTTTACATATAACGTCTACACACAATTTAATTTGCTTGGGTCCACTCCTTTCTGAGCTATTACGGTAATATTTCCTTTTTTTTTTGGGGGATGGGACCTAGGCCCCAACACTGTTTTTCCGCAAAAATTAAAACACGTTTCATATACTGTTTTGCAAATAGTCCCTTTACGAAGTTTCGTTCCAATTCTCCATATTCTTTAGGAACTTTTGCGTATGCTTATTTGCACTTTTGATATTCCGTAATCAACGGTTTAGAAGGTCCGTGCCTCACTCAACCGCTTTTCCCAGGAAAATACGAAACGCAATTATCTCGTTTTTCGTCTACAATATCTGCGCACAATTTCATTTAATTCGGTGCACTTCTTCTTGTATGTTGGGCCTCAAATTTCAAAATTTGGGATGGGGGCTTTTGCCCCCTAAAACCGTTTTTCCGTAGAAAAAAAGAAAAACCGTATTCGTTTATTTTTTGCGTATTGTCCCTACACAATGTGTCGTTCCAATTCGTCATGTCCTTCAAACATTTCTGTTATTAGCAGTTTTGATATTTCATGATCAAAGTTCTGGAGGTGTGTGTGTCCCACCTAAACGGTTTTCTTTTTTTTCTCAGGAAAATGAGAAAAACGTATTCCCTCATTTTATGTCGACAATATCTGTGCACAATTTCATTCAGTTCGGTTCACTTCATCTGGCCTTCCGGGCCTTAACTTTCAAAATTTTGGGTGATAGCTTTTGCCCCTGAAATCGTTTCTCAGCACAAAATAAAAAAAAACCGTGTGCCTTTATTTTTTGGTATGTTGTTCATACACAAAGTTTCGTTGCAATTCTTTGTGTCCTTTACACACATTTGTCATATTGCTATTGTCACTTTCGATATTTCGTGATGAAAGTTTTGGAGGGATCCGGTCCCCACCTAACCGTTTTTTCCAGGAAAATACGAAACACGTGTTCCCTCATTTTATATCTGCAATATGTGTGTAAAATTTCGTTTACTTCGGTTTCCTTGGTTTTTGCCTTTGGAGCGTCAACTTTCAAAATTGTGGGTGGTGTCTCTTGCCCCTTAAAACCCTTTTCTCCGCAGAAAATAAGAAACACGTATTCGTTTATTTCATGTATAGTATCTACCTTCCAAATTTTATCAAGATCGGAGTGTTACACTTCAGAAGTGTTGCTTGTTAATAATAATATTTCTCTAAAATTTTATGAACAAATAGAGGGAATTAAAGCGAAAAATTGGGATCAATTGGAACTTCGGCTCCTACCAACATTGAAAGAAATGACAGCACAAGTATTTAGATGCAAGCTAGACATAAAATTTAGAACTGAGATTTAACTATATTTCTGTCATGATTTTAATGCAGACTTCGAAGTTCTTAAATGCTAATTAAGTCAGGATTTCACATCCAAATTAAGTTGCAACATAATAATTCTTGTTAGAAAACCCGAATCGGCAATGCGAATTTAAGATTAGCCGATACTTTAGATAGCATGGGAAAAAGGTGAAGAGTGTAACATAAGTGTGCTGCCAAGTGAGTTGCGAGGCGGTTTAATAAATTGGATGTCTTCTACTCGGCAGAGTCCACTTCAACCGTTTAATTTTGTTTTAAAACAAAACATTTTTGTCATGAGTTACATTTAGGGATGCGCACGAGACGAATCGAGACAGGATTTTCCTGACAAAATTCGAGTCGAGACATGGCACTTCCAATAGAGAAATATACATTTTTCGAGTCGAGACACCACTTTTACAGCACATTTTCGAGACGAGACAGCCACAAATCTTGTCTCGTGCGCATCCCTAGTTATATTAGCACACACTACATGAGTGACAATTTATATTATGATAGAATATACTATTAGCTTTAATAGAAAAAGTGTAGACACTTGATAATTATTTTATGTAGTAAGATTTCAATAGATTCAGTGCTTGATCGTGCCGTGTATGAAGTTATGAAATATGAATTGGTTTCAACAGGCGCGGATCCAAGAGGAATTTTATAGGGGATAGAAATACAGCCCCCCTCCCCCCCATGACGCTCAGGTGTACACTGGATAGAGTGGGTTTCAATCCTACTTTATTTACACTGGGTAAAGTTGGAAACTATGGTTTAGTCCAGCGTTTCCCAACCTTTTTCAACTTGCAGCACACCAGGGTAACTTGAATTCTCGCGGCACACACATTATTATTATTATTATTATTATTATTATTATTATTATTATTATTATTATTATTATTATTTGAAAATATAAAATACTGTAGTATTTTTTTCTGATTACTGACATCCTTCTCACAGAGAAGAAAGCTAGACCACTGTTTTTTCCCCGTGGTAAATCATTATGCTTATTTTTCATTTTAATTTAAAAATAGAAAACAATTACAATCAGATATAGGGCTCAAGTTGTTAAAAATACATTTTTTTTCGAAAACTGTATCCAACCTTTCATTAAGAAGGAGGATCACTAAATAACGAACGAACAAACGACCCTCTTTTACTTTAAAACACAAATATAGGTAATTCGTATGCATGTTTACTTTGTCGGAAGGATTGAATAATATTTTAAAATTTCAAGTTACGAAATAGTCTGCAACAATAAAGAAGCAATAATGGTCATAACAATGATAACATTTTTTTTTCAAAATTAGAAATGTACAGAAAAATGTTCTACAGAAAAGTAACACAGTATGAAACTTTAAATTTTAGATTCATAGTAGGCCTAGTAATTTGAAATACAAATATACCTTTTCCTGTATGTCTTGCAATTTGATTGCTATAGAATTTATAATTTTGTTCCGATTTCCTCGCGGCACACCAGCGACCCATTCGCGGCACACCACTGTGCCGCGGCACACCGGTTGGGAAACGCTGGTTTAGTCCATCCCTTGATCATATTCTGGTTCTGCGGTGTTAATATCTGGTCAGAACTTGCTGTTCTAGAAGCCTTAAGTTCATACGCGATAAAATAGTTTTTCCGCATTATGCACCTTTTTAAACTATTTTCAATAGTTGTATGTATCTTCAGATAAACCCTCCGTGAAAAGTTTTATTTATTGGATACTGTATTTCTGACGATGCTTCCATTATCAAATAGTGTATGTAGTTTTATTTAACATAGAATTGCATACGACAAAACAGTAGAAAACATTCTCATTGTTTTAACTTTTCTTGAGTTGATTTTGAACTTAACGTCCCTTTCAGCAGCGAAGCTATATAAAACGTGGACCTACTAATTAACGTCGAATCCGAATCACATGAACTCCCACCGGGAATCGAGCCTGGGTCTTCCATGCGTTAACTTTACTTGAATTTGGACTCGAACGCTCTGCAGCAGAATTAAAACGGTGGACTTGCCACCCCTGAGTTTTTCAATGAATGTATTTCTTAGTAATTATTTTAATTTTACTTTTGAAAAGGTGTAAGCATTTTGCTTTAAAAAAATCCTTGAATTATACGTAGTCAGTGTTGAATACAGGTTTCATTTTTGTACGTGGCAATAGTAACTTCCATGGTCCCCTCTCTTCTACCTCTAGACACAGAAATTTTGTTTTTGATAACGCCAAATTACGATTTTTATCAATAAAGAGTGGCTGTCCTACTAATTCTTGTATCGATTTCCTGCTAAGCAAAGACAAAGTGAATCTGAAAAGGTAGGGGAACGGTAGGTAGCGGCATAACATCACGCCGTCCCCCATGCCTATCTTTGCCCATTGTAATTTCTTAGGAACTGGGGAGACGCCGTACACATTTTTTGGAGGTGGGGGACGGCGTCCCCTGCATTCCCAAGCACTTTTACCTCTGCTGCTAAGTATTAATTGCTGTAAGGACTAACGAAAAATATTATGTGGTAATTCTACTACTACTACTACTACTACTACTACTACTACTACTAATAATAATAATAATAATAATAATACTAATAAATGATCTGAATGATAAAGATATTTTTCTAACTTTCTAATACAATCTCTGTGGGCTTTCGCGAATCTGGATATATTGTTTTTATGAGGAATAAAGAGGCTTCAAACACAACGATTTGTATAAAAGTCTTATCAGGTGTCTGACAGCTGACCTTGTGTTTGTTTTTTTTAACACAATGTTACAAGGCACAGAAGCGTGTGGGCATTTTGCTTTTTTTTTTTTTGCCTGAGTGTAGTTTGAGTACTAAACTCAAGACTTTCGTTCTGTCGTTGGCACGTGTCGAAGCAGCTTGTTTGCTGTGCGATGTTTTGCCTTCAGGCGATCGACTAGATCGAAGAGTCAAGAAAGAAAGAAATAAACAAAACGATATACTTGTTTCATGGAGATATGCTTGCTTCTTGGCATTAGTGTTTGAAAACCAAAACTGTTCTGAGTATCCATTTTGTTATGTCCATAATAAGTATAAAGGGAAATGTTAATTCTCATATATAGTAAGGGTAAAACTGAGGGGGAACGCGAGGGTAACGTTATATATATTAGGGATGGCCGGATCCGGATCTGGTCGGATTCGAAGATCCGGATCTGGGTCCGGATCTCGGATCTGGATTCGAAATTCGGATCTGGGTTCGAAATTCGGATCTCAGATCTTGATTCTTATCCAAACCCACATCCCACCCAAATTGTGATAAACTTGAATATCGAAAATTCGCCGAAAGAAATTTCACGAAGTCCTGACAGTGAAGAAGAGAACAGAAAATTAAGAAGAATACTGGCAAGTCTATTTGTCTCCTTCAATCTACACTAACGATTAAATGCTTGCCTAACTAAAAAATAATCTGATTTGTTCCGGATGAGAGTTCGAATGTCGAGTCTAAGTCCACCCGGTTGCAGGACCGAGATGAAATACATACATATTTATATTTGAAACCGGAATACAAAACACGAATATTTAAAATTCCTCAATACACCTATTTCATTGACAGTTAAGAAAACATAAACAGTTAAGATAAGTATTGACTAGTTTTTACGTATATTTATCTTGCTCAGTCTGCTCAAAATATCAAATGTATAACTTACAATTAGATTTAATAATTATTTAATAAATCACAATATGAGCACCGAGAATAAACTATGAATTTTGGTGCCCCTTATCTAGATTTGAAATTTCGGATTCATACATAGAATCAGGCTGAAAGATAAATATTTGAGATCTGGAAACCGAAACAAGTGCTAGTACCATGATCGTAGCCGTTTTAACCTAGGTAGTGCGAGCGGAAGGCACTTGCACTAAGTCCGGGTGTACTTTGGGGAACACGAGAAACTAAAAACAGATATATATTATTTTTCAGGGGCAAGTCGCGCTTTAACATGACTTTTCATGAGTGTTGTGTTTAAATACGAAAACTGTAATGGCGACTTGTTTGAAATAAATGCCATTTTTTTAGCAATAAAGTTAGGTACTTTCACATTGAATAAAAATTACCAAAGCACATTTCACTGATGAGAGTGCTGGTTCTTATGGAAGCTTTCACACTGAACCGAAGATTTCCTCATGTGGGTATCGGATTGCCACAATTCACCTTTCTGAAAGACGTGGTTTATCAGGAGGTCGGCCAAGATTCTTTTGGACTTAGCGTGTAGACTGCTTCTGGTCTCAATTATTCAAATATAGTAAGACTAACCGTATATAAAGTTGGTTCGAAAGGATTTAAAATGAAGGGTGCGGTGGCTCCGTGGTAGAGAGTTCACCTCCGGTGATTGGGGTTCCTGGTTCGATCACAGCACGCTCCGTGTGGACTTTGTGGTGGACAAACATCGTGCTCGTGGGTATTCTCGGGGTTCTCCCGTTTCCTCCCACTTCCTTCATTCCACCATTTCACTCATTTCTCATTATCACCGTCTCCTTTAGCCTAACCGGCATAACCGCGGGACGTTAAACTTAAAGATTTCATTTCATTTCATGATTTAAAATATCACTAATTGACCTTAAGGGTATAATTGCGATTTAAATATTCGTAAATTAGAAGAGATGTAAAAATTAAGCGTTAAAATAAATCCGATAATTCCTAATGCAACCTAATAATAGCAATAAAACTCCTTATGTAACATTTTCAAAGCTAAGATTAACAGTTATGTTCTTGAAGAGGGTTTATGGCAACATAGATTATAAATCCAATTATCATAAGTAGTATCTCTGACAGCCCCGCATTTCACATCACCATCGCCCTTCATCCTGACAATTCCGGACATCCGGGCAATTCACTTACCCACAATGACTTTTCAGGCGTTCCAGTGACATCAATATCTCAGTTTGGGTTTGGGTTCATGCTTCGGTGAACCTTGACTATCACCATCAGCAGCTATTAGAGAACAGAACTTATTTCTGTATTAGATAATGTGTGTAACTATAGCTTTTCGTCTATAGAAGACTGAAAGCCTGCCTTCGGTGCCCGTGGTCATGGGTTCAATTTCCGGAGAGGCACTCAACAATTTCGATGTTGACGCAGCATCGTGGGGGAGTTATCTTAAGTAAGAGGTAGCGGACTCCAGTCTAGAAAGCCGGCATAAGGACTTCGGGTGTCGATGCGTTGACTACACATCCCCACTTTGAACGTAAGGCCTCTGGTAGGAACCAAAGGACTGTCGTGCCAAGAATTTAGTTTGTTTTAATTATCATAAATGCCTTCTTTATTATTAAATTTTATCCAATATTTTCTTTTCAACTAGTTTGCGAAACTCCGAGCTAGCTACTTGTTTTCTTTTTAATTCATGTTCATAGTTAGAAGAACTAATCACTAAGGAAAAGCAATCTTTTCAATAAAATTCGTCTCGCGTCTTTCGTAACTCTAAGTTTAGTTATTTTTAGTTTTTTTTTTTTAAGTTGAAGGGCGGTTTATCATTTCTCCTCGCTTTCCCTATTTTTTTTTCTAGTTTTACCTATATTTCTTTGCACGGACATTGCACCTATACCCACGTGCTTAGTGTGTTCGTTTACAAAAGCGGGCCATTTTCCTGCCACTATAGAAAGTAAGAGTGCACTGTATCAGAGAAATATTAATTGACGTATGTAAGTGAATATATCTATGACGAAGTCATAATTACTCAGTTTTTGCATCGTACATAGTTTCCTCATCCTCATTAATCTCTTTACCCCCGCTTCCTGAATTCCAGTTCTAGTATTCTTTCTTGATAGCGGACTGTCTCATGTAGACGTATTAACTATAACATCAGCAATAAATAAAGTACGGTTTAATTTGCACTAATTTTAAAACATTACATTAATTAAATAATAATAATAATAATACGGAGCGAGCTCAGGCTACTTGTTATGATTCTTGCTTCGCAATTGGATAATACCAGATTCGAATTCGGAGACCAGCCATCCTGACTGAGGATTTTCCAGGGTTGATTCTCAGTTATACTGGGCAAATGCTAGGTTAGTACCTTGATCTAAGGCTCTGGAGACCTTCCTTCCATTCCTTTTCCAATGTTTTCATCTGTTGATTACTACAGTGTAAAGTAGCCTCTGAGGATGTATCTGATAGCTTATAGTGAAAAAACAATAACGATGTTATATATCTTTACGAAACGTGTGGGTTAATTTAACTACAGCCTTACAGTCCCAATATATAGCTAAAGTTTTAATATCAATTTCCTGACTTTTAAATACTATTTTCATATTGTTTCAGCTTTCAATTTTCTCATGTATGTTCCCACCGAGAATTGAACCTGAGATCACATGAACAAATGCGAATATGTTAAATATTTTTGAACACTTTAATATACAAAACACAAAACGCTTCAATGATACGACGCATGGATATGTTTTGGTTACCTCCTGCAATGTATGTTTAAAGAAACATGGAGGGTGAAGAAAAAATAATAGAAATCTCTTTTATATTTGCTCCTTCAACAAACGACCGACCTCAGAAGGGCAAGCCATAAGTTAGGTAATAAAGTCATACAACGAACACAACCATATCGCTCTCCTGAAATTCTCACGCCAACCAGTCTATATTTTTTGTTGTATATACCTTCGAAGTGAAAGATATTCATTATTACATTTGTTGATGGTTGGACTCTAGTGAGTCAGAAACTACTATTAATAAAGAGTTTGTTCTGTCTAGTATTCCTGCGATTAAAAGGGCCTTATCTAAAAGATATTTCATTTGTATCTGAGAAAAGGAGAAAGTTTATTTTCTAAGAATAAAATAAATATTATCAATGTGAAGCTAACATTAAGTTTCGAAGAGGAGCTAAACAGAAGAATTTGTTACCATTTACATCAGTTTTCAGACAGTTCACTATACTCTGAAATGGGAAGAAATCAAACTTGGAAACATTTTACTAAAGCGACTTCGACAGAAAGTGCAACATGTAAATATTGCAAGGTTAAAATAAAATAAAGAACAAAGGTAGCACAAACGTGTTACGGAAACATTTAAAAGCACAGCAACCTACTATATCAGTGGATCCGAAAAAAGTTTTAACGAATTTTAGATATTCAATTTTATAAGATCACAATTTCAGATGTAGGTTTGGATACGAATCAAGATCTGAGATTCGAATTTCGGATCCAGATCCGAGATCCGGACCCAGATCCGAGATCCGGATCTAGGTCCGGATCCGGCAAGATCCGGATCCGGATCTCCCTGGATCCGGGATATCCGGATCCGAAAATTTTTGGCCATCCCTAATATATATAACAACATAGCATATTTCTTTCCAAAATTTTATAAAAACTATTTATTTTATAGAGTTCAAAATTCGGCCAAATGTTTATTAGTATTAATATTGCATGTTCACTTTTACTTTTTCTTGCTAAGGTAATATTATAGCGCGCTAATTAAAATTTAATTTTCTTCCATTTAAAAGCTGTTTAAGATATTGGCTGCATTTTGCAACAGTGCAGAACAGCAGATAGGAATCTAACCAGGTAGATTTCTTTCTCTCTCTTCCCTCGCTAGGTCACGTGCGTGAACTTAGGATTGTCCGCGGAGAAAAAGAAACCGATGGAATGCAGATTGACAGCAAATAAGAACAAAGTCTGTTTTCTTTCTCTTCATAGATCGTAAAGATTTCCTTGATTCTATGTAAACATCTCCGCGAATAATTACCTGTATAGGAATATTGCAGCTAACAACGTACGAAAGTTTCAGAAAATCTGTCTATGTTGTTTTCAAGTGTGGGGAGTCTGTTCATCTTATAAAATCAGTTTCGAAATGTAGAGCGTAGAACAAACACACTTATTTTTTGCATCAACTGACAAAAGTTTACATACAGATCAAAGAGAAGTCTTAGTGCGTTTGCACACGGCAACGATAATATCGGTGGAAGCATCGATAATGTCGGCGGTGAAATCGACTTCAATGTACTCAAATCGTAGCTTACACACGCCACCGATATTATCGGCCGATCCTCCGACACGCAGATGCTGTCGGCCAAGCCCCAGATAATGTCGGCGGTATCGCCGACACCGATTTTGTCGGTGGCAATGTTTTCTTATGATTGGATGCACATGTGGCCGATAATGTCGGCCGGCCAGTGGGTTAGATGAAGAGAGTGAGTGACAAGGCGCTGTATATTTTTGTTTCGTTTCTTGTCTTTGGAATTTTGTTGTTTCCATTTTTTTCTATTATAATTGTATAATAATATTATTATTATCTTGTCCTATAAACAACTTCGGAACAGCTTATTATTTTTTTACAGTCTCTGTTTTGGAGTAGCTAATTCCTTTTATTAAATAAGTATAAAATGTGGGAAATTTGAAGAGTACTGGTTTCCCTCTAAATAGCTATTACCAAATAGAATATAGAAAATTTAGATAACCAAGTTCTTGATTATTTTCCACTAATTTTTAATTTTTGTTCTTTCTCTCTCTGTCTCTCTCTCTCTCTCACACACACACACATACTCTTTGATGGTATATTTTTTAATCTATTAATGCATTTAAATTTCAATACATTCTGGAAATTAATTTAAGAGTAATTTTCAAATTTTGATACACTGTGAACATAAGCATATGGAAAAAATCCTGATTATTATTACTTCCTTTTATTTTCATTAGAATTGTGTGCAGATTACTTTTCCCGGTTCCACTCAATAAGCAGTGATTGAATACAATATTTTTTTGACAAGTCAAAGTAGAATTATTATTTTGAAACGAAACCAACACAATCAAACACTCTTTCCCAAGCTCCAAGGACAAGTTACTCACTTGGCATTTTCTTGATTGTGATCTCAACAATAGGGATGTGACTTCATGCTTCACTTGTTACAGATTTTTTCTCTCACTTCCAAAACTATCCCAAATCTCCCATTTTAAAAAATAATGTGTAGAATGGCAATTGAAAACAAAGACCAAAGCTATGTATCCAAGTTTTCCCTCTCCCCTTTGTACCGGGATCGACCCCCTGATAGAGTTCTGCATTTTAGCTACAGTGACTGGATCAAAAGGTTGTATATTATTGCATTCTTACCTTTCTAGTTTTGCTTAGATTTTTAGAGATGGCAGGAATTTTTCCATTCGATATTTTAACCGTTATTGAACTTGTGGAATGTAGACTTTGCATATGGGATAAGATAACAGACTCTTTCAAGAACAGGATTGAAAAGCAAAAAGCACGGCCAGAAATTTATGCAAGCCTTGTCCAGGATTTTGAGTTCATGGACAAAAAGAAACGAGAAACGACAGGTATGTATGCAACAGCGCAAATCTGTCTTCAACATTAGGGGAGGGGGGGGGGTTGCGGGTAAGATCGTTCCCATATTATATATATACATATATAGCGATGTTCAAAATAATTCTGTAGCCGAGAAACAATGCTGTAGAGGATCAGGGGAGCAGAATTGTCTTCAACGTTGGGAGGCGGGCAGATTTGAGGCTTATTCTGAGTGGACATTAATTTCATCTCACTTTCCTTTCTAGCGATCGGACACAAATAATCAAATTTCTCTCCCAAAAAACACATTTCAAATCGGATTATTGGGGAGGACAATCTCCCCAGTTCCAAGATTGGAGGGGACATGTCCCCTTCATCCCCCCGGGATTTGCTCCTGTGTATGTATGGAGCAATGTAAAACAGAATTACTAATTCGAATTTTATCATTTAATCTACTATTACATTAATGTTAACTACATGGAAAACAAAATAATATATATACACACGTGTTTTCATTGGGAAGGCCGATGGGGGCTGAATTTGAACGTAAACACTATCGGGGTTGTCACTATACATCTGAGCAATCCCGATAAATATGGATTCGACACAAATATTGGTCATTTTCTACTACTTTTACATGTCCCGGTAAACGCCCCCTGAGACCCCCTTGGTTCGAATTGTGAAAAAATCGCCTCTGGCCTCCAGCCGATATCGCGAAAACTATGAATGTGACACTAAAATCTGCCATTTTCTACTACTTTTACATACTCCGATAAAAGCCCCTATGATCCTCTGGTTCCAATTTTGAAAAAAACCATGCCTCTGGCCAGCAGCCGATGGGGGCAGTATTTGGAAGTCAACGCCTGTGTGAGTATCACCATTCATCTCAGCGACAGTGAAAACTATTGATTTGAGACTAATATCGGTCATTTTCCATTATTTTTACATGTCTCGCAATTCTCCACCCCGGTGACTCCCGGCCCACATACAATGGTGGCTGAATTAGAAAATCATCGCTAATGAAAGTATCACCATTGATCTCAGCGACCGCGAAAACTATGAAATCGACACTAATATCGGTCATTTTCTACTACTTTTACATGTCTGGGTTAACGCCCTCCTGAGACCCCCCTGGCTCGAATTTAGTCAAAAACGCTTCACCTTGGTCTGGGACCTGAACCAAGGTATCCGTGTCCAAAATTTGGTAACTCTCTGCCAACTTGTCTGGTTCCCAGGCCGGTCCCGGTTGAAAAAAAAAAAAAAAACTCTTCGTCTTGATCTGTGGCCTAGACCAAGCTACCCGCGACCAAATTTTAAAAACTTTCGTCCACTCGTCTGGTCCACGGGCCGCACACAGATAGAGAGACAGACACTCAAGCAAACTCTATTTTATTTATATTAGAAAGGTCAGATCCACCGTTATTGTAATAGAGCGGTGCTTGAGTGATTGATCGTAGAAATTTAAAATCCAATGAGTGATAATTTCATAGCCTTGTTTTATTACAAGTTTAAACTCTTTAGTCAGTAGAGAAGAGGACATGATTTGTGGTTAGAGTTGATGACAATGGGTTTCGGTGGTTCTTGGGTCACAGTGTGTGACAGTGGTTCATGGTGGGTGGTGGGACAGAGTGGGTCACGGTGGGTCATAGGTCACGATGGGTGGTGGGTCAGTTGGTCGTGGCTAAAGTTTTCATTGCCCCACACTCTCTCTGAACTACAGTGTTGAAAATTAATCAGTGAAAATCAATTGCAATTGATCAATCAATTGAAAGTAATTGCTGTGGAAATAAAAAATTGCAATTGAATTAATTGCTAATTAATTTCAATTGCAATTACTTTCAATCGATTGATTAATTGCAATTGATTCTCCTTTATTAATGGGCAACTGCAATTAACAATTAACCATTACTTACTTCCGTTGTCAATTGCAATTAACAATTAAATTTACAGATTAATTGTTAATTGTCAATTCAATTGAAATTTGCCCAACACTGCCACTCTTCTCTTCACTGTCCCGATCCGGCCCTTCAAACTTTTTTTTCCTTCTATCGAAGCCAGTACTGCCTATTTGGGAAAAGTCTCAATGTAGAGTGGTAGTGGTAAAAACGATGCATATTCGCCATTCTGTTGGAAGGGGGGCTGGTGGAATGTGCCTTAAAATTTTACGTTGCCCCCATAGGAAAAAATCTAGATTCGACACTACTAATATATATATATATATATATATATATATATATATATATATATATATATATATATATATATATATATATATATATATATATATATAATTGAGAAACACTATGTTTGTGACTATAAATCTCCCGAACCGCCCCACTGATCTTAATCAAATTTGAAGCTATTCACTTTGATGGTACAACTTAGGGGGGGGGGTGTGTAAAAATAAATAAAATTTAATAATTCCTGAGCCACTCGGCCAATCTTGATCAAATTTTCAACATAGATGAGGCTCAGGCCTGGGATCGTGTTATTTAAATTTGACGAAGTAACGTGGGGGCGGAGAAGAAGGAGATATATATATATAAAAATCAATTTATATAAGACTAAAAGCCACTATTTTTGTAACTTAATAACTCTTGAACTATATCTTGAATATCCGACCGATCGCAATCAAATTTTCAAGATGTATGAGGTTTGAATCTGGAAACATTTTTGTAATTTTATTTTAACGGTACATCCTAGGGGGGAGGGGGGAACGTATAAATAGAAACTAATAAAACCTAATAACTTTTGAACCACCCAACCAATCTCGATCTAATTTTCAACAAATATGAGGGTCGGGCCTTGTGTGTTTTTTTATCATTTCACTTTGACGAGCCAACGTAGGGGAGGGAGAGGGGGCAGATATATGTAAAAAAAATAAATAAAAATGCCTGTCTCTGTGACTTCATCACTCTTGAACCACCCGACCGACCTAAATCAAATTTTCAATATACATGAGTATAGGGGCAGGGATTACTTTAGGCTATTTACTTTGACGAAACAACGTAGGGGAGGGCGAGAGGGAGAGAAATTTAAAAATGGTCAAAAATGACCGATATTAATGTTGAATCCATAGTTTTCGGGCCCGATGAGACAAACAGTAACACTTCTGATGCTGTTTCAATCCAAGTTCAGCCCTAATAGTTGGGAAGGTGGAGGGTACAATGGAGGAGAGGGGGATAAACGTTTAAAAATGATCGAAACTGAGTAATATTAGTGTCGAATCAATAGTTTTAGGAGTAGCTGAGATTAACAGTGACAATTCTGATTTCGTGTGCCGCAGCACGGGGGAGGGGGAGCTATATATAATAATAATAATAATCGAAAATAACCAATATTAGTGCCTAATCCATAGTTTTCGGGATCATTCTGATGAACTGTGACATCTTCGATCCGGTTTAAATGCAAAATCAGCTCCGCCACTTGCGGGAAGGGGAGAAAGTGATATATAAAATGATCGATAATGGCCACTATCAGTGTCAAATTTGTAGTTTTCTGGGTCGTTTAGATGAGCAGTGGTACTTTCGATAATGTTTAAATTCAAATTCAACCCCACAACTTGGGGGAAAGGGAGGAAGAGATATTTAAAGATAATGGAAAATGACCGTTAATTAGTGCTGAATCCACATTTGTGGGGGGTCGCTGAGATGAACAGTGACACTTTCGTTGCCATGGCCCGCAACATAGGGGAGGAGGAAATATATATATAAATGACCGAAAATGACCATTATTGGTGTCGAATCCATGATTTTTAGGGTAGCCGAGTTCATCAATGATCTTTCCGATGCTGTTTAAATCGATGCCATTAAAAACGAAAAGAGCATATTTCACGGGTACTAAACACATGAAATACGGAGTTGTGCTTTAAAATTTTCATTTTAACTTACCAAAGCGGTTAATATATGCTAGTAATACTAATAAAGCTTAGGTACTGTCCTTTCTCTATTTCAAAACCACCTTTTTTTAAAATCTCTTTGCTATAATATCTATTACTGGAGCTATCAGTATATTTTTGTTTTTCGTCTTTATACAACACCAAGGTTATAAAGGAAGGTCTTTTATATGTGGGTTCGGAACTTGAATCTGATAGGTCGTTCCCAACCATACTATCTTGCCTCAAGAAAAACTGGATTACAGGGCAGAGTCTAAAGCAAGAAATTTCTCTCTCTTTTGCTAAAAAAAAACTTTAGTTCGCATACTAGTCATAGCACATGTTTAGAGGTTTTTCAACGAATCTGTATGAGACGAGACCTGCAAATGACACAATACTGAAAGTTGAGCTTACACCAGGAGTCGATTCTGGTATCATCCTAAAACAAAAAAAATCCTAATGGCTGACTACTTTAATGCTGATAAATCATTCTAATGTAAAAAGTTTTGGTGATCTCGGCCCCCTAGACTCCCCGTGGATACGAGCCTGTGTGATCCCCCACCCTCGAACACAATTTTCTGGAAGAAAGCCTCTATTCTTCCTTTTGTATGTCTAGTTTACTGAAAACATGAAAAGCAAACTAGATCACAGAGCATATAGAGTTGGAAATGATGGACATGTTGCATTGTAGACATATTTCGTACCGTTGATGATTTTGGGAAGTTTTCCAGGGACAACATTCACCTCGGAGTTATATCTCCTATGGTGCTCAATGTGAGTTAAGTTGATTTTGTCGTCCCTTTCAGCAACGAGGCTATATAAGACGGGACCTACTGATTAATTGACAAACCCGAACTACATGAGCTCTCACCGGAATCGAACCCGGGTCTCTCACGCCAAAGGCACGTACGCTAACCACTTAGACACGAAGATGCTCGGAGCTCATATTAGAAAAGAAGAAAGCACATTATGGGAATTTCAGTGCAGACAACTAAGTACGACGACTGTTAAAAGAATATTTTTCATCTTGAATATATTGTAATAATGGTCAATCTTATTCGATAATGTCATTTTTTAAAAAATAGCATTCTCTTTTCTGTAACTTACTACAGTATACAAGTTAAATTTCACACAGTGTGCAAAAGAGGGGAAGAATTACAACGTACGATGAGCTTCGTTCGCTTCCTATCCGATGGACAAAACCTTTCTTGTAAAATTCAGCGTTTCAAAGAACCTGTGTGGTTGCTGATAGCTACACATAAATTGACAGAATTTTAGTACTGTCTGCCTGAAGCAAAGTCTTAAGTTTAGTACTGAAGCTGCCTGAGGCAAAAAAGCGAGCACACCGCAGGCGTGGTGGCTTCTGTGCCTCGTAACATTGTGTTTAAAAAAAACAGACACAAGGCCACTTGTCAGTTCTTGCAACTGATAAGGCTTTTTTTCTTTTATACAAATCATATTGTTTGAAGCCTCTTTATTCCTTTCAAAAACAATATAACCAGATTCATGGGAACCCACAGCAATTGTAATAAAAGTTGAAAAAATATCTGTATCATTCAGATACTTTATTATTATTATTATTATTATTATTATTATTATTATTATTATTATTATTATTATTATTATCACATAATATTTTTCGTTAGTCCTCACAGCAATTAATACTTAGCAGCAGGGGTTAAAGTGCGTGGGAACGCGGGGGACCCTATCCCCACCTCCAAAAAACTGTGTACGGCGTCCTCCCACTTCCTAAGCAATTACAATGGGCAAAGATAGGCATGGGGAACGGCGTGACGTCATGCCGCTACCTACCGTACCCCTACCTTTCCAGATGATTCCATCCCATCTAGCCTAATCCCACCTCGCCTAACGATTTATCAGCCACTTATATCTCCAAAATAAGAATGTCTACCATTTTAGGCGAGATGGGAATTTCCATCTTACTTAATCCCATCTCGCCTAAAATGGCGGTAGGATGCAAGGAGGGAATTTCTGTACTGAAGAGGGAATTCCTCTAATAGAATTTTAACCAGATATTTCAATCAATATTGGCAATCTCTGTCAATTACAATATAAATATATAATAAGTACTATACAAGAAGAAAGCATAGGGGGAAGGCGATTTAGTGAATTTAGTTCACTTTTGGTTTATTTTGGGAATACTGGAAATTGATTGGCAAAGAGAAGCTAATCAGAAACAGGATAGAAATATAGAGGGTGTTTCAAAACAACACTTACAACGTTTGAGAGCTCATTCCTGACACCGTGATAAGACAACCTGGGTGCACAATGCTTCCTTTTGGCGCTATGACCAGCCAAAAACCAGTCGGAAAAATGCCCAAAACAGCCGTAACTCGAGAACAAAATGTCGGATCGAAGTCGGGGGAAAGGAAATGTATGTTATTTTTAGCCATGGCTTCCATTAATGCACAACCCGATATGATACAGAGGCAGCACAAAGGTCACCTCAAATAAATTGAAGAATTATGGGGATATTTTATGAAAGGGGGTTATAGCCCCAAACAAGTTACTGGCACATGCAAGGAGCATTAGAATATTAATTCTGTGACATTTGTGAAAAATCTGACGCTCACTGGCATTTCCGGAACAAAATTTTGAATTTTTATAAAGGTACATCATCTAATGCTTCGCCCCCTGTGCCCCCCTAAGGCGGTGCGTTACCAAAATAGCATTTTATATTTCAAAAATGCATACTCTTTTGCTACAATGACGCCAAATTTCACACTAATTAACAAAAACACCTTCTTCTCGTATGTCCCTACTAAGGATATTTCTGGTGGTTTTCTTACTTTTGAAAGGGGGCTGTAGCCCCATTATCAGTCACTCTTACATGTAAGGAGCATTGGAGCATTAATTATGTGACATTCGTGATTAATCTGACGTTTACTGGCACTCCGAAAATAAATTTTGGGATTTGGTAACACATCACCCACCAGCTTTTTACGGCCCTTGCCCCCCGAAGGGGGGCCTTCCCAAAATAATGTTTGAGACGGCTTTACTAGCTTTGTGAATGAGTGTTTTTGCATTTCGTAACAAATACAACTCATTTGCCCCAAAATCTTTACGAATAATTATTGGAGAAAACTGCTTCCAAAATTTAACATTGAATCTCCCATAAGGAAAATGAACTTCTGTGTTTACACTTCCAAAAGGGGGGCTAAACATTAATTTTCTTCTATTTCCTTTAGAAATTCGAAAAATTCAGATATTTCTCAATAAGAGTGCCAAATTTTATATTAATGGTGTGAAAACTTCATCTTCTCCCAGTTCTGTAGAAAATTACACGAATTGTATAACAGTCTGTATATATATATATATAATTCAAAATCACGTTTTCAGTCAAAAGAAAAGAAACATTCCATTTGTTTACCTTTGGAATACCAATATCTAATCTAAATGATCTAGATCCTCAAAAGTATTGTAATATTTATTTTGTATATTACTTTTACGCACACGCCTAAAATGCCAGGATTGTTCTTTCATTTTAGTAGCTATTTCTTTTAAAGTTATGTTTTTTAAGTAACATTCCGTATTTTGGAATGCAAAATATTGATGATAATGCTTCTACAATAACTTTGTTTTCCTTCTGTCGTATCTTCCTTTCTCACCTCGCAAAAGTCGATTTATGGTCAAAAATGGTTGGAAAATGAAAATAGGGATATTTCACCCTGTTTGACAAGTCTTGTTATAAAATACTGTACTTAGAAGGTAAATTCTGTACCACCAGACATGTCAACTCTGACGCGAAATCGTAGCAGTTATAGTAGTATTAACTGTGGTCGTAGTAGTAATAATAGAAGTAGTAGTAATATTAGTAGTATTACAGTACTTTGCAGTCTTGAATAAAGAGTCAGTTTCCCAAACACACTACGATTAACATAGACTGACAGTAAGACCGTACGAACACGGCAAAGGCAGGGATAGTGGAGGACATTTAAGGGAAAAAATGACATTAGTTTCCAATCCGTCTTTGAGTGCCCGGTTCCAACCCGGAAATACATGCGCCCGGTTCGGCCCTATAGCATTTGTGTCCGGGCCGAACAGGACACGCCCAGCCCGTGCAGGGCAGAGCCCTGCAAACCCAGGCCCGAAGACGGCCCGGCCCGACCCGAATGGATCTGAATTATGTGCCCGGCTCGACCCGGCCCGGCCCGAATCTCGAGCCGGGCTCTAACCGGGCAGGGCACATTTCGGGCAGAGCCGGGCCGAAACGGGCCGGGCACAAATCGGGCCGAAACGGGCCGAGCACAAATCGGGCCGAGCCGGGCCGGCCCGACTCGGCCCGAACACTGTGAAAGACGGATAGGAAACTAATGTTGGCAGCCTGTGTTAATCGTAATGTGTTTGACATGGGCGGCGATTAGGGGGGCAAGGGGGGGCAGTTGCCCCCGCACTTTTTTTAAGTAACCAATTAATGTATATAGTTTCATTTGGAAATATAACGATTTTGTATGTGTTACTGATTAATAAAAAAAAATGCTGCCATATAATATTTGCTGTTGCGTGAATACGTATTGGTTGTCTTCCCGTGGAGTAAAGAAAGCTACAGTAATTGCGTTTTAATCGCCACAGAAAATAACCCCAAAAAATAACCTATTGGAGCACAATTTCAGCATACTTTCATTTCTTCTTACAAGGGCTCGATATGTTAGTGAGCCGCTTTGAAGCTAATCGAAAGAACATTATGCAAAAAAGTAGGGCCTATTTCACAAGTTATTCTTTAATTGCACAAAAATTGACAGTTCCTAAAATGTCTTTTCTTCTTTCTAAAGTAAGGAATATCGATTAAAAAGAGCGTGATAAGAAACAACTTCTACCTTTTCCATTGTTTTGTAGTGTAATATACGAGTGAAGTGTTGTCTTTAAGGATGTACGAGTGTATATACAATAAAATTTAGTAAATTGAACATAATTCTAGGTTTTAAGTTTATTTTGTATAACTGAAGTGTGGATTGTAAGTATTGTTGTGTTTTGATGTGTTCCAAGAAAGTGAAATCTGCACCTAATGGCAACGAACATATTTCAAGAAGTTGCAAAAGCAAATATTTCTTTAAATGTCGTAGCATATGCTTGTAGTATTTACTGTCTTTCATTTTCTAAGAGTAATAACATACATTTAATATCATGTTTGGAATTAAATATTAAGTTTTTCATTAATCCTCAGTTTCAATATAACTTTTGCAAATCAAGCATCATTATTCATTACTATGATTAATATTATCCTTTCTATTTATTTGTTTTGCAAATTTATTAAATAATCTGATCACACAATTTTCCAGACTGAATTTTAAGATGTTCATGAGCAAGGAATCAAATCTCTTCTTACACTTTCGTTGTTTAAGAGTACAAAGGGCTAGTATCTACTTGCGTTGTTCTTCTCAATTTACTTAATAAACTATTATATACGATATACGGTATTTTAACTGAAAATATAGTATCCTATTAGTTATACAACCTTTCGTCAAACAAAATGTTAGAAACAACCAGGAAAACTAACATTTATATAAAATATTCAGATCATGTCTTGCCCCCTCACTTTTAACGTCCAACCGCCGCCACTGGTGTTTGGGAAATTAACTCTTTATTCAAGACTGTAAAGTACTGTACTTCTACTACTCTTATTACTACTACTACTACTACTGCTATTATTATTATTATATTTATTATTATTATTATTATTATTATTATTATTATTATTATTATTATTATTATTACTTTTACTACTACAACTGCTACGAGCGTCAGAGTTGACATGTCTGGTGGTACGTACTTTACAATCTAAGTACAGAAAAAATCGAAGAAATACTAGTTATTATGGCCAGTCTGCGTAGTCTGGCCAGTAGAATGCATTCATATCTGGTGCTAGAGGTCGTCGGATCGATCCCTCCTCGTGCTATGTGAGCTTTGTTGTGGACAAAAATCGTGAGCGTGGGAGTTTTTGGATTAGACCGTTTTCGTCCACTGTCTTCATTCCACCAATTCATCCATCATCATTCATACGTCTTGAGCCGTAATTGCCTAAAGAACATATGAGAAAGTCAAGTCCTTGACCTACTAATTAGAATTTGTTCCGCTACATTAGACCACGGAGGCCGAAACCATGAACTGGCGTGTCATAAGATTAGCGCAATTTGTAGTAATGTTCAATTAGCACGGCAGATTCCAAATCATATTACATGTTCCTGTATTCTTTATAATTCGATGCTACAATAATAATAACAAAAAACAATGATCAAATAAATCACCCAGACCCCAGGATCGATGAAATGTTCCTGGAACGGTGCGTAACAAGTAAATAACAGAGCTATATGACGGAATGCGAGGCAATAAATCAAAACAAAATCCACACATATCATTGTTGATCAAAAAATACCTCAAAAGTCCCCTGAATGAAAAATGTATAGATATCAGCTATTAAAAATGCCTCTTAACATCATATAATAGAAGGGATAGTTGATATTAAGAAAATGAAAATATAAGGTTTCCTAAGAAACCAATAGTGCAAAATGAACATCGCTTTACTGTATGTCCTTGTACGCATCGAATAGCACGGAAACAGATTCAACAGTTTCAGGCTTTAGAGCATTTCTCCGTTCCTGAGTACTAAAATCTCTTTCAGTAGACGCACTAGAAGCAGGGATGACGAGATACTGACGCGTTAATTTACACAATTTTGGTAATGATTGTTCTTGTTGCTTCCACCACTGCAGTATATCTAGTTCTCTTACACATGATGACATGTTGAGGTAGATGTCTACTTCATCATCAAATTCACCAGAGACTGAATGTCTATCTTCCCAATCCATTAGTTTATTCTTCTTGATAGGTGGTTCCAAGTTATGCCAACTAGCCTAAAGGAGACGATGGTGAGAAATAAATGAAATAGTGGAGTAAATAAAGTGGAAGGAAACAGGAGAACGCCGCGAACCCCCACACGGTGTTTCTCCACCACAAAGTTCACTTGGCGAGAGCTCGGATCAAACCAGGGACCCCATACACCAGAGGTGAACGCTCAACCGCTGAGCCACCGTTCCAGGAACACCTAATCGACCCTGGCGATTTGGTGATTTATTTGATCATTATATTTTGTTATATTTGTAGCATCATACTATAAACAATACATGAACATGTAACACCATTCGATATTTGCCTTGCTAATTGAACATTACTACAAATTGCACTGGTCTTATGAGCACGCCAGTTTATGGTTTTGCCCTCCGTGGTCCAATGGTAGCGTACCAAATTCTACTTACTAGGTCAAGTACTTGACTTTACCATACGTTCTTTAGGTAACTACGGCTCAGGCTGAATGGATGATGATGGGATGAATTGGTGGAAAGAAAACAGTGGGAGGAAGCGGGACCACCCCAGAAACTCCCATGCACACGATGTTTGTCCACAACAAAGCTCACATAGCATGAGCAGGGATTGATCCGACGACCTCTAGCACCAGATGTGAGTGTTTTTTCTATTGAGCCACTATTCTCCCTCGTAGATCAAACATCGGTTCACATTCTACGCAGACCGGCCATAAAAACTAGCATTTCTCAATTTTATTCTGTACTTAGAAGATAAATTCGGTACCATCCGACATGTCAACTCGGACGCGAAGTCGTAGCACTTGTAGTAGTATTAGCAGTGGTCGTAGTAGTAATAGTAGAAGTAGTAATATTAGTAGTAGAAGTAGTAATAGTAATAGTATTACCAGTACATCACAGTCTTGAATAAAGAGTCAGTTTCCCAAACACATTACGATTAACATAGGCTGACAGTAAGACCGTACAAACACGGCAAAAATAGAGGTAGTGGAGGACATTAAAAAAACAAGTAGGCTGACAACATTAGTTTCCGAACCGTCTTTCAGACTATCGGGCCGGCCCGGCTCGGCCCGAAATGTGCCCGGCCCGGTCCAGTTTGATATTACTTGAAACGGGTCGGGCCGGGCCGGGCACCGGGTCGAATCGGGCGCGCCCGGCCCGTGCAGGGCTCTGATTCATATCCACTGCAAACCCTGTTTTTGTTCCATTTTGACTTTTATTTTAGTACTCAGACGAGAATTGTGTTCTATGTCTTAATTTTCTGCATTCTTTCACATATGGAAACATTCGTTTACGTATCTAAATGTTTCATTACGTATGGAGAGCTAAATGACAAACAGGCATGTACTGATATTAATACAAAGTTTCGAAATATTGAATTATTAAGTATTTCAATCAATGTTGCTTTTTTATACAATTAATAACAAGTCTTATTATATTTAAAAGAAGAAAAACACATCTGCAAAATTTCTCCCGATTGCAAAGGTTGACTTCGAGGTTCGAACCTGGTTTACTTTTTCCCGAAGATACCCGAAGCTGGACTTAGAAAATTTTTTCCTTAAAATAGCAATAAAGAATGCCCTCGACCTTTGAGACAACATGTACCTTTCGGGAGTCAACTTTCAAAAGTTTGGTGTGGGTTCTTTTGCCCCATAAAACTGTTTTTCTGCAGAAAATAAAAATGCATTCCTTTATTTTTTTGCGTATTTGTCCATACAAAAAGTTTCGTTGGAATTCTTCGTGGCCTTTACACACATATGACATACTGTTACCAGCATTTTTTATATTTCGTGATCAAAGGTTTGGAGGGGTCCGAGCCCCCTAACCGTTTTTCTCAGAAAAATACGAAACCCGTTTGCCCTCAATTTAAACCTACAATATCTGTGCAATATTTGATTCAATTTGGTTCACTTCTTCGCGTCTTTCGGGCGTCAATTTTTAAAATTTATGGTGGGTCTCTTGCCGCCTAAAACCGTTTTCCCGCAGATCATAAAAAACCCGTATTCCTTTATTTTTTGCGTATTGTCCATACAAAAGGTTGTGTTGCAATTCTTCATGTCCTTTACACACATCTGACATACTAGCACTTTTCATATTTCGTGATCAAAGGCTTGGAGGGGTCGGCGCCCCACGCTTCCGTTTTCCCCAGGAAAATATTAAACTCGTATTCCCTCATTTTATGTCTACAATATCTGTGCACAATTTAATTCACTTCGCCTCACTTCTTCTTCCCTTTCGGGCATCAACTTTCAAAACTTTGGGTGGGTTCTTTTGCCCCCTACAACTGTTTCTTCGCAGAAAATAAAAAACGTATTCCTTTATTTTTTGCGTATTGTCCATACAGAAAGTTTCTTTGAAATTCTTGGTGGCTTCACACACACCTGACAATCTGTTACTAGCACTCTTGATATTTCGTGATCAAAGGTTCCGAAGAGTCAGGGCCCCAACTAACCGTTTTTTTTAGGTAAATACGAAACTCGTATTCCCTCGTTTTATGTCTACAATATTTGTGCAAAATTTCATTCACTTCCATTTACTTTTTCTTACTTTTTGGCCTCAAATTTCAAAATTTTGGGATGGGGTCTTTTGCCCCATAAAACCGTTTTTCCGCAAAAATAAAAAACCCGTATTCCTTTGTTTTCAGTGCATTGTCCATACAAAAGTTTCGGTGCAATTCTTCATGTCCTATACACACATTTGACATACTGTTAGTAGCACTTTTGATTTTTCGTTATCAAACGTTTGGAGGGGTCGGCGCTCCACCCGACTGTTTTCTCTAGAAAAATACGAAACCGGTAACCTCATTTTCTGTCTGCAATATCTGTGCAAATTTCATTTACTTCGGCTCATTTCTTCTTTTCTTTCGGGTGTCAACTTCAAAATTTTGGGTGAGAGATTTTGACCCCTAAAACAGTATTCCGCAGAAAATAAGAAACCAGTATTCATTTATTTTTTTTGGTTATTTTGCATACACAATGTTTCGTTGCAATTCTTCATGTTCTTTACACACATCTGACATACTGTTACTAGCGCTTTTGATATTTCGTGATCAAAGGTTTGGAGGGGTCGGTGCCTCACCCAACCTTTTTCTTCAGCAAAATACGAAACTCATATCCTCATTTTACGTCTGTAATATCTGTGCAGAATTTCATTTACCTCGGCTAAAGTCTTTTTACCTTTCGGGCGTCAACTTTTAAAATTTTGGATGGGGTCTTTTGCCCCCTAAAACCGTTTCTCGCAGAACATTAGAAACTCATATTCCTTTATTTTTTGCGTATTGTCCATACAAAAAATTATGTTGCAATTCTTCGTGTCCTTTACACATATCTCAAATGCTGTTACTAGTACTTTTGATATTTCGTGATCAAAATGTTTGAAGGAGTCCGTGCCTCACCCAACCCCTTTTTCCAGGAAAATACGAAACCCGTATTCCCTCGTTTTAAGCCTTCAATATCTGTGCAATATTTCACTCACTCCGGTTCACTTATTCTGACCTTTCCAGCTTCAAATTTAAAATTTTGGGGTGGGTTGTTTTGCCCCATAAAACAGTCTTTCCGCAGAAAATAATAAACCCGTATTCCTTTATTTTTTGCGTATTGTCCATACAAAAAGATATGTTGCAATTCTTCATGTCCTTTACACACATCTCAGATACTGTTACTAGTCCTTTTGATATTTGGTGATCAAAGGTTTGGAGGGGTTGGCGCACTATGGAACCGTTTTCCCCAGGACAATACGAAACCCGTATCCTCATTTTACGTCTGCAGTATCTGTGCACAATTTAATTCACTTCGGCTCACTTCTTCTTGCCTTTCGGGCTTCAACTTTCAAAAGTTTGGGTGGGGCTATAGCCTTTAAAACCGTTTTCCCGCAGAACATAAAAAACCCGTATTCCTTTATTTTTTGCGTATTGTCGATACGAAATGTTTCTTTGGAATTCTTCATGTCCTTTACACACATCTGACATGCTATTAATAGTACTTTCGATATTTCGTGATCAAAGGTTTGGAGGGGTCGGCACCCCACGCTTCCGTTTTCTCAAGGAAAATATGAAACCCATACTCCCCCATTTTATGCCTACAATATCTGTGCACAATTTCGTTCACTTCGGCTCAATTCTTCTTACCCTTCGGGCATCAATTTTCAAAATTTTGGGGTGGGTTCTTTTGCCCACAAAATAATTTTTCCGCATAAAATAGAAACAAGTATTCATTTTCTTTTTGCGTATTCTCCATACACAATGTTTCGTTGCAATTCTTCATGTCCTTTACAGACATCTGACATACTGTTACTAGCGCTTATGAAATTTCGTGATCAAAGATTCGGAGGAGTCCGTGCAACCGTTTTTTTTTTTAGGTAAATGCGAAACCCGTATACCCTCATTTTATGTCTACAATATCTGCGCAAAATTTTATTCACTTCGGTTCACTTTTTCTTCCCTTTCGGTGCCAAATTTCAAAATTTTGGGGTGGGGCCTTTTGCCCCATAAAACCATTTTTCCTCAAAAATGAAAAACCCGTATTTTTTTGTTTTCAGCACATTTCCCACACAAAAAGTTTCGTTGAAAGTCTTCATTTCCTTTACACACATCTCACATACTATTAATATTATTTTTAATTTTTTGTTATCAAACGTTTGGGAGGGTCGGCGCCCCACCTAACTGTTTTCTCTAAGAAAATATAAAACCCTTATTCTCATTTTACGTCTGCAGTACTTGTGCAAATTTCATTCACTTCGGCTCATTTCTTCTTGTCTTTCGGGTGTCAACTTTCAAAATTTTGGGTAGGAGCCTTTGACCCCTAAAACAGTTTTTCCGCAGGAAATAAGAAACTCGTATTGATTTATTTTATGGTTATTTTCCATACAAAATGTTTCGTTGCAATTCTTCATTTCCTTTACACACACCTCACTGTTACTAGTACTTTTGATATTTCGTGATCAAAACTTTGGAAGGGTTTATGCCCTTTCCAACAGTTTTTTCCAGGAAAATACGAAACCCGTATTCACTCATTTTACGTTTACAATATGTGTGCACAAGTTCATTCATTTCGATTCACTTGTCCTTGCTTTTCGTTCGTCAACTTTCAAAATTTTGGGTGGGTGCTTTTCCCCGTAAAACCATTTTTACGCAGAAAATAAAAAAAAAACAGTATTCGTATGTTTTTCGCATATTATCCATACATTAAGTTTCGTTGCAATTCTTCATGTTCTTTAGACACATCTCACATACTGTTACTAGCACTTTTGATATTTCGTGATCAAGGGTTTGGAGGGGTCCGTGCCCCACCCTACCGTTTTTTTTTCAGGAAAATATGAAGCCTGTATTCCCACATTTTACGTCTGCAATATCTGTGCTCAATTTTATTCACTTGGGTTCAGTTATTCTTGCCTTTCGCGTGTCAATTTTCAAAATTTTGGGTGAGTCTTTTATATTAAACCTTTACTTTATGTAACTTTTTCTTTTTTAAAATTCTTTTTTTGGGGGGGAGAAGGAGAGAAATGTTTTTTCTGATATGTGTCTTTTGCCATTCATCTTTTTTGAACTGCTTAAGTAAGATCATTTTGTAACTTTTGATGTCATCCAACTCCGTCACGATAATAAAATTGTCATTCTTAACAATTTGTTTTATTTCCTTCTTTTTCAGTTTGCCACACTGATATATTTTGAACAAAATTGATGTTTGGTCCAACGCCTTTCGAATTCGGAACCAACCCAACCGCCGAGCTTTTTGGGTTGCCTGCTATTGCAGGAAAACGAGAATTGCAGGTGGTAATGCACTTTTGGAGTCGTGTATACAAAGTCCGTTTGTTAGGCAACCCTACTAAGGCCTGCTCCAGAAAAAAAAATATATGGACACTTCTTTTGTGTGTCAATTCAAGAGAGGAAGATATTTTACTGGGAATTTTCTAGACGAGGAAGACCAATTGACTACATGTAACATTTCCCAAGTACAACACTCCGAGTTTGATTAAATTAATAGGTAGATACTACACATAAACGAATATATTTTTTTAACAGCCCCCACCGAAGATATTGAAAGTTGACGTTCGAAAGGCTAGAAGAAGTGGACTGAATTGAATGAAATTGTGCACAGATATTGTAGACGTAAAATGAGGAAATACTGTTTTTGTTTTCCTTTTAACAAGTTGGGCAGGGCACAGGTCTTCTAAACCATTGGTTACGAAATATCAAAAGTACATTTCTGAGGACGCCTTGGGCCCGATACTGTTTTGGGGCCAAGATTCCACTGAGGAAAGTAACTTTTAACGTGATAGCGCAGCAAAGAGTGGACCGAAGCAAACGAAATTGTCTGTAGATATTGTATATGTTAAATAAGGCGTGCCGTGTTTCCCAAGTGTCCGCATCCAAATTGTTTCAAATTTTGCACATCAACAGTAAATAGGACATAAGTAGACACGTCATTCTGGTTAATAACACTACAACACTTACAGGTTAATTACACTTTCTGGTTAATTCTGCGGAATAACACTGTGACAATTAAAGACGCCTCTCGAAATACTATAAAATACTCTATACTGTTTGTGCGTACTGTTTATATGCCTAATTTGAAGAAATCGGAGGGTGACACTAGTTGAACACGAAAGGCCTTATCTTACATATATAATATCTACAAACAATTTCGTTCGCTTCGGTCCATTCTTTCCGCCACCTAACCCTCCGGTCCACCCAACAATTTTCTTCTTCTTATTATTTTTTCAGGAAATTAGAATCACGTATTCCCTCATCTTATGTCTACAATATCTGTCCACAATTTCATTCATTTCAGTCCACTTGTTCTTGTCTTTCGGACGTCAACTTTCAAAATCTTGTGTGGGGGCTTTTGCCCCCTAAAATCGCTGTTCCACAAAAAGTAAAAAAGACATATTTGTTTATGTGTAGTATCTACCTGCTAATGTTTACCAAAATCGGAGTGTTACACTTGGGAAGTGTTACATGTAAGTCAATTGGTCTTCCTCCTCTAGAAAATTCCCAGCAAAATATCTTCCTCTATAATAAACCATATGCGCTTTCACATTCAGGAACCGGATTTACTATCAGATTCAAACTCAGATGTCTCACACCAAAGACGAGGATGCTAATAACTAAAACAATCATTCGACATATTTGTTCCTTGGCATATATTTGCTTCTAAACTTCTACACCTGTATATCCTTTTATTACAACACATTAAAAAAACATAATTTTAAAGATACACTCCCGCAACCCGACTCAAACCAACAACAGTCATAGCCTATGTTCCTTATCCGCAATCTTGTATCGGTACTGTTATATCAGAACGTGAGTTAAGTTGAGTTAATTTTGAGTTTAACGTCCCTTTCAGCAGGAGACTATTCATAAGAAGTGAAAACATCAGAAAACCTACTTCCCAATACTCATTGTTAGTATTTCAATTTCAATCCATCTTGGGAAGTAAGAATTTTGTATTTGGAAATATTTTGTAAATTGACAAAATTGTGAATTTCACTTTCAAGTTATTACAGAACAAACAAGCATTCTATATGTGTAAGTGTCTTCATAGTCCCGGAACGATCAATTATCTCGCGAAATATACAGATCAGGAAAGCAAACACAACACCTGTTATAAATATTTTGCAAAGGCTATCCAATGATACCAAACGCAACCCTTATCTCTACCTCATTCGGAAGTACGGGGGATAATTTTAAAATTTTAATGTGAACCCACATTTCTTTTCGCACATTTGGATTCTGCAGAAAAAATGATAAATGATAAATGAAAAATGATAAATGAGCCAGAATGAATACAGGCCCTTCACAGATGGCGCTTGAATCAACACACAAGAAAGCGAGCAAGAAAAAGTTATAAAAATATCGACAATCAGGTCTTTAGTCTGTGGTCAGATGGTAGCGTACTGAATTCCTGCTACAGAGATCCTGAGTTTTATTCCCGCGCAAGGCATTCTCTTTATTTGTTTTCCAAGTATAAATATTATACATTTTAGTTTCAATTAATACTTTATTCACGTTACACACAATACAAATTTTGATAATTGTTTTGCAAACTAGCTTTATGAAGTGGTACTTAGTAAAAGTGTTATTATGATTAGAGGTCATAGGGTTATTTACAACAAAAGCAAACCATTTTTGTTGCAGTTTGTATTTTCTTGCAAATTAATAAATTACGGGTAAATACATTATTTTTATCGAAGTTAAAATGTATAAACTTATTATTTCGGTAGAAAAGTACATACAAAATTGTTACTTTGCGCGCGAATTGAAATTAGGATCTCTGATACCGCAGGCCAATACGCTAGCCGTATGACTACACAGCACGCGCCTGCCAGTCCACATTTTGATAGTGTTTTGGATCCTCTCGTTTGCTTATGCAAGTGCTTACTCACGTGTTGTGCATAGCCCTCCCTGAAACAAAATGCTAAATACGCCACTGTATATTGACATCGCAAGATATATTATGGTTACCACAGTAATTGTGTAAAACATGTTCTTGGCGCTTCGTGTCTTTATCAGTGGACAGTGTGCGAATTGCAAGGATAATAAGGGGAAATTCCCTTTGGTAATGCTGGCTGTATGCTATAACCAGGAGCGTCATTTCAAACGACTGTTGCATGGGAAACTGTAACAGTTGTAGCCAAGCGCGCCATTTAGGGGAGCAAAAGGGGACAATTACCCTCCTTCACAAGACTTTGAGGAATACATATACTTTAATCAATTGTCTGTTAATATACTACTACAAAACGTGAAAGTCTTATGTCGGTGGTGCTCTTGCCCCCTCAAGCAAAGTCTCAAATTATGCTTCCGGGTGTAGCATATATCCAGTATTACCAAAGGGGATTTCCCCCTCATATCCCTTGTAATACGCACTGTCCACAGATACAGATACGGATCGTCAAGAACATATTTTGCACAACGTCTGTGGTAACCATAATATAAATAGTCACATCAATAAACAGTGGCGAATTTAAGATTTTGTTTCGGGGAGGGGCCATGCACTACACGTGAATTAGCACTTACGCTTTTCCTTTTGGGTGCCAACAAATTTTAATGAAATTGTATATTTACGAAATTTATTTCGAGAGGCTTGAGTCCAATAGCCACCCTATAATTACGCCACTGTCAATATATTTACGGATACAACTGATTTGAACATTTTTTTGTTGTATGCATTATAAACATATGCTGAATAAATATTTTACTTGTAGTTACAAATGGCTACTTTATTTGTTACAACAAGAAAAATGACTATAGCGGGACCTTTTGCGTTTAAGGTATAGATATTCCTCACTCTGCCACTTTATAACTTAACGCGTTCTTTCATTTATGCGCAGAGTCAGAAACTTTAAGACAGGCTTACTGGCTATTGCAGTTTGTAATATTGACACTTTAAATCTGCACTCCCACCTCGCGAAAGGTAGCGCGGAGGTTCATTTAACAAAGTCTGCTTTCCCCTTGTCAGTAACTTGTGTTCGTACTCGGTTATACACGTTCTACAGTTATTTTTAGTAAATTTTATCTAGAGGGACATGAACACAGACACATCGAGAACATTTAAAATTCCAAAAGTTCTCCCACCTGGAATCGAACCCGGTACCTCGTAAGCCACAGATGCACGTGGTAGTCATAAACCGGAGAGGGAAGTTATAAGATCACCGCGTTTTAGTAGTTCTACTGGAAACACTAGAGATACACACTTGTAATTCATTGAGTAATTTATTCGAGAGGGGCAAAGCATTTTGCATTGAATCATTGTCCTGGTTTCGTTTTTATTGTTTTTTCTTTGTATGTTTCATATAGCGCGTGAAATAAGAAATACATTTTTCGCTACGATGTCCAGAAATACTATTTTAACTGATCATAAAACAGAAATCTGTCGGTGAAGTAATATGGGGTAATATGTGGTACTCTATTTTTATACCGAATTCCTTCGTGGCTAAGCGGTTAGCGTTAGCGCCTTTGACGTAAGAGACCCGGTTCGATTCTCGGTGTGAGCTCACGTGGTTCGGATTCCACGCTAGTCAGTAGGTAAACTTCTCATAAACGTCTCCTCTGCTGAGAAGAACGTTAAACTCAACATCAACTCAACGTTAGTTTTATACCATCAATAGACGATATTATCCTTCTAAAACTATGCATTTATTTCTTTGGCACATATTACAAAGCATCGGACTATTTGCGAAATTAATTATAAACGCTTTAAGAAAAAGAATCTTTATGAACATTAAGTCGCTTCAAGCGTTCAAATCGCTTTATAAAAAAAACAGATTATGAATTACAAAATCTTTTTACATTGTAAGTAAAATTATAAGCATATATTGTTTTTATCTCTCTCACATACTCTCTCTCTTACACACACTCAGTATCTCTCTTAATCTTCATATACACTTGTATATTGCAGTAGGTATCAGGAACATAAATAATTTTCATTTTGGACGTGTGATTTAAGGTTGGTATTCAAATCAGAAGTCAGTTCCAATTAAAACAATGTTAACGTTCCTCATTTTAGCGTCTTCTTATATAAATGATGGACATTGTGAATAGATGTGACTGAAGTTTGAAATGTGACGAAACGAGTTGATTTTATTTTTTTCTAGCACTTCAAAACAGAACATTATATTTAAGGAAATGTTTCTATATATTGAAAAAAATACTTTCCACACATTCAGGATAGTGATCGAGCTCCTAGACCACTGAACCACGATCACTACGCGTTAATTGATTCGTCTTTATTAAATGTTGTTTTGATTAATGGAGTAAGCCACTGTAAATAGTTGATTGTTTGAAATATACTGGGAGTGACAGAGACATTACATGATGAAAACCACGAAGTGATATGTTAATAGTGTTAGTTGTGAAAAATTTAAGGATATCTCTAAAACTCTGAAATCACAGATCCAAATTGACTGACTGTTAAGTAAAACTGCTAAATCTGACTAAAGCAACAAAAAGTATTAATAACCTGTATTAAAGTTTCAGACATATCATTCTCATATCAAAACTATGATAGAAGTAAGTTATGAATAAAGATGAATTTACAGTTCTATAATACCAACAAATGATTTTGGTAGATGTAAATTTTGGGAACATTTCTTATAAGGCTTCAGATTTATCTATTAGTTTGTATGTTTATTAGCTTCCCCATGCCGTAAACGTCGCCAACATCTAGTGGCTCACTTGTCGCTAAATGGCGATCGACAATATAGCGACGCGTTGGAAGATTGCCACTCGTGTGCCACTAGTGACAGGGATTTGTCTAATCGAAGCAAATATCAAGAGTCGGGGGTATTGAAATTACCACAACGTAACAGCGAGGACTTCATTTTGGTCCACACTCCTTCGATTTGTCGCGGAGAATAGCGAAGGGACCTACATGAACTACCGCCAGTTATGTGTATGCGGCTATTATTATATATTTTTTTCCCTGACGAATTTTTATTATAAGGACAATATTTGAGCTCCGGGGGTCAAGAGTAACTCTTGCATTTACTTCATGAAGCGAAAAATCTTGAGATGGTGCGTATAACTGTATGAATTTAGATGGCAACTGTCGCCGACTATCTGCAAGTGAATATGGGAGAACTATGTAAAAAGGAAATAGACGCTTGAAATTTTGTTATAAAATTACATGGCGAGTGCATTTGAACTGACTGCAAACAGTTATCGTCGAATATACACGGTCAAAGGAGCTTTCTAATTAGCAATACTAGAATGACTTCAACGATTTATCGCTTTATAAGCTGGGTTTTCTTCATGACGTCCGTGATCAGTTCAGCGAGTAACATCGTCTCTGCCGTCGCTCCAGTTTCGAGTGTTTGTTTACATCGCTACTTTCTTGTGAGAACTTAAAGTTTCAGTGTGACTTACTTACAGTTTAAACGTTATAACTTTATAAGCATTTTCAGTGCATAGTTATTATTGTTCATAGTTTGGTGACTTTTATCGTTGAATTAGTGCCATGAGTTGCATACGAGCTAATACGTTCCGCACCAACTTTGTCACGGTCAGTCAAAAGCCCACGTCTATTGCCGTTCATGAATGGATATGTAAGGTATTTAAGTTAACTGTTGATTAGGTGTTATCCATTGAAATGGACTTTATACGTAAGAACTTATATCTGAAATTAATTAACAAAGTGTTATGTGAACAAATCCTAGCTACTACTAATGGAGTAGTGACCTACTCAGATAATAATGGGGACCATGTGTTGCCTATTGATTTGGCGGATAATTCTGTGGTGATAGTCCAGGTGTACTTATGCCCCATGGAACTTAGTGACATGCGATTAACACGTGTGCCCTCCAAATATGGCGATGTCACTAGTATTGTCTACGAACAATATTCAAGGAACATGTCTATGCTACCAGAACGGGTCGTAATCTTGTTAAAATGACTATTCAACGAAACATTCCTTCGTGTATCACGGTCTGTGGTTTACGTTTGTTTACCAGCTTCCCTGGTCAAATTAAAACTTGCGCCACCTGCAACTCCCCCGACCATTTTGTTCAGGGGTGCTCCCAGAAGAGGAATTCGTCTTACTATGCCATCTACATCAACCAATTCCATTTCTCCCATTGCACGAGTACCTCATAATTTATCAGTGGATCCATCAGCACCTGACACCGATAGTTACAGTGTTTTTCCCGTGCTTGATAAGAATGTTCTGGAATCAACTTCTTTAAATCCACCACACGAAGCAGACAACCAGCCAACAAATCCCGACATTCCCTCCGAATTGGCTCCTGCAGAACCTGTACCTTCTAATACCATGGAAGTGGAAGAAACTTAAGATACTAAAATTATTCCAGCACGGCACCAGCTGTTTCAACAGTCGTAACATCAGTTTCTACGGTAAGTGATTCTGGTTTAGTCGAAGAAACTTGTCCCGTCTCTCAGACTGTACCTTTAGCTGTTCCACCAGAATTAACTCTCAGCTTACAATTACGATCTCGCGGTAGTGACTCCACAAGTGACTCAGATACAGAAATGATTCATAGTGATAAACGCAAACTCAGTAAGCAAAAAGTACTCAGTAGTGTGTGTAGTAAGGACTTGCGTCCCATACACGATCTTTCTCTCAATCATGCACGCCAAACGCGAGCTTTCCAAAAAAGTTGAAATCAGTGGTTAATTCCGAAGGAGGGGGCACCTAAAATTGTAGTGGCATCATAATACTGTATTGTGTTAATTTTCTTTATTCTTTCTGCAGTAATATTACCTCCTATTCATCATTTGTTACTCTCGCATATATTTCTTGTCTCTCCTCGCTTTTATGTTTACGTTCCGTTTAGCGACTGTTAATCTCAATAAGTTCACTTCTTTAGTTAAACACCATACCCTGAGTGATTTTTTTACATCAAGAAGAAATCGATGTTTTATTAGCTCAGGAAGTCCTAGTCACGGAATTCCATTACCTACCCAATTATTCAGGAACCACCATTATTTATCGCAGCGATATAATTTTTTTTTGCACCTTTACAACATTCCAGTGAACGTATTACCGCCGGAGATTTACAAAATATTCGTTTGTGCAGAGTATATGATGAATCTGGATCTTCGTATAAACTAGAACGAAAAAATTTCTTTGCTACTGCACTCCCCCCAGCTTTGTATAACGGTCGCTCTCGATGCATTATTTCACCCTCACGGATTATAATTGCATCCTTTCTCCCCTCGAAGCTTATCCTCATTCAGTGATTCATCTGCTCTACGTCAACTAATAACATCTTATGACTTAGTGGATGTGTGGCGCCATTTTCATTCTTTACGTCTGAATCGTCTTCCTCTCGATTGGACGGATTCTATATCAGTAAATCTCTTTTTCAAGGGGTTCGGGATGTACAAATTACACCCATCTGCTTTAGTGACCACCTGGCAGTTACAATGACCATCGATCTATCCGTCTTAAAATTTTTAAAACGATGTGGTTTGTGGTATTAAAATACCTCCATCCTACAGGAGCCTGACTACATCCATCTTATTCACGAAGAATGGGCAGCCCTTTTACACCGTCATCAATATTACAAAGGATTCCTTATGAATATCTGGGAAAAGCGAGTAACACCGAAGTTTTGAGTGGTTACCAAACAATATTGTCGGGATTGAAATGCTTCATATTGTACTCAGTATCAATATTCTACCAATCCCTTAAGAGACTACATGAAAGAACAACTTGAAGGTAGCAATTTTCGACCTCAAATTCAATAAATCAAAGCCCACTTAATAGCCCTGCACAAACACCGCATCCAAGGTTTCACGACTCGCAGTAAAATACATCAATATGACGACTTAGAAACTTCCGGAATTGTACGAATCAGCAAAGAACTCATGCGCGGAAAGAAGAAATTTATATCTCGGCTTAGAGATGCCACAGGTCACTTGTGTGTAGGTGAGGAAGTAATACATTGTGTCACAAATCATTATAAACAGCTGTATGCCAAGCCTACTTCATTCTGTGACAGTCCTGAAATTCTCAACTATCTTCCTACAGTCTTACAGGAACAGGATCAAGAATATATATCTAGTCCGTTTACAATAGAAGAGGTTAATTCAGCCATTGCTTCCGGCCGTCGAGGAAAATCTACGGGGATTGATTTCCTATTTCTAGAATTCTATATAACCTTTATCGATATATTAGCACCCTTTCTTACAAACCTTTTCAATGAATATAGGCAGACTCTTGCTCTAGGTGAATCTCTAAGCACAGGTGTTACAGTTTTAGTACCTGAACATTCTCGCACCTCCTATTTCTCTTCTTTGTACGAATTAAAAAATTTTAACACACTGTCTTACTGCACGAATAAAAGTATTCAGTGACAAACTCCTAAGTTCACATCAATATGGAATAGGCCAAAAGAACCCGAACTATAAGGCTTTATCAAATCTTAGAGATTTCATTTCTTAGCACGAATCCACTGCTCCTTCACCCGTTGCTGTTTTAGCCACGGATTATTCTCAGGCCTTTGATAGGATTAACCATGAATACTTATTCAAAGTCCTTGAGAAATATGGTTTTGGGTTTATACGCATAGATGGACAAAAACTAAAGTCAATGGTGGCTTAAGTAACCCAATAAATATTAATTATGGTATTTTGCAAGGTGACCCAATGTCAAGTTTATTACTCAGTTCGTCCCTTGCACTACTATGTAGGCGACTGAACTGTTACTCCCTTGTCTCTGTCTACAATACCAAACTAAGTGTACAAAGTTATATTGATTATTCCCACTATTGTTTACAAAATCTGGCCGACATAAATTGCCTACAACTTTTACTAACCTTATATCAACAGGTTTCTGGGGCGCAACTGAATCACAGAGAAACAAAAATATTATGTATTCATCCAGAATACAATGCTTCATATAGCAACTACTATGACACGGTTCAATGTGTCAAAATACTTGGTGTATGGTGGTACACTCTGCATCACAAAATTGCGACAGGTAACGCCGTGCAGCTAGCCCACCCAATATACACCTTCTTATCCCATCAAAGCGAGAAGAAACAAGATTCATAAGATAATGTAGGGAGAGACTTAAACACACACACAATGAACAGTTAAAAGTGATGTATGCCTGCTAGACAGACATACACAAGTGAGATAGAGAGAGGAGAGGAGAGAGAAGAAGAAGAAGAAGAAGAAGAAAACTGAACACAGATAAAAATATGGAATTTAAAAGTGTTAAATAAAAAGAAACTAACATTATAAAGTTCCGTTTCCAGAAATACAACAGGAATATAGAAGTAACGTTTGGATTATATATTTCTTCAGGACTATTTGAATACATAGAAGATACAGTAAACAATCATTAAGTCCCTTTCAAAATGAATACCAAACTTGGAGGTAAAATTATACACTCAGTTTCCTGTGAAATTGTAGGGCTCTGAAACACATATAGAATAATATCCGTAGTTTAAGACACATGCTTTGTTTCAAGTGTTTCGGGAGCTAATTCGGTGATGTTCATTGAACGTACTGATACGAAATACATGATAATAAACCCAGTAATATTATCATTCCGGACTACTAATACGAACTGAAAAAAATTAAGAACGAAAAGAAGAATGAAACAAAGAAAATGATAAATGAGATTGCTATTTTACTGCTAAATTTCTATTAGAAAGAGTCAATATTAGCAGTCCAAACTGTATCATAATGAAAAGTTACAAATGTTCAAAACAAGAATTGGATGTTCTTTCTAAACGTAACAGACCTTGCATGTTTCACATTGAAAACGTGAATAAAATACATTGAATTATAGGATGGAAACGAACTTTGTGTCAAACTAATATAAATAAAATCTTCTCTTGAATCAGCAGAAAAGCCGTCATTTTCTAGTCATCTCTGAAGATTTATCTGTTCTGAACATCCACTCTCGATTTCACCTATTGTGAATATAACGTTCTAATTCAAACAGATAGAATGAACGCGCCAGAGCTTAAGTGGGTCATTGCATCAGTTGGGTGATGTGGGTTGGTTATAGACCGACACTGCGTCGAAGATTCGAACCCCTACTGACCCGGTGATTCGATTGAGACACGGTAACCTAGAGGACAAAGAACAGATTTACGAGAGAGAGAAGAAATAAGAGAGAGAGAGAAGTAATAAATAGGAGACGAAGATAAAGATGACTAGACACAGAGAGAAAGACGAATTTATAAATGAACACTACTTATCATTATACTGTATGACAAAGAACGCGTACACTCTTTACTCATATTCTCAAAAGTGATGCTTTATAAGTTCTCCAACGGCAGATGGATCTCTGTTTGTAGCCAATATTTTATGAGAAAAAGATTTTACTTAATGGGGAATCAAACCAGGGTTTTCCAGTTGCTAATCCAGCACGCTACCGCTACTCCACAGATTACTGTACCCAAGACATGTTTAACAAATGGTGTAGTGTTTCTTTCTAAGACCAATAATATGAAAAGTGGATACTTCAGATCATTGAATAGGTTCCTTCCGTCCTGGTAATTCCGGTAAATGTTGTTTGCCATCCCCAACCAACATTCGTAAACTGTCTCTATCGTGATACAGGTGTGTGCTTACACCTTCTTAACGATTCCTCATTTAGTATGAAAAGTCAATTTTCCATTCCTCACGATCGCTTTGTGAAAAAACCAAGATTGGCCTGAAAAAGGTTTGAACCTATGTTGCCTTGCTTCACTACTCATGAGTCCCACACGTTACCCGTACACTATGTTGGCAGCTCAAACCACAACCCAAATATTACTAAGTTCAGCCACGATGTTTGGGACGAACTAGTTTCTTTCTGTAATGCTATTTACACCACAGTACACGCCGAAATTATTCAGAAAAGTACGCTCATAATAATAATAATAATAATAATAATAATAATAATAATAGTAATAAGACATTTTAACCTTCATTGCATAAGATGTCACCTCAATGCCTGAGTACAAGAATAACAGTAATTTTTTATATAATTTTTCTTGCATTGCGTAAAATAGAGTTTTATAAAAAAACATTGGTCGGGATGAGAACAGACTCACAACCTTACGATTTGAAACAAAACGGCTGTCGGCAAAACGGCAAACACATAGATAACATAAGCACTTCTTGGAACATGCTTCTAGCGATGTATAAAAGCTCTCAAGATAATTATGGCATTCATATCCACTAAAAACATTGTTTTTGTTCTTTTTTGACTTTTATTTTGGTACTCAGGAGATAATTATGTTCTATGTCTTCACTTTGAGCATTCTTTTACATATGGAAAGACTCCTTTACGTATCACAATGCTCCATTACGTGTGGAGAGCTAAATAAGAAATAAGCATGTGCTGACAATAATACAATGTTTCCAAATATTGTATCACTAACTATTTAAATCAATGTTACTTTTATCTACACTTGGTAACAAGTCTTATTATATTTTTGAAAGAAAAAAAAAACACATCTGCAAAATTTTTCCCGATTGCAAAGGTTGGCTTGGAGGTTCGAATCTGGTTTACTTTTTTCAGAAGATACCTGAAGTTGAAAGCAATAAAGAGTGCGGCCAAGCTTTATGAACAAGATTACTTTTTGTCATGTCGAATTATGCAATGAATAGATTTTGTCTCTTGTATTAACAAATCCAATTTAGCGTTAGTATTTTCACATTAAGGTAAGATCATTCATTGTCTTATATTAACGTAAACCTGCCTGAACAAAGCAAGCTCAATAACAAATAGAAAAGTTAAACCAGATATTCAATTTTAATATACTTTGTGCATTATGATATATTGAACGCAACACAAATTGTAACGTTTGAAAATTTGTATTGTAATCATGACAAATCATCATTTACAGGAACTTTAGACATACAACCATAAAAAAGTTCCCCAGAACCTGTATAATGCAATGTTTTATTTTTTATTATTTTTGTTTTTTTATTTTTATTATTTTTTTGTTTTTTAATTATTTTTATTTTTGGTTTCTATTTTTTATTTGTTATTTTTGTTTTTTCACTTGACTAAAGAGAACATTGAATTAAGTGTTTAGTAGCAATATACATGGAGTTAGATACATTACAGGCCATAGACCATATTTTGCCAAAATACAATATTCAAATGCGCTAGATCAATTATTTAGCTCTTATAGGTGAATTGTTGGGAGGTATGTTTATTTAATAGCGAGTGTAATCGCCAATAACTTGTATAACTGCTTGCAGTCGGTTTGGGATGGAATCAACCAGGCGAGCAATATAGTTTCGCCGTGTACAATCCGTCCATGTATGTTGAACCAGCTCCCATAATTCATCTCCAGTGCGTGGGGGATTCTGCAGCCAACTTTCTTGAAGTTCTCTTACAACGGCACTCCAAACGTTTTATATTGGATTCAAATCCGCTGCTCCAGGTACCCAATCGACGAGTTCGATATGTAGATATGCCTGAACAAGATTGGAATCGTGTACAGAGCTATGATCCTGTTGTAAGTGTACGATTTCGTCAGCTAATCGACCTCGTATCTCAGGATGCGCATCTTCCAGTAGTTCCAAATATTTCTGACCATTAAGTCGACCATTAATGCGGTAGATACCACCACCACCCGCATCTTTATATATCCAACAACAACAATGAATGGTAACATGTCCCATTCGACGTGAATGGGTCATGTATCGTGGTTCATATCGAGTTCCAGGTGGACGATAGACACGCCGAGGACCATCATTTGCAGAAGAAAAAACTTTCTCGTCTGTATTCTCGCCGACATTTTCTTCTGCAAACGCCCGTCGATCGACCATGTGGCTATCAACAGTTGTTCTTTCCTTACAGCCCGGAACGACGTCAGATTTGTATTTCTGAGGAGGCGCCGGACGGTGTTTACATCACCTGGAAACCCCGATGCCTCTTTTAGTTGTCGGGCAGACATGAAAGGATGCCGACGGCATTCTTCAGTTAGAGATCGATCTTGAACCGCAGAAGAAACTCAGGGCGGCCAGATCTAGGTTTTCAGGCTACATTTCCACTTTTTTGATGTCTTTTCCACCATCTGTACGCAGTAGCACGACTGACGCCATATTCCAGACCTGCATCAGTAACACTCACGTTTGCATGTTGAATGAAAGCTATAACACCCTGTTTAAGAGCACTGTCATAATGACGTGCCATGCTCCCAGAGTCCCAGCACACCACAATGCATAGTATCAGCTAACGATAATATGCAGTCGCTTGTGACGTTGTGAAAACAACGCAGGCGAATTGTATTGATTCTTACTCAAAAAAGTACCTTAGGATTGGATTTGACCTCATATGTCTATATTCCGCAATAGTGTACCTTCTCCTATATTTTCTGAAGAACAAGCTTACTGACTGAAGTCCCCTAGCTTCAAAATTATCTCCATAATTACCCCTTCTCTAGAATAAGGAACGAAAATAATTCGCACAAGCTTGCTATAATGGGGCGGTACAGAACTTCCTCCTCAGACTAACCATCATGGTCACGGGGTTTCAGGAACTTGCTTATTGTACTTTTGGTGTCCATGAGTATGGGTTCGAAGCCCAACGCTTCCATTTTTTTGCAGCTATGTCGGAACGTTCAAAATTTCATCTTTACATTAAAAATAAGAGGAATTATGATGACATTTATTTGGATATAATTTTTAAACGACGAAAAGAGTGAAAACAATACAACAAAACAAACACTATTACCAGTACTAAAGCATTGCTACGAAACACTAAAACGAACATCTAGGTTCCTAACGACGGTGCTTGCAATTTGGGCTAACGTGGGCTAAGAACTACTGCGGTCAATAGTCCTCAACGGACTCAAACCCGTGTCCACGTGCAGCAAGACTTATGTAAATATTTTGTGTAACGCTGTGCGCAAGCTTTTTCGACAATAATGTAGTACTGTTCCCAACTTTTATGTATACGTAAGATAGATCCCTCCTCATGCCATATAACTTTATGGTGGATAAACACCATGTGTGTGGCTTTATAGAAACGGAAAAAGAAATGAGACAGGAGATTAATCCCAAAATGATCGTTCGCGAGATGGACGCTGTGTGACGTGCTTGTGCGTGGCGATGAAATATAGGAGCATATTAATATTATTGTTCGTTAGGGTGACATGCAATGAACGTTAAAATGTATTATTATTAATTATTATTATTATTATTATTATTATTATTATTATTATTATTATTATTATTATTATTATTATTATTGTTGTTGTTGTTGTTGTTATGAGCGCACCTTTGAATGTGCACTGGGAAATTACTACATACCTTGTTATTATTTCTGAATTTTTTTCTGGATTCCTGGATCATATGTTATTTAGTTTATTAGTGGGCCCTACCTTGTCTCCAGGTCATCAAATAAATGAATCTCGGCGTGTACTGTGGTGTAAATAGCATTACAGAAAGAAACTAGTTCGTCCCAAACATCATGGCTGAACTTAGTAATATTTGGGTTATGGTTTGAGCTGTCAAGATAGTGTAGGGGTAACGTGTGGGACTCATGAGTAGTGCAGCAAGGCAACATAGGTTCAAACCTTTTTCAGGCCAATCTTGGTTTTTTCACAAAGCGATCGTGAGGAATGGAAGATTGACTTTTCATACTAAATGAGGAATCGTTAAGAAGGTGTAAGCACACACCTGTATCACGATAGAGACAATTTACGAATGTTGGTTGGGGATGGGCAAACAACATTTACAGGAATTACCAGGACGGAAGGAACCTATTCAATGATCTGAAGTATCCACTTTTCATATTATTGGTCTTAGAAAGAAACACTACACCGTTTGTTAAACATGTTTTGGGTACAGTAATCTGTGGAGTAGCGGTAGCGTGCTGGATTAGCAACTGGAAAACCCTGGTTGGATTACCCATCAAGTAAAGTCTTTTTCTCATAAAATATTGGCTACAAACAGAGATCCATCTGCCGTTGGAGAACTTACAAAGCATCACTTTTGAGAATATGAGTAAAGAGTGTACGCGTTCTTTGTCATACAGTATAATGATAAGTAGTGTTCATTTATAAATTCGTCTTTCTCTCTGTGTCTAGTCATCTTTATCTTCGTCTCCTATTTATTACTTCTCTCTCTCTCTCTTATTTCTTCTCTCTCTCGTAAATCTGTTCTTTGTCCTCTAGGTTACCGTGTCTCAATCGAATCACCGGGTCAGTAGGGGTTCGAATCTTCGACGCAGTGTCGGTCTATAACCAACCCACATCACCCAACTGATGCAATGACCCACTTAAGCTCTGGCGCGTTCATTCTATCTGTTTGAATTAGAACGTTATATTCACAATAGGTGAAATCGAGAGTGGATGTTCAGAACAGATAAATCTTCAGAGATGACTAGAAAATGACCGCTTTTCTGCTGATTCAAGAGAAGATTTTATTTATATTAATTTGACACAAAGTTCGTTTCCATCCTATAATTCAATGTATTTTATTCACGTTTTCAATGTGAAACATGCAAGGTCTGTTACGTTTAGAAAGAACATCCAATTCTTGTTTTGAACATTTGTAACTTTTCGTTATGATACAGTTTGGACTGCTAATATTGACTCTTTCTAATAGAAATTTAGCTGTAAAATAGCACTCATTCATTTATCCTTTTTTTGTTTCATTGTTCTTTTCGTTCTTAATTTTTTTCAGTTTGTATTAGTAGTCCGGAATGGAAATATTACTGGGTTTATTATCATGTATTTCGTATCAGTACGTTCAAGGAACATCACCGAATTAGCTCCCGAAATACGTGAAACAAAGCATGTGTCTTAAACTACTGATATTATTCTATATGTGTTTCAGAGCCCTACAATTTCACAGGAAACTGAGTATATAATTTTGCCTCCAAGTTTGGTATTCATTTTCAAAGGGGCTTAATGATTTTTTCCTGTATCTTCTATGTATTCGAATAGTCATGAAGAAATATATAATCCAAACGTTACTTCTATATTCCTGTTGTATTTCTGGAAACGGAATTTTATAATGTTAGTTTCTTTTTATTTAATACTTTTAAATTCCATATTTTTATCTGGGTTCAGTTTTCTTCTTCTTCTTCTTCTTCTTCTCTCTCGTCTCCTCTCTCTATCTCAGTTCTGCATGTCTGTCTAGCAGACATACATCGCTTTTAACTGTTCATTGTGTGTGTGTTTAAGACTTTCCCTACATTATCTTATGAATCTTCTTTCGTCTCGCTTTGATTGTTTCTTTTTGTGTACACTAATATATGTATATTTTGAAATAAGAATTGCACTCATCTTTTTTGCTGATTTTAGTATGGGAGAGAGGAAAGGAGGGGTGAGAGGGAATTTCTTTACCAGACACGATTTTGGGATAAGAAGGTGCATATTGGGTAGCCTAGCAGCACGGCGTTAGCGGTCGCATTTTTTATGCGGAGTGTAGAATAATATCAACCAAACCGTAGAACAGTCATATCATCTCACAGCTATTAAAATCCGAAGTCTTCTTATTACAGCGAAACATGAACATTTTTAGTAGAAACTTATTTCTCAAAACGTCTGGTTTTAGTATTTTCAGCCACATTGCAGAGATTGTACCACCGCCAGTTAAAATTTCTAACCAGTTAACCAGTCAAGCTTTGTTTTTCTTATGGCATTCCAAAATCTGACGCGTGTCTAAGAATCAACTCTATCTCCCCTCATGTGAAGGAGGCATAGGCTTTTTGCACATAGAAGCACAGGCACGAGCCCTTCTTATGCACAGAAGTTGTAAGCTTGTCTGTGAACACGACACATCGATTACTACTGCTATTATGAATGTCTGTTTCCACGGTTTAGACTTTCAGGCGACAGTGCACGTGTCTCTTTGGAGCTACAAATTTCGTCATTTACTTGATGTCATACTTGGTATTATATACGCCTTACTAGGAAAAGATCCCATTGAAACTTATTTGGTCAACAACCTTTACTTGCGATATGTTTGCTTGTGGGTTCCTAGTACACCTAATGTCGTCTTAAAGCCCCACAGAAAAAGTAGAATGCTATATAGAAAAGCATCAACGCTTCCTTTCTCACCCACAACCAACGTACAACCTGGTATTTCATAGTCAATAATGTATACGAAACATTGGAAAACCTTCATAATATCGGTATTCTAAATAGTAATATATGCCCATACTGCAACAATCTCGATACACTAGCACGTAAGATTCATGCCTGTTCCAACGTACCAATCATCTGGACGTATTTTTGTATTTTTATTAGTAAAATTTATCATTTTTCACATCATAGCTTTACTGTAACAGAACTTATCTTATGGACTGATTTTAATTATTTCCCGACATTTTAAAACAATGCTATTAGCTGGATCACTATACAGACAATTATGTTTCTTGTGCATACTAATAGGCCGTATCATATAGAATTATATAACCAATATTTGAAATATCAAGCAAACCTTCTCTCTCCTGCACGAAAAAGGATTTTTTTGCTAACTATTTAACTGTTCTTAGAGAGTCTTTGTCCACGCATGTAATATTTAAAAAAATAAAGATGAAAACTCTGTAATATACCTTTGTCACATCAGTTCATGATAATGTAGGTATAACTCCTGGTAAATCTACTAATGATAATGTAACTTGCCTGCCCCGTACAGACATCTATGTATATATACATTGTCTTTGTTCATTATGTCATGTTTTTTATGTATTTTTGTTCTTTTTTCTCCTTTTGTTTCGTTTACTTTTACTATATTTTTTTAAAAAATGTATTGACTATTTTTTTAAAATTCTTAATATGTTCATGTATTTTGTTTGTTGCTTCTCAATAAAGAAGATTTTTTAAAAATCTGGCTAATTCGGAAGAACACGCAACTAGTGATCCTAAGGTTGTTAGCCGCACTATACTTCGAAAAGAGTTAGAAAAAAAACATCTCGCCAGAACCCAAGTGTCATGCTAAAAATAAGAGGAAACATAGGTGAGATATTTTCCAATTGAGGAGAACCTCTCGGACTCTAGCGCCACTACGTCCCTAAACGAGGAAGTCGGATCGGTCAGAAATTCCATCTGATCGCAATGTCATCCGTGTGCGGACTCGACCAAAAGGCCTCGACGCTAGAGTACTACTTTTCGCTCGAAAGTAAGACGCACACCAAAAGAGCGTTCACGATAGGGTGAAACCCTCTTCGTACAGTGCTACGCCCTTAGCAAGGTTCTGCTCGGTTTACGTCCATACCTCCGCAATAAACCTCGCAAAGACTCGGCAAAATGCCTCAATGCAAAAGTAGTGAAATGCGAAAGACCCAATAGACAAGAGAGCTTATTGGCCTCCACTCTGGTGAAACCATCCGTCTGTTGCGGAGATACGCCCAATAACTGGTCTCGATCGGGGTGAGTGTGCTACACTCCCGCAAGAAAACCAGTCTAGACTCGGCACTGAAATGCCTGCTCCAACAACAGCTATTGGCCAGAAAAGAAAACAAGAAAAAACATGCACTACTAGAAGACTGAACTAAAAACATGCAGAGATAAAACTAACAGGGCAAAGACAATTCTCCACCAAGTAGGACACTAGCAGGGGTAAAAAGAAAGAGTAGAAAGCCACATCCCCACCATATAAAGGGTGTGTGGGGGAGGAAAAATGAAAGGAAACTCCACCTACACACAAGCCGTCAGAAGAACCAAAGTGAGGAATTTAGTTCGCAATACAGGTACTGGATTCGAACGGCTGTCCTTTGAAGAAAAAGATCATTGGGGATATTGGAATAATTTGCGGAGAATTTTTATGAAAAGAAGAGAGACAGGGTTTGGAATAGGATTATCAGTTAGGAAAGGTGTACCTTCATTATGACGTCCGGGAGTGCGTTGGCTCCTCTTTGGTCTCTTGGAGTCTCGCTCACTCTCTATGGATCAGGTCCTGGACTACTGGCAAGATACTGCGGGCATTTGCCAGTTCGTAGAAGGAGTCCGAAACTAAATTCAATTCCGAACCGTTACTCCCGGCCTTAAATCATTATCGCTACTCCTCGAGGCGGAAGCAACCGGGGCTATTTAAGGAGAGCCCCCAGGTTCGGCGACTATTCTCGTTGATATCAAAAGCGAGTCCCAGACGTCATTGGAGGTGTGGTTTTAGGTGTTGGGAGGAGACAGGAAGGAGTCTCTCGTAACTTTATTACAAGATCGAGAAAACAATTACAATAAACACATAATATTCATAAAATGCTGATGCAGCAAAACAACAATCAGTTGGCTGTTGACAGTTCTGGACGCAAGTTCTTTACACAGAAACTATTCTAAACACAAATAAAATTAATAGAAACATGTTGCCAATATCATTGTCCTCATAAATCAATGAATCATTAATAACAGTTTTTGTGAACCCATGCAAAGACACACTGATTCCTTTACAGTAGTTACATCAAAGACAGAAAATCACCGCTTTCCGAATAGGTAGAAAAATAATTTCTCCGTCATTTGACTAGCAGCAGAGTACCAACATAACATCAATCTAACCGTAGAACTCGTCATATTAATAAAATAATATGACAAATTTTCCACCCCCAATTTCTGAAGGCTAGGATTAACAGGAAGTATCGTCCGAACGAGTATTTCAAACCTTAATATATATATACACTGCTCCACAAAACTTAAGCAATCCGAAAGAACGTGGTATAAGTGACGTGTAGGGTTCATTCAACACCGGTTAGTGGCTTGCACATACACAGAGAGACACAGGCAAGGCAAACACCCACTCTATCACATAAACAGCACCGTTGCAAGGGCGGTGAACAAATTCTGCCATGAGGCGTACACCACAGCCCAGTAGTGTCCGAGGCTTCAAGCATTGAGTTATGGTTCTTGTGTGGGGTACACACCTTGCAATGACTGGTAGACGTCATTTGAGTGACTTTGACCGTGGACGAATAATTGGGCGGTTGGAATTGGGTCGATTGCAAGTAGAAGTGGCGCAGAAAGTCAACGTGAACAAAAGTGTTTTGTCGAAGCTGTGGAGTCGCTTCCAAAATGGAGGTGAAGTCAGTAGACGTCATGGACGAGGCCGTCCGAAGAAGACGTTGGCCGTCGATGACCGATTCTTCACAATTTCTGCCAAACGTAACCGTCAAGCTTCATGCTTTCAACTGGCCAATGAGTTGTTTCAGGCTACAGGACAACGCGTGAGTCGTGAAACTGTTCGTCGTCGGCTCAATAGAGCAGGACTCTATGCAAGAATTCCTGTGCTGTGTGTGCCGTTGAAACTGGAGCACAAATGTGCGCGTTACACATGGTGCAGGAACATGTTGCATGGGGGGAACATCAGTGTGCGCGTGTCATGTTCTCCGATAAGTCGAGATTCAGCCTGTCGTCTGATTCTGGTCGGGTTTTAGTTATGGAGAGAGCCAGGAACACGTTATCATCCAAACTTCATTGCTGAGCGGCCGTCCTATGCCGGTGGTTTCATTATGGTGTGGGGTGGAATTATGCTGGATGGGAAAACGGACCTCCATATTATGCAACATGGCACTTTGACAGCACAACGGTACCGGGATGAAATTCTCAATACATATGTGCGCAATTTCCGCTGAGCATTTGGCTCAGACTCCCTGTTCATGGATGACAATTCCCGCCCTCATGGTGCACATGTTGTGTCCGAGTATCTGGATAGCGAAGACATTACGCGTATTGCATGGCCTGCATATTCGCCGGACTTGAATTCCATCGAGCATGTTTGGGATGCTGTTGGGCGGCGAATATGCAGTGGCTTCCTGGCCTGCAAACAGCTCTCCACGAGGAGTGGCGCCATCTGCCGCAAGACTTGATCAACACTCCGATTTGCAACATGGAGGCCAGATGACGTGCCTGTATAGCTGTTCGTGGTCGTCAACGCCATATTGACCGCCTATGTCCTCGCACAATCCAACTTCTCCTGTTGTGGTATCGTTGTACTGAAATTTTTGGTCACTCTGTACATCCTAACTGTATTGTTTATCTTCACTTGTGTTTCATTGTGCATTGTTCATTATACTTGGTGCAGTGATCGTGTCGTTTTATTTTCTGCCACTTTCTTCGAGTTGCTTAAGTTTTGTGGAGCAGTGTATATATAAGGGCGGTTCATAAATATCAATTTTGAGATCGGGCTGGTCTCAGTCCCTAAAATGGTTCCATATGGGACTAAATTAAAACAGGAGAAAAATTAGCTTCATTGAATAGTATTAAATGGTGCCCCAAGCGACCTAAAGCTTTGAATCCGATTACAGTACATAGTATATGGAAAGAAACTGGAATAAACTCATGTAGTTTAGAAACGGCTAAATGTAATTGTGAGCTAGTGGTCTACTATGCCACGCTTAATTGCATGCATGGAGAGCATGCCCGCGATCGTTCGGTCCATTTAATGGACGGGTTCCTCAAGAATGTAATGCACCCCGCCCGTAGTTCCTCAATATACGCTATTGAACCTCATGCACGAAGTGCACCGTCAGAATTTGCCCCTAATTCTCACTCGCCGAAGCGATGTAACCCCCATTCTCTGAGGGAGTGGGATACGCCCACTGCGCGGCCAGAGCGAAGTTTTGAGTGCCTACCAGATAATCTACTGGTTGAAGCAGACTGCTAGCGAGTCAGTCCTACCATGTTCTGCAGGCATGGCGCCCGGGCGTTCCAATTCAAGCTCACCTCCCCCATGCGCTCACAATTACCCAGATTCCTGGGATTAGCTCCCGCATGGTACCGAATCCCACGGTATGACCACAGCCCGGCAGAGTCCAACCCAAATCCGGGGACACAGGCATTGCCCGAGGGGGCTTCTACATTTCCGGCCTTGATTACCTCTATCGTTCAACTGGCAACCGCCTTGTCGTGTAGAGGTACCACGCACACGTCGAGATACTCCCGTATCTCATCCCGGACCCAATGGTACGTGTTAAGTCACCATTTGAGTTTGGTGCCGGCCCATATCCCACAGAGTTTCCTCCCTTTAGCAGGTTCAGAACCGTTGCCCAGATCAATGGGATTGGTCCCTCCCCCACCTCCGTTTGGTCTCCCCACAGGCAGGAATCCGACACTCCCCCCCGGTAGGGTCGTCCAAGCAATACGGAACTTCGTCTAGTTACGGTAGAGGTACACCGTACATTACCACAGCCAATGACTGATGTAGACCGTCTGCTCAAGGCAGACATTGTCATTTGGGAGCCATGTCTCCTCAAGCCCAAGGAGCCGTGTCTCCCCTCGTAGGCGCGCCCAAACAATACGGGGCTACATATCTTTAACGTGTTTAGGTATTATCTGTCAGGAAAGTAAATGTACACCTATTTTTCGAGTCTGGCATTCCTGCGCTCCATCCGTGGAGAGTATGAGAATTAAATCAATCAAATGTTTACTGAGGGGCAAAAAGAAAAGTTTAATGTGAATAAGACATTGCAAGGGGCACAAGCTGTGAATACGAATAGTGCATAGTGTAAATAAAGGACGACACCGAAAGAGATAGCCAGAAACAGTTGTTAAACTTAGAAAACAGAGTAAAAATTGTCGAAGTGGGAACATAAAACACAAATACAACAAATACGCCGACAACTAGACGTTCACCATGCCATGATCTTGGTGTAATGGTTAAAGTGCTGGCTTACAAATGCAAAGGTTCCCGGTTCGGATCCCCGTCAAGGACATTTTAAAAAATTTTTGTTGATAATACATACAGCTCATGAGAGGTAAAAGAGGTTGTATTTAGTTTTTCGTAGTAATTATTATTGGTAATGTTTAGTACTGATAATACTTTTTGTCTTTGCGTATTGCTTTTATTCTTTTCTTCATTTCGAAAGAGAAGAATATCCGAACAAATGCCACCAAAATTTCTCTTATTTTGAATGTAAACGCCATTTGCGATTAGTGAACAATCAAAATTGAACGTTCCAAAGTAGCTGCAAAAAGTAAAAAGAAAAACATGGAAATGGACCGTATTCATGGTTACTAAAAATACAATTACTACATGCCTTACACCTCCCGACCACATTTCTACGTTAGCAAGTAAGAGGCTTGTGTTTAGGTTAGGCTGCTCAATACGTTTTGCAAAGGGGCCCGGTTTAGCTCTGACGCACCACAGGTGCGAGAAAGGAGCAAAACACTTTTTCTCTCTCCCTCTGTGTGTCTATTTATGTATCTATCTGTGCATATATATAACGTTATTTATGAATGCTATAACCACCCTAATTTTCAGCGGATTGAGACGAAACTTGGCACAAACATTAATTGTTGAAATATCCTGATGAGTTCGTTAACCAGAATAATCAGATGAAAATGTTCAAAATGTCGGCCCTTCAAACTCTTAACAAGTTCCAAGGGAACCAAATCTCGCCCATAAATAGGTATTCAGAAAGTTTGAATAACTTTTCTTCTTTTGCTGAAATATTTGTGTGCAGGGACTTATCCTCTTTTATTGAAATATTGGACCCGATTAATCGCCTAAAGAAGGTCACGCCGTTTCGCTTCGGTGAGGCTTTGCTTCGTTTTTTTTTTTTTGCAGGAGGGGGTTATTTTCGTATCGGAAAAAGAAGATTGTTAGTGATGATATGAAATTACACATTGAAAGTGAAGTAATTTGTTAAACGTGGTATTTGAAAGAATAATATAATAAATGTGCTTTCCTCTAACACAGAGAACTGTAAATCATGTATTTCGAGTTGAGTTGAGTTGATTTTGAGTTTAACGCCCCGTTCAGCAGCAAGGCTATATGAGACGTGGACCTACTGATTAACGTGGAATCCGAACCACATGAGCTCCCGCCTTGAATCGAACCCGGGACTCATGTATTTTGAGTTAGGTAGCGTGTATGGCGAGTAATGTTATTTGATTTTATTTTAGTAACACATTGTAATACAAATGAAGGTAGGCAACATTAGTGGTAAGTAAAATAATAATAATAATAATAATAATAATAATAATAATAATAATAATAATAATAATAATAATAATAATAATAATAATAATAATAATAATAAAGTGTTGTTTGTGGCAAGGCAATATCTTCCTCAATTCTTCTTCAAATGTAATGATTGTAACGCCATATCTCCCTTACAAACAAAATATTAGCAATTTATATCGAGAGAACGGGAAATTGTATAGTGATGGGAGCAACGTTGGACAGTATGCACTCATAGTACTCAGAAAAATAAGCCATTTCAATGCAAAATGAACGAAGAGTCATTGTCATGGGTAGTCATGGCGCCACGGCAGAACACTGTTTAAGCAAAATGTCGATAACTTATATCGAGAGAACAGGAGGTGATAGTGCGATGGGACCAACGTTGGACACCGTGGACCTATAAGGCGCATCGAAAAAATTAGGGGGCGGACGCCAGCCAGCCTTACTTATTTCTACATAATAATATAAAATTATATAGTCGAAATACACACACGAGTTAGCTACTAATATTTATTATTATTATTATTATTATTATTATTATTATTATTATTATTATTATTATTATTATTATTATTATTATTATTATTATTATCGACAGCGTCTTTTCATTACGTGAGCATGTTTTACATGAAACCAAAGAAAAGATCCATTATTCGTAGAAAAAATAAGAATAGCCAGTTACTTTAACTGTGAACGGCGGCGAAAAATACGAAAAGAGTGACTACCTGGAACAATACTTTCTCTCAAATGGATAAAGAATCAAGCCGAGATAGATTCGAACTCGCATGGACCTCGCAAAAAGCCAGTGCTTTGTCCACTTTTTTTTTAACTGACTCAGAAAACGTGTTTCAGTAACTTACTTATTGCTAATTTTACTTGCTTCACTCGTTTAACTTGCTTTTTCTAGTAACTTATAACGACAGGAACACGAACACAGAAACATTGAGAACAGTTACAAATTAAGATTCTCTCCCGCCGGGAATCGAACCCGGGCACCATACACCAAAGCCGCACGTGTTAGCCACTAGACCAGCAGGAAGGGTATAGCTCACTCTCTGTGTCGTTAGGGATTACGACCACTATATTGCCAGCTATCACTTCTGTTGGTTGTATACTATGATCACATGTTTCTTCTTTGCTGGAAAAGTTAAACCTTTACTCTATGTAATACATGAGGTATTTAGACCTACATGCTCTTAGCAAATATGTCGCGTCAACGAGATCGGCCAGTGTTGACAGAAGCGGAAGCAGTTGTGCAGTAATACAACAACTTGGTTAAATTGAAAATTGGTTCTTTATTCTGTAGTAGATCGTATAACAACTTTACGGGAGAGCAGAGGAAGACTTACTAACGCTATCATATAGTAAGCTTAGTAACACGATCATATAGACACAAATGGATGTAACTGTGAGAACTACAACTTGGATTTAACGAAAGCCGTTTAGATATTCAGCGGTTTGCAGGGTTCTATAAGACACAATACAATTCTTCATACCTCAGCTTCCAGTAGCTAGATACATGCAATTACTGGTTAGATACTGAAACTGCTGTCGAATTTTAATACATGACGAATTGCAGGATGCAAAATGCTTTGCGTTACTTGTTTGCCTGTAGACAGCTACTAGCTTAGTGTTCTGAAAGGTTGTGTATAAACTAGGGATAGCCAATTCCGGAATTATTACTTTCCGGACTACCGAAAGTAAAACCGGACAAATTCCGGAATTCGGAAAATTCCGATTTTGGAATAATTCCGGAATTTAGAAATTTCTGATTTCGTTAACATTCCGGAATTCGGAAAAATCCGCATTTTTTCGAAATTGGACTTTTTCTCAATTCCGGAATTTTCTAAATTCCGGATTCTTCCGGAGTTCCGGAATTCTTCTGAATTAGGGAGTTTAACTGAATTCCATAATTTTCTGACATCCGGAAAGTGAAAGTTCCGCTTCTGAAAAATGAAATTATTTTGGTTAATATGAATGGTGGTGGAAATAAGTCCTTGATCAGGTAATGGCGACTGCTTTGAAAGAAATGGAGAGTATAAGAATTCAATCTGTCATATTTGTAGTTTCGTGTGGAGAAGAAACAAACTTGTGAACCAACGGTTTAGGAACAACTCAAGTTATTAATGTAAACTTTGCCGACATCATAAAAGAAATACGAAAGACATTTTGAATCGAAGAAATATAACATACAAGTTTGCAAGCAGAGACAAAGAAACCTAACGTAACCAAACTAAAAACGAATCGTTTACAGCGTAGCGATCGCTGCTTGTCGAGGTGCTTGTTGAATGCACGTTGTAATTTTTTTTTACTTTAGGATTTTGATTGCGATTGATCAGCAATAACATACGTTTTATTATATTCAGATATTTGAATACTCGGATGTTTCAATACTTGAACTATCAAATCTTCAGGAATAATAATAGTAATAATAATAAACTAATAATAATTATTATTGTCTTGTAGAAGATTAAAAGTTAGGAGCTAATTATAGCTCAGGTTATGCCATTACAAGCAGAAACGTGACATTTCGAAAGAATATATCGGTTTGGTTTAATGTTGCTCACGAGAAGAGGAATTTCTCATCTTGTTTCTAAAATAAACAAAATAAGATAAGAATTAACAATTTACATTCGAGACAGGTCAAGGCTATCTCAAAATTTTCGTTTCTCTTTGGAGATGTGAATCGAGACGAGAAGAAAGATATCGTAAACATTTCCCGTCTTGTCTCGACTCTCGAAATAGTGTATGTCCATTCTTTAACTAACAATTGCTCTGTGTACTGATTCTATAAGGCTATTTCGTTACATTCTATTTCAGAGCTCATTGAATTATGCTCTGTGTAGGTATTTTGTAGCAAAGCTTTTATATTTACCTCTCCATATCCTAAAAATTAGTTTATCATATGCCTTACTGTTGCGTGATATTCAGTTATATTTATTACAGTTATTTTTCTTAAAACAAACACTAGAATATTTCCTACATGAAACTTCAATGGAACGTTCTGATTTAAAATGTTGGTAGTTGCAGAGGTATGTCTTAAAGGTACGGAACCCTTTCCCCGAAATCTCTACTTTTATGTAAGTTTTGCCAAATTTCAGGGCAAGTTTAAAATTTTTAATATTATTATTATTACTATTACTATTATTATTATTATTATTATTATTATTATATCAACACTGTGTATAATCTTTAAAAGATATGCGGTTTGTATCTGAATAGTAAAAGCTAATTGACTGTCGATCTCGGTTGTCGAGAAGTCTTCAGGAGGCAAGGACATCGGTCACGTTCTGGGTTTGAGTTCCGAAGGTGCAAGTATTCGGGCTCGAGCCAAATTTGTTATATGCTTTAGCCAAACATGTGCAAAACAACTGGGACAGAGTTTAGGCTTCTCAACGGCTCGAGCGGCTCGGCTTACAGCTCATTCACTATCGAACCGAACCGAGAAGGGAGCTGAGCCAACAGCTCACCCAACCGAGCCTATTTGAGCCATCGGTTTAGTTGAGCTGAGTCGAAACGTGCCGATGGACTAGTTTCAACTTAGCTGGCTCGAACCGGTTCACATGAGCCGAGTAGGTGACCCAACCCACCCGAGAAAGCTCGACCCATCGGCTCAATTGGGCCGAGCCGACGGCTCATCCCAACCGAGCTGACTCGAGCTGTTCGCTCAGTTGATACGAGACCAACCGATTGATATCACTACCCGAGTTGGTCTTCTGCTTCGGCTCAAGAATTCAGCCGTGCAGGTCTCTGCCTTGATTTTAAGAACTACAGTATATACTTATATTGGTGATTACGACATTTGAGGCTGTCTCGTAATAATAAAAAAACTCTTGTCTTCTCGTTATTTAGACGAGACGAGATACACTAAAATTGTCCCACGAGATGCATAAAAATTACGAGACGAGAAGCACCCCTGTCGTGAGCAATAGTAAAAGTATTCCACATTACTGCTTACATTTCTCATGGCTTTCTCTTTCCAGTCTAATCAGGCCATTATTTCAAAACGAGTTAAAACGAACTGAACGAGCGAGCGAGCCATTACCAAACTTAGCTCAACTCGAAACTCGATCTCGAAAACAGCGACTTGGCTCGGAACTCAACTCAAGAAAATTACCTTTGACTCGACTCGAATTGAACTCGAGTCGAGTCGAATTTTGGCTCGACTCGTGCTCATCCCTATTCGTATTGGTATTTTACGTTTCCACTTCAACAATTTCTACGCTTTTTTCTCCGTTTACCTGCTGTTTCTGGAATTCTCTTTCGGTGTCGTCCTTTATTTAGACCATGCACTATTTTTATTCCCAGCTTGTGACCCGCTTCATTGTCTTATTCAGTTTAGGCTTTTCTCCTTACCTTGACTACACATATGATTGATTTAATTCTCACTTTCCGCGCAGGACCGATGAAAATTTGTTATTATTTTTATTATTATTATTATTATTATTATTATTAATATTATTATTATTATTATACTGAACTTGCACGGCGATATTACTGTATAATACGATATCATTTCTGTAATTTTACTCCATTGTATGTAATTTCGTTTATTAATGGGCACTAAATTGTCTCCAGATCAACGAACAAATTAAGTACGGCATGCACTTTGGTGGAAATATCATTACATGATAATGTTTGGAACGAACCAATAATGTTTCTGTAATGATATTTCTACCAAAGTGCATGCCGTACTTAATTTATTCGTTGATCTGGAGACAATTTAGTGCCCATTAATAAACTAAATAACATACAATGGAGTAAAATTACAGAAATGATATCGTATTTTACAGTAATTTCGCCGTGCAAGCTCAATAGTATAATAATAATAATAATAATAATAATAATAATAATAATAATAATAATAATAATAATAATAATAATAATAATAATAATAAATGTTCATTGCTCCTGTGCGGAAAGTGCGAATTAAATCAAACACATGTTAAGTCAAGGTAAGGAGAAGATCCTAAACTGAATAAGACATTAAAGCGGGTCACAAACTGGGAATAAGTATAGTGCATGGTCTAAATAAAGGACGACACTGAAAGAGTAATCCAGAAACAGCAGGTGAACGGAGAAAAAAGAGTAGAAACTGTTGAAGTGGAAATATAAAATACAAATACGAATATGAATGAGCACGAGTCGAGCCAAACTTCGACTCGACTCGAGTTCAATTCGAGTCGAGTCAAAGGTAATTTTCTTGAGTTGAGTTCCGAGTCAATTCGCTGTTTTCGAGGTCGAGTTTGGTAACGGCTCGCTCGCTCGTACAGCTCGTTTTAACTCGTTTTGAAATAATGGGCTGATTAGACTGAAAAGCGAAAGCCATAAGAAATGTAAGCAGTAATGTAAAATACTTTTAGTGCGTCTCGTCTCGTAATTTTAGTGCATCTCGTGGGGCAATTTTAGAGTATCTCGTCTCGTCTAGATAACGAGAAGACAAGAGGTTTTTTTTATTATTACGAGATAGCCTCAAATGTCGTAATCATTAATATAAGTATATACTGTAGTTCTTAAAATCAAGGCTGAGAACTGCACGGTCGAATTCTTGGGCCCAAGCAGAAGACCAACCCTGGTTGTGATATCAACCGGCTCGTCTCGTATCAACTGAGCGAACAGCTCGAGTCGGCTCGGTTGGGATGACCCGAGCCGGCTCAGTTGGAACGAGCCATCGACTCAGCTCAATTGAGCCGATGGGTCCAGCTTTCTCGCTTGGGATGGGTCACCTACTCGGCTCATGTGAACCGGTTCGAGCCAGTAAAGTTGAAACTAGTCCATCGGCACGTTTCGACTTAGCTCAACTAAGCCGATGGCTCAAATCGGCTCAGTTGGGTAAGCTGTTGGCTCGGCTCACTTCTCGGTTCGGTTTGATAGTGAATGAGCTGTAAGCCGCTCGAGCCGTTGAGGAGCCTAAACCTGGTCCCAGCTGTTTTGAGCATGTTTGGCTGATGGCTATAACTTTTAACAATTTTTGGCTCGAGCCCGAATACTTGCCCCTTCGGAACTCAAACCAAGAACGTGACCGATGCCCTTTCCTCCTGAAGACTTCTTGACCCCGAGATCGACGGTCAATTAACTTCTACTATTCATATACAAACCGTATATCTTTTAAAGATTATACACGGTGTTGATATAATAATAATAATAATAATAATAATAATAATAATAATAATAATAATAATAATAATAATAATAATAATAATAAAAGTTTTAAACTTGCCCTGAAATTTGACAAAACTTACTTAAAAGTATAGATTTCGGGGAAAGGGTTCCGTACCTTCAAGACACACCTCTGCAACTACCAACATTTTAAACCACAACGTTCCATTGAAGTTTCATGCAGGAAGTATTCTACTGTTTGTTTTAAGGAAAATAACTTTAATAAATATAACTGAATATCACGCAACAGTAAGGCATATGATAAACTAATTTTAGGATATGCAGAGGTAAATATAAAAGCTTTGCTACAAAATACCTACACAATGCATAATTCAATGAGCTCTGAAATAGAATGTAACGAAATAGCCTATGAGATTCAGTATACAGAGCAATTGTTAGTTAAAGAATGGACATACACTATTTCGACAATCGAGACAAGACAGGAAATGTTTACGATACTTTTCGTCTCGTCCCCATTCTAATCTCCAAAGAGAGACGATAATTTTAAGTTAGCCTTGACCTGTCTCAAATGTAAAATGTTAATTATCATGTTATTTTGTTTGTTTTAGAAAGAAGATGAGAAATTCCTCTTCTCGTGAGCAACATTAAACCAAACCGAAATATTCTTTTCAAATGTCACGTTTCTGCTTGTAATGGTATGACCTGAGCGATAATTAGATTCTAGCTTTTAATTTTCTACGTGATAATAATAATTATTATCTCTGAAGGTTTGATGGTTCAAGTATTGAAACATCCGAGTATTCAAATATCTGAATATAAAAAAAAACGTATGTTATCGCAGATCAACCGCCATCAAAAATCCTAAAGTAAAAACAAAAAATAAAAAACCGTGCACCTTGACCAATGGACCCCGATCGCTACGCGGTAAATGATTCGTTTTTAGTCTGGTACTAGTTACGTTAGGTTTCTTTGTCTCCGCTTGCAAACTTGTGTGTTGCTTTTCTTCGATTCAAAATGTCTTTTGTATTTCTTTTATGAAGTCGTTAACATTAATAACGTGAGTTGTTCTTGAACCGTTGGTTCAAAGTTTATTTCTTCTCCACACGAAACTACAAACATAACAGATTGAATTCTCATACTCTCCATTTCTTTCAAAGCAGCAGTCGCCATTACCTGGTCAAAGACTTATTTCGGCCACGATTCATATTAACCAAAATAATTTCATTTTTCAGAAGCGGAACTTTCACTTTCCGGATTTCGGAAAATTATGGAATTCAGTTAAACTCCGGAAATTTAGAAGAATTTCGGAACTCGGAAAGAATCCGGAATTTAGAAAATTGCGGAATTAAGAAAAACTTCGGATTTTGAAAAAAAATCCGGATTTTTTCGAATTCCAGAATGTTAACGAAATCAAAAATTTCTACATTCCGGATTTTTCCGAATTCCGGAATTATTCCAAAATCGGAATTTTCCGAATTCCGGAATTTGCCCGGTTTTACTTTCGAGAGTCCGAAATGTAATAATTCCGGAATTGGCTATCCCTAGTTTATACACAACCTTTCAGAACACTAAGCTAGTAGCTGTCTACAAACAAACAAGTAATGCAAAGCATTTTGTATGCTGCAATACGTCATGTATTAAAATTCAAGAGCAGTTTCAGTATCTAACCAGAAATTGCATGTATCTAGCTACTGGAAGCTGAGGTATGAAGAATTGTATTGTGTCTTATACAAATCTGCAAACCACTGAATATCTAAACGGCTTTCGTTAAATCCAAGTTGTAGTACTCACAGTTACATCCATTTGTGTCTATATGATCGTGTTAGTAAAGCTTACTGTATGATAGCGTCAGTAAGTCTGCTCTCCCGCAAAGTTGTTATACGATCTACTACAGAATAAAGAAATAATTATCAATTTAACCAAGTTGTTGTATTACTGCACAACTGCTTCCGCTTCTGTCAACACTGGTCGATCTCGTTGACGCGACATATTTGCTTTTTTATAGCCCATTCTTTGTTTACTGAACTAAACAGTAACTATTCTGAAATATACTACTGCGCATGCCTCGTAGATAAATATTTCTGATGCCAATAGTTTCCATTTTGTCCATGGAATGTTCTTTTTCTTATTCCCAGCATGACCCTTTTATTACATTATATGAAGAGCATGTAGGTCTAAATACCTCATGTATTACATAGAATAAAGGTTTAACTCTTCCAGCAAAGAAGAAACATGTGATCATAGTATACAACCAACAGAAGTGATAGCTGGCAATATAGTGGTCGTAATCCCTAACGACACAGAGAGAGAACTATGCTCTCCCTGCTGGTCTAGTGGCTAGCACGTGCGGTTTTGGTGTATGGTGTCCCGGGTTCGATTCCCGCAGGAGAGAATCAACGATTTTTAACTGTTCTCGATGTTTCTGTGTTCGTGTTCCTGTCGTTATAAGTTATTAGAAAAAGCAAGTTAAACGAGTGAAGCAAGTAAAATTAGCAATAAGTAAGTTACTGAAACACGTTCGGTGAGTCATTTAAGGAAAGTGGACAAAGCACTGGCTTCTCGCGCCGTCCATGCGAGTTCGAATCTACCTCGGCTTGATTCTTTATCCATTTGAGAGAAAGTATTAGTCACTATTTCAGGTAGTCACTATTTTCGTATTTTTCGCTGTCGCTCACAGTTAAAGTAACTGACTATTCTTATTGTTTCTATGAAATATGGATCTTCTCTTTGGCTTCATGTCAAACATGCTCACGTAAAGACGCTGTCGATAATAATAATAATAATAATAATAATAATAATAATAATAATAATAATAATAATAATAATAATAATAACTTTATTTTCAGTGCTGTGAACAGCTCATTGGCAAAAATACAGCACTATGTTAGGACTATTATACAATCATTTAAAACAGACCAGAAAATTTGTGATATAGAATGAATATTAGTAGGTTAAGATCCTTGTCAGAAGTTTAATATATTCACATTACAAGATTAAAGCTGATTATAAAATAAGATTAAAATAGATACAGTCAATATCATAAAATACTATTAACAGAACTATGGAAATTAAAGTTTCATTTAACTATCGTTAAAATAATGAGTCAACTTTGCTTAAAATTTCGTATCTTCTATGTAAAAGATCCTGGTTACCTATTGTCACATTTCCACATAAAATATTGGTTATTTGAATAAAATGTTATAAATAAAGAATCTAAAGATATATAATAATAATAAAATGAAGGCCCTTGTCGTGAAGTTAAAACAAATTAATCTTTGGAAAAAATATAATAAAATAAAATAATTGCTCTATTGTTTCTCCCAATAAATGTTCATTTTAAACTGTTATAAGACACTGTCATTCTTCTCAATATTTCGCGTTTTGAATTTAGTGCTACCAATGTTGACTGACTTCTTACACTATAACACGGCACTCTTATTCCTATATTTTCCAAGCAGTAATCGCTACTATATTTATTATCCAATACCATTTGAATAAAGTATTTATCCATAAAATTTCTTCTTTCTGCTAGAGATTGAAGTCCCCAAAAAGTTAACCAATATTCATACTCGTGTGAATAGTAGTCCTTTTTCATTTTATAACATAGTAGTCGTATAAAACATTTCTGTACTGCTTCAAGTTTGTTGATAAGTATATTAGACAAGCTGTTCCAAACGACTGAACCAAATTCAAGTTTGGATCTAACAAGTGTCTTATATAAGTACACATAAGAACTACCATTTAAAAAATCAGGCCATTGATTAAAGATAAAACCTATGGTTTTTCTCGTTGATTGTACTAAATCATTTATGTGATTACTAAATTTCAATTGTCTGTCATAAGTAATACCAAGATCTTTAATTTGCTCTACTTTGTTTATTCTTACTCCATGAATATTATATTTACTGACAAAGTATTGAGTTTTATTAGTAAATGTCATATATCTAGTTTTTCCAGAGTTAATAGTTAATAAATTATTCTCGCACCAATGGTTTACTGCATCTAAGTCTTTCTGCAGGAGATAATTATCATACTCATTATTAACTATTCTAAAGAGCTTTATGTCGTCTGCGTATAATAGTATTTTTGAATACCTTACTTTTCCTGGTAGGTCATTGATGAAAAGAGAAAAAAGAAGCGGACCCAGGGGAGACCCTTGAGGTATTCCCTTCCCTATATGACCTTGAGTAGATGTTACCTTGCCAATTTTTACCTTAAAAGTTCTATTTGATAAGTAACTTTCAAACCATTTAATATAAGACGGTGATAGGCCAATGTTTGATAATTTATTCAGAAGTAATTTATGATCAATAGAGTCAAAGGCCTTTGACATATCAATATATATAACATCAACCTGTAAATTACTTTTTAGTGCAAAGTACGTAAAATCTGTAAAATGAATGAGATTCGTTGCAATCGATCTACCTTTATAAAAACCATGTTGCGTATCACTTAAAACATTCTTTACATTAAAATATAAATGTTGGTGTACGATTAATTCAAAAATCTTAGAGAATGCACTTACCAAACTAATAGGCCTATAATTTTTAACATCATATCTATCACCAGACTTGTATATTGGCACAACATATATTTGCTTCCATTTTGAAGGAAATACTCCAGTCTTTAACGATGTGTTACATATAATAGCTAAATTTGACGCTATTTCATTACTACAGGCTTTAATGATATAATATGGAATGTTATCAGGCCCAGGTGTAGTACTTCCCTTAATTTTACTGATTGTTTCAATTATTTCTTTTTGCGTGAAAGATGGAGTACAAATGGGTACATAATTATCATTTTCTGTCAGTTTCAGAACCTTACATTTTTTATTCTGGTTGGAATCAGAATTAAAAGAATTATGAAATACAACTTTAAAACATTCTGCTATATCTAAAATTTCTGACACTGATGTATTATTATATTTTATCTGTTTTGGCATTTGTTTGTTATGTGATTGTTTGAATGTTCTCCAGAAGTACAAACTGTCATTACAAATACTGTTCTCCAACGTTAAAAAGTAAAATTTTCTAGCCTCTAGATATTTCTTTTTGACCAACTTTCTTAAATCGGAGTACCTCTGATACCATATTTTATTATTTGATTGTTTGGCCTTTATAAAATATTTTGTTTTCTTATTTATTAATGATTTAAGGTCTCTATTCATCCACGGGTCCTTATATGTCATATTATTATTATACAGTTTCTTTGGTACATGGGAATCGAAAACTTCATATATTTTGTCATACAAATTTTCAGACATTTTATCTACATTGTTGGTAGGATCATTAATTTCATTTATTTTCTTTATTCCGTAATAAACCTGCAAGAAATCAGCTTTTTTGAAGTCATAATTCATAATAATAATAATAATAATAATAATAATAATAATAATAATAATAATAATAATAATAATAATAAATATTAGTAGCTAACTCGTGTGTGTATTTCGACAACATAATTTTATATTATTATGTAGAAATAAGTAAGGCTGGCTGGCGTCCGCCTCCTAATTTTTTCGATGCGCTTTATGGGTCCACGGTGTCCAACGTTGTTCCCATCCCTAAGAGGGATCTGCCGTGGCCCCATGGCTACCCATGACAATGACACATTTTGCATTGAAATCGCTTTTTTTTCTGAGTACTATGAATGCATACTGACAACGTTGCTCGCATCACTACAATTTCCCGTTCTCTCGATATAAATTGCTAATATTTTGTTTGTAAGGGAGATATGGCGTTACAATCATTACATTTGAAGAAGAATTGAGGAAGATATTGCCTTGCCACAAACAACACTTATTATTATTATTATTATTATTATTATTATTATTATTATTATTATTATTATTATTATTATTATTATTATTATTATTATTATTACTATTACTATTATTATTATTATTATTATTTTACTTACCACTAATGTTGCCTACCTTTATTTGTATTGCAAAGTGTTACTAAAAAGCAAATCAAATAACACTTCTCGCCATCACGCTCCCGAACTCGAAATATATGATTTACAGTTCTCTGTGTTAGAGGAAAGCACATTTATTATATTATTCTTTCAAATACCACGTTTCACAAGTTACTTCACTTTCAATGTGTAATTCCATATCATCACTAACAATCATCTTACTCCGATAGGAAATAACCCCCTCCTGCAAAAAGAAAAAAAAAAGCCTGACCGTAGCGAAAGAGCGTGAACCTTCTTTAGGCGATTAATCGGATCCAATATTTCAATAAAAGAGGATAAGTCCCTGCACACAAATATTTCAGTAAAAGAGGGAAAGTTATTCAAACTTTCTGAATACCTATTTATGGGCGAATTTTTTTCCCTTGGAACTTGTTAAGAGTTTGAAGGGCCGACATTTTGAACATTTTCATCTCATTATTCTGGTTAACGAACTCATCAGGATATTTCAACAATTAATGTTTGTGCCAAGTTTCGTCTCAATCCGCTGAAAATTAGGGTGGTTATATCATTCACAAATAGCGTTATATATATACAGATAGATAGATAAATAGACAAACAGAGGGAGAGAGAAAAAGTGTTTTGCTCCTTTCTCGCACCTGTGGTGCGTCAGAGCTAAACCGGGCCCCTTTGCAAAACGTATTGAGCAGCCTAACCTAAACACAAGCCTCTTACTTGCTAACGTAGAAATGTGGTCGGGAGGTGTAAGGCATGTAGAAATTGTATTTTTAGTAACCATGAGTACGGTCCATTTCCATGTTTTTCTTTTTACTTTTTGCAGCTACTTTGGAACGTTCAATTTTGATTGTTCACTAATCGCAAATGGCGTTTACATTCAAAATAAGAGAAATTTTGGTGGCATTTGTTCGGATATTCTTCTCTTTCGAAATGAAGAAAAGAATAAAAGCAATACGCAAAGACAAAAAGTATTATCAGTACTAAACATTACCAATAATAATTACTACGAAAAACTAAATACGACCTCTTTCACCTCTCATGAGCTGTATGTATTATCAACAAAATTTTTTTAAAATGTCCTTGACAGGGATCCGAACCGGGGACCTTTGCATTTGTAAGCCAGCACCTTAACCATTACAGCAAGATCATGGCATGGTGAACGTTTAGTTGTCGGCGTATTTGTTGTGTTTGTGTTTTTCCATGTTCCCACTTCGACAATTTTTACTCTATTTTCTAAGTTTAACAGCTTTCTCTTTCGGTGTCGTCCTTTATTTACATTATGCACTATTCGTATTCACAGCTTGTGCCCCTTGCAATGTCTTATTCAGATTAAATTTTTCTTTTTGCCCCTCAGTAAACATTTGATGATTTAATTCTCATACTCTCCACGGATGGAGCGCAGGAATGCCAGACTCGAAAAATAGGTGTACATTTACTTTCCTGACAGATAATACCACGTACACGTTGTAGCAAAGCTACTTGTCCGAAACCCAATGGTACGCGTAGGGCACCATTTGAAGGGACACCCACACACTTCCTCGGTAGGGCCGTTCAAGCAATACGGAACTACCTCTTATTACGGTTGAGGTACACCGTACATTACCACACCCAATGGCTGATGTAGACTGTCTACCTTTAAAGACAATGGCCATTTATTAGCGGCGGCTCCCCTGGTAGGGTCGTGTGCCCCTGCACCCAGTGAATGTGTAAGCCTGGGACGAATGAGCGATCCACTTCCTCTGCACTCCTGAGGTAGAGTATGCGTTAGGATACTAAGTATCCCATCCCGGACCCAAGAGAAAGCATAGCATTCTCTTTGAGGACAACCTAGATCATCCTCCCGGTAGGGCACTGGATCCGCCCACCCAGGGCACACCAGCTACCCACTCTTTCATACGTGTTGGGGCACCACGTAGCCTTATCTCCCGGACCCAAGGGCACGACTTAGTTGCGCATTTCGGGGGATACCCGAAGGCTCACCCGCGCCGGTAGGTACGGCAGCCTAAACTACCTACCCCACTGAGAACGTGATGGGGCCACACGTACTCTCCCAGATCCAATGGCATGAGTTAGTCGCCCATTTCGGAGGATAGCTAAGCCTCACCTCCGCAGGGTGGTTGTTGTCCTGACTTCCACCGACAACTAAATAATACTTGCCAGCATTTAGCACACGATAGACAAGAGTGAAGCCTGTTTTCACGCCGCTCTCGAAACCCTATCTCCCCCTGAGGGTTACCTATCCACCACAAGGAATGTGATCCGGCCATACACAGGGGGTCCCCCCCTTTCTCAGCACGTGCTTGGGACCGGCCACGGCGGTGCAAAGATATCCTGGATAATAGAAATAGAGGAAGAAACATATTTAATTTCTTATAGTACTGCCATTGTGGCCATCTTGAAATCCGCCCACTTGGATTAAGGTCATCATTGTGAAATAGAAAGAGGGTCATGTGACATATCGAGTTGAGGTATCGTTTTACCAGAAGCACAAATATGGCACTATTTTAAAGATAGCTTTAGTCCTGTAAGAATTATTATCTGTGAAAAGATTTATCCTTTTCAAATTAATAATTCTTACAGAAATAAAAGTAAAGAAATGAATTTGGCGTGAAAAGAACGAAAGGGATAAGCACGACTTCAAACAAAAGAGGAACGCGAAAGAAAATACACTTCTGAAAATGATTTGTTTGAACTTTTATACGCCAAAGACATGGAGCAGTTCAAGTAATGAACAGGAAAGCCCAGTTGAGAATGTTAGAGAAAATGTAAATACGAATGCGTGTGTGCCCGGACTGTCCAAGAGATGTAAAAGGGGGAAAACTAATTTTATTACTCAAAGACTGGTGTTGCTCTTAATCGATAAAAGATCACTCATAGAGCAGCAATGCACTCTGCTAGAGCAGTAGCTCCAAAATAACCTTTATACCTTCCTTGTAGACACCACATTTATGTATTAGTTTTAAAATGTGTATTTGATAAGTGTTGTTTTTCGTTTACGTCTCGACCTTGACGTTCTCCTATTGAAGTGTTTTCAGAACGAGTGGTCTAGAATAGATTGCACTAACTTTATTCCAGGAATTGATAATGATGATGTAACAAACAATATTTCCGATCTAAGAAATGAAGTGTTGAATTTTGCTATCAAACTTATAGAACAGAGAAGATTACAGGGTATTTACTACTGACGATCATATTCTTGGGTGGCATACCTCCTTCAGGAGTTTTCTTTCTTTTACCTGCAGCAATTAACCATGTAAGGTGGATGGGAAAAGCAAGTACTATTTAAAATATTTCTTTTTCGTCAAAAATTTCGTTTAACGAAGCAAATAGAAACGGGTCTTCGGAGAGTATGCACTTTCTAATCCGACTATATGTTCACAATTGGGTGAAATGTGATCAAACATCCCATTCATCACTACAAGATCTACAATTTTTGAAAGATTTGTACAGTTAAAGACAAATAGATGCTGAATTATCTGAAATGGCTCTTTATAAATTTTCACGCCGACTCTGGTATTTGCGGAGGAACGCGTAGCATTGGGGTTTTTTGATGATGGAGTTACCATAATGGAAGAGCAAAAAATGTTTGAAAGAATAAAACTATAAGGGGAAACCGTGAAGCAGCAAAGTGACTTGACGCAAGAGATGATACCATAAAAATTCTTGTGAAAAGCGAAATCAGTGATTTTGTTACAAAAAACAAATTTTCCTCGAGAGATTTAAAATACTCAGAGGGTTTCTTGAGTGGATCCGACTTCATGCCCAAATAACAATGACTATCTTGAAGGAAAGACAATAGTTTAATTCATCCACGCAGGGGTGCCCTTCCCCCCCAAAGCTGATGGCGCTCTCCTCCCAAAACTAATAATCTCTTCCCTCCTCAAAACTCAAGCCCTCTAAAAACAATTGCCCAGTGTAGCAGTAGTTTTTATAGTACTAGTAATTGTTATTTTTGTTGTTGTTTTTATTTCTTGTAGTAGTATTATAGAATGCTTGTAGTAGTAGTAGGGGCAGTAGTAATTATAAAAATAACATTACTTTTATTAGTAGTCTTGGTAGTGTACAATACTAAATATGTTCTATAAGGATATTGAAGTGTATAAAAACTTCTACACACTGCGTATGGCACACATATTATTTTTTTACAATTAGTAGTATTATTTTTTCTTTACAAAATATTGATATAATCCCCTTGTACATGAAAAGTAAGACGCAAGTTATTGAGTTTGATACTAAAAGAAAAGGTTATCCTCGAAATTAGCCTACAAAAAGAAGTGATATCCAAGAAAAAAACATTCCTGTAAAAGAGCCAAGTACGAGTGGCCTTAAAAAGAATTGAAATCACAAAAATAGGCGCCAAGTTCTGGTGGACAACAGTTACAAACACTCACTGGCTCACTTCAAATTTAGATTTGAAACTTGGCTGTTGTGTGTATGGTTACCACTAGCTCATAATTATGTCAAACTACTTTATAATTTTCAACAGACAACATAGGCAAGTTTCAAATCTAAATTTGAAAGTGATTCCTTGAGTGTTTGTAACTGTTGTTTACCAGAACTTCGCGCTCATTTTTGTGATTTCACTTCTTTTTAAAGCCGCTCATACTTTTTTTTTTTTTTTTTTACAGGAATGATTTTGTTGGATTAAATTATGGTCGTGGTGGTGACATTAACCTACCCTTGATGTCCTTTATAGAGTAATAATTTTTTTTTGCTCACTCGACAAAGCAAATTTGTCTATAATATCGCTGTTGGGAATGCATTCTAAAATGTCTTTTTCGGAAGAAAGGACAAGCATGTCGGAGAGCCATACATCTCCCATGCTGCTTCTTAGTCTATTTTTTACAATCGTTACTTTACTCATAATCCTCTCTGCTGAGCAACTCGTTGCTGGTAATAACAGAAGTATCTGGAATAATATTGTTAGGTATGGAAAACCAGACATATTCAACAAACACCTGTAAGGCCTAATGAATCCTTTCTTCACCCACTGATCCAGACTGATCCAGATATATCTACAAAGCGATAAACCGACCAGCCCATCCTTTCATATAGCAACTTGCGCGGTACTTCATTCATAGAGTTTCTAAGCAGGGGAAGGGGAATTCATTCTCGAGATTTAAAAAAAAAATCGCATCGTGTTCCAATGTTATTCTGACGACAGCAAAATTACTTATTCGACATTAAAGTAAAATTCTTCCCCAATTTTTTTATTCCCCCCATTTTTTTCTCGATGGCACAACTTGTGCCATTCATCCCTCCTGTGGGCGGCCCTTCTCTCTTAAAACGAACCAACCTTTCCTTTCATACGGCTACTTGCGCGGTACTTCATTCATCGAGTATCGAAGCGGGGGGTACGGGGGTTCACCCCGGAAAATTTTTGAAAATTGTCTTCTCAAACTCGTGTTTTAATGCTATTCCGACAGTAAAATTGCTAGTTCGAAAGTAGAGTAAAATCCCCCCCAACATTTTTCTCAATGGCGCAGCTTGCGCCATAGATCCCCCCTGTGGGCGGCCCTGCATCCACGTAACAAACGGTGTGCAGAAAGGGGAGTGTAACTAATAGAAGATTACAACAACGTTCTTACGAAAGATGAGGAGCACAGTTTCTTTTGCAGATAATAAAGGCTCACAGACAATCTTTTCCCATATGCGACAAAGTGAACTATGTAGCAAATAATATTCATAACTTACCAAAAAGATACTACATAAATAAGGGATATTTCAATTTCTTCCAAGTTATAATTTTTCTTTTTCCTCATAATTGTCTACGAATCATCTTGATGGAAAAAACTTATTTGTACTTCAAAGCGAAAGAAGCAGTTTGTTTCAGTTTATGTAAACGATTTCTAAAATTTTTACATATCTGTGTTTCATAATTGCAATAAAATAACATTATATGAAGCATGTTGTTTTTCACACATAATAACTCTTACATGAATATAGGTAAAACTTGAAAATAATACCAGATTTGTGCATCTGGTGAAATGCTACCTCAAAAAGATATGTCATACGACAGTCTTCTTATTTAAAAATTTTGACCTGAATTAAAGATGGCGTACTTCAAGACGGTCGCCATGATAACGTATACAAGATTAGGTTGATCTCTTCCTCTAGTTCCATTATCCAAGAAATCTTTTAATAAAACATTCTCACCAACCTTTGGACTACAATTTTTAAAATGGATCTTCCTCGCTTCTTTAAATAATACATTTTTATTATTTGTACAAAATTTACAAAATTAGTACAAAATTCAAATTTGAAAATTCTTTACCACAAGTAAATGGAAGTCTGAATTTTAAAATAAATTCCGTACATTTAATTTAATGGTACAAGTTTTCTTGATGGTACAAAAATCTAAGCTAGTTAAAATTGAAATTTGAAAATGTCATACTACAGGTAATTAAAGTGACGTAATTTTATTATGGTTCTCCTTCTCTTATAAAATTTCTCCTTTTTCATTACAGGAAAGTTTTTCATAGTGTTTTATAAAATGGTCCACTTGCTAGTTAGATCAAAGACAGAAAATCACCGCTTTTCAAATAGGTACAAAAATAATTTCTCCGTCATTTGACTAGCAGCACAGTACCAACATAACAGAAATCTAACCCTAAAACTCGTTATATTAATAAAATAATATGACACATTTTCCACCTCACTTTCTGAAGGCTAGGTTGAAGGCTAGGGTGGTTTCCAACCCCAATTTCAAAACTATATCGACAACGTTTGGGAGGTGATTCCTGACACCATTATAAGACGAAAGGTATAGGCCAACCAGGGTGCACAAATCATTTCTTTCGGTGTTATAGGCTGCCGAAAACGTGAAAAAAGAACCTTAAAAGTCCATAACTCCAGCACTAGGGACCTATCGTAGTCGTCTTAAAGGTCGACAGCTCCAACACTAGGGTCCTACCGTAGTAGGCTTTAATTGGAAACTGCTATATACCCTATCCAAATGTCCATGTTTCAGAACCCTAAGATACTCAACAACCGTTTTCCAAAAGGGATCACGTCTTGTCCACTTTCCAATATATATATATATATATATATATATATATATATTCTATTTAATTAGAGAATCTTTTTTAAAATAGCCACTTTAGAATGTATGCAGTGCATTACTTTTAAATCAGAATTTGTACCACTAAGAAAATTTGTACTATTTTAAATTTGAATGGCCTATTCAGTTGTAGTGAGACATTTTTAAATTTGAATTTTATACTATATTTGTATATTTCTGTATCATTTAAATAAAATAATAAGGGTTACTCAAATGTTGTGCAATATTTTAAAATTCAAACTATACAATTTTTGTATTAATTTGTACCGCATAGGAAATATTTGTACCATTCTAATAAAAATATTTAAATTCATTTTAAAATTTGGGCCGTCTATTAAGTTGTGGTACTACATTTACAAATCCGATTATTTTGTACCACCAAGAAGTAATTTTATTCTATTTAAATAAACATTGCAATGCTGTGATATTCTGTATGTGTCAAAGGCCAAGTTAGTTATTAAGGGAAATACAAAGAAGTTAAAAAGAGGGACTTTTTAAAATTAACTGCCTATTGGTATATCGTTACTGGAGTCGTGTTTAGCTGTTTGTCTTATGTACAACACTTAACTTACCTATAATGCTAAATTGACGTAAAAGTGCAAATTTTCCCGGACACTAACTATGTGAACGTAGTAAAGCACTACACACGTTTCCGTTAGTTTGTATTAAACAGCCTTTTCCTCATGAAATTACAGCAAAGGAAAGAAGCAACAAATTATAATTTAAAATCCTTTTCCTTTCCACACTAGTACGGAGCCCATGTTAAATAAACGAAGTTGCGCTCAACAGATTGAATCTTATGGTCTTCAGTATACTAACGCATTCCAGTACTTAGGTCTCCATCACATAATAATATACATGCATCTTTATTCGAAATGTTAGGATTTCATTTTATTTAGGGTACGTTAACAGTTAGGAGCTTAAGTGCCTGAAGCAATTGAATTTTTATTACACAAAATAAAACAAGAATAGTTTTGAGAATTGAATAAAATTGTTCACAGCTAATGATCTAGTATTTTTATAGTAAATTTAGTAATGCTAATCGCAATGGAGATTCTTATGTGGAATTAGGTGAAAACTAAATGTATAGTTACTCTTTCCGCCTGAAACCCGAATTCAATTTACAGTAAGAGCTCATGTGGTTTAACTCTTACCTTTACTTATAGGTTGACGGATCAACATAACACCAAGTTCTATACGAGTTTATAATTCAGGAAATAAAATTTAAAACTTAAATATTGAAAACAAGTTCTAAATAGTACCGGTTTTAGAGGTAGTTGTCTGGCAAGTTGTTGTTAGCATTAAAGTTCTAAATTTTATAATGTGGTTTTAAAATTTCAATAAAAATTAGCATTGTTCTAAAGCATTTTTATTTTTTAAAGTCAAACAATGTAATAAATTTAAAAGAACTTCGTGATATCTATGTTTTTCGGAAAATTTACTACTTTTTGGAAAGCATTTACAACAATTAATTTATGATTAAAAGTGGCAAATAGACCATTATTTAATGTATTCCATAGCCTTAATAATAAATACCAAGTTCCAATTTTTTTCTTTTCTAGAAACATACATTTTTAGGTTTTTGTTTAATCGTTCTACTAATTTATTATTTTTATTAGATGCTTTAATACAAATATTCATAAAACTGTTCTTCAAATTGTAGAGAGTTCTTCATATATTCAATTTTTACTTAATTTTGTATAATAGACCCAGTACTAATTAGCATCACTAAGCTTAATATATAAGCGCTGCATTATTAGATGTGAAGTTTTATTAAAATCTTAAAACTATTGTGTTATAAAAAGTACTAAGTGGAATTTCTTCATTTATGGCAGTTATTTAGTGGGCTCGTTCTTAGTGTAGAAGGTAAGCTGGTTTTAATGTAGGTACCTTATCGCTCGCTTTTAACATTATTAATTCAACGTTGGTGTTAGAAATTAATTTAAAAAAATGTATAAAAGTTTTACCTTTAATTCGATTAAAATAACTAAATGGTCCTTCTCCATTTATTTAAATGTAAATTTTTTTCTTCAGAGTACAAAATGTACAGACATAGTAATAAACAGTTATGAGATATCTAAAATTCAAATTTGAAAACGTCAAACCGTAATATGGCTCTTCTGTGCTTATTTAAATGGTACAAAAGTTTCGAGCAAGTTTAAGTTTGAATTAAAAATTCGCATTACAAAAATTGTCTGCAGATTTTAAATGACCGCACTTCGCTTATTTAAATAATGTATATTCTTTTTGGTTGGTAGAAAAATATACAAAATATTACAAAGTTCTATTTGAAAATGTTGCATTACAAACAAATTTTAAAATTATTCTCCTTCATTAATTTAAATGGTACAAATTTTCTTGGTGATACAGAAAAGTACAAAATTCTAAGCTAGTTAAAATTCAAATTTGAAAACGTTGCACTACGAATAATCAAAGTTGATAAATTTTTAAAATGGCTCCCTTTCGTATATTAAATACTACATTTTTACAAGTAGAAATGCTAGTTAAATTTTGAATTAAAAATTAGTACTACGAAACTTTGAAATAAACAATCGTTTTTTATTTGAATGGTAGAATTTTTTTGATACAAATTTTCTTCGTGGTACAAAAAGTAAAAATTTCAAATTGAAAATGTCGCATTACAGGTATTCAAAGTGCTTAATTTTTTAAAATAGCTCTCCGTTTATTGAATAGTACATTGAATTTGAAGACATCATGCCACAACGAAACGAGCTGAAGTTTAATATGGCTCTTCTCCTTACTGAAATAGTACGAAAATTATAGAAATAGCACAATTTCTTATCTAGTTTAATTTTGAATTAAAAATTCCCATCACAAAAATTAGTCTCCAAATTTTAAAATATCCCTTAGTTGCTTATTTAAATAATAAACGCTTTTATGGTTGTTACAAAAATATACAAATATCACAAAATTCAAATGTGAAAATGTTGCATCGCAACTAAATAGACCTCCCAAAATTTTAAATAATTCTCCTTCGTTTATTTAAATGTTACAAATGATCTTGGTGATACAAAAAGGTACAAAATTCTGAATTAGTTAAAATTCAAATTTGAATATATAGCAGTTCAGGTAATTGAACAGGCTCAATGTTTAAAGTAGCTCTCCTTCATGTATTAGATAGTACATTCACTTTGAAAATATTACATCACAACTATATGAGTCCACAATGCTTAGTATGCCTCTCCTCCTTGTTCAAATGGTACAAAACAATTTTTGTTCTTATAAAAAGGTAAAAAAGTCTTTAGCTAGTGAAATTTTGAATTAAAAATTCGCACCGATAAAAATTGGTCTGCAAATTTTAAAATGGCTTTCATTTGCTTATTTAAATAATACATTTTTTCTGTTGGTACAAAGATATACAAAAATAGTACAAAATTCAAATTTGAAAATGTGGCACCACAACTGAATAGAACATTTAATTCACATGAAATTTTAAAACAATTCTCATTCGTTTAATTAAATGATACAAATTTTCTTGAAGTACAAAATTCTGAGCTATTTAAAATTTAAATTTGAAAATATCACACTACAAGTAATCAAAGTGGCTAATTTTCTAAAATAAATTTACTTTCTTTATTAAATACTTCAATATTTTGGAAGTATAAGAAAGTACAAAAATACAAAATTCGTGGCTATTTAAACTTTGAATTAATATTTCGCCAATTAATCTAAATTTTGAAATAGCATTTCTTTGCTTATTTAAAGGGCACATTTTTCTGGATGCTATAATAATGTATAAAATAGAACAAGTTTATAAAGTAATTAAAATTCAAATTTGAAAATATTACACTACAACTAAATTGAACCATGTTAAAAGAGCGCCCAATAATAATTCGTTAGGGGACATAAGTCGGATTGGCTATTATGTAAATTTCCAATCCCAAGTTCTTCGCGGTCAACGCCTTTTTCCGTTATAGAAAAAAATGTTCATAGCCTTTTACGAAATGGCTTACTATGTGTGCGAGGTCAAATACAGATGGTCACAGCTTTCCGAGCCTCTCAAACCAATATAAAAGGTAATGTTTATAAACTGGACCGTTTACGAGTTATGTATGATTAAACATTAGACTTTTGACCTCTGATCTACTTAAAGCGTGTCGAAAAGAGAATCTATAGAATGTGTTTTGTAGGGGTTGCAGAAAAGAGGACATAGCCTTTTATAATGGTTATATAATCCTTGCTATGTTACGTACGGGATGAAAAAACAATTTCGTATTAATTAATATTTAATATCTGCTATGCTACAGAAGCGTCGTTAGAGGGGTCATAGTCTCTCTTGACTAATTTCTGCTATGTTAAATACAGTAAGACAAAGGTGCCATTCTATTACTGTTTGGTTGACTTGATATTACCGCTATTTACATAAGAACTACTTACTAACATTACCCAAAAGCTGGAAACAACTTTAGTATTTTATTCCGTTCACGAGTTATACACGGCTAAATATTTGATCTTGAAAACACAACTTTCGTGGTATATTGTAGTCAATGTCCTATCGCTAAATGTGAAAACAGAATTGTAATATGTTACTCCGTTCACGAATTTTATACTGTTAAATATTTGACTTTTGACCTCGAGGTCACAACATTTGTGGTACGTTGAAATCGATGTCCTATTCCTAAATATTAAAACACAATTTTAATATCTTATCCTATTCACAAGCTATACACGGTTAAATATTTGACTTTTGACCTTCTAATAACCGCTTTTGTGTTATGTTGTAGAAATATCTTATTGCTAAATGTGAAAACACCACATTTATTACGTTCACGAGTTATATTTTAATTATTTGACCTTTGATCTCAAGGTAACCAGATGTGATCTAATTTCTGAGTGTAAGTGGTTAAAAGCTGTTAACAATCTTTTATTAGGTTGCTGTGCAATTTCTGCTATGTAAAATAGGGGTTGAAATATTTGTTCGTAGTCTTTCATATCTGCTAGTCATAGCCTTATGTTGAATAGCTGTTGGAAAATGTAGCATGTCCTTTTATCACGTTCTTAAAAAGTGGTCGTAAAAGACAACGAGTTGCAAATGGGTCAAATTTCTGTTATGTTCCATTAGGGTTGAAATATATTTTCGAACACTCCTTCCTTATAGTCATGGCCTTACCTAACCTTCCATGGTTAATAGGGGTTGAAAAATATGCTATACTGTTTTATAAGCATATTGAAAAAGGGTTTAAAAGAGAACCGGCTATACAGAAGCAACATTTCTGCTGTGTTAGTAGTCTGCTGCTAGCTGTAACCTTTTATGTGTAAGCTCTACTATCTTACATACGGGTGGAATGTGTGTTTGTAATCTCTGCTATATTAAATAGAGGTTAGAAAAAATGGATCAAAGGAAAGTGTACATCCCCTAATTGTTTAAAGATGAGCCATACTTTTTCTTATCAGTATCTAGAAAAGGATCATAAAAGAGAACGAGTTCTACGGGGTAGTCATTCCATATGCCTGGACAATGCTCGTGGTACCATGCACTATGCAGCATTGAGAAAGTTAATATATACTATCGGCTGGGGACGAGAAATTAGCACGTGCAGCAAGTCCAAGAGTCAGCATTCTACCATAGGAGTCGCCAGAAGAAGATGGAGTTACATTACACTACCTAAAGAAAAAGGTGAAGAAGCGGAAAGTTACTAACAACTTCAAGCTTAACGTCTACGAATTTGTCGAGTTTCCGAGAGGTGAGGAAGTGCCGTGGTCTGCTGCTGCATTTAAGAGAATACAAGAATGTGCTCAGTTGCAGACCTATTAATGTTCTCCCAGCAATTTAAAAAATATTTACGAAAATATTGACTTCAAGATTAGAAACACAGTTGTAACTCAAAGCAGAGAAAACGTTTGATTTAGAATTGAGTGTAGCAAGGTAGATCATGTTGCAGTACTGATGGAAGAGACAAAAATGTGAGATGAATGTGAATTACTCATATGTTCTGTCACTTTGATAAAGCTTTTGATTTAGTGAAGATATCACTGGCCACGCTTTGCATCAAATGGAATTGAAGATAATTATATAAAAGCTACAAATAATATATATAAAAAGACAGTACAAATATTCAGAGTTTATATGAACAAATACAGTAATTACAAAGAATATGCACAAACGGCTTATAGAATCCACCAACCTGTTTACAAACATACAGGAGAATGTATTTTGATCTCTCAAGTGGAGAAGTAACGGGATAAATGTAAATGGGAGTTCCTACCATATCCTCATTCCTATAACAACCTTTGGTGAACAGCAACATAGATCTGTAACACATTTGCCCAGCAGAAAGTAATACAAGCCTGAAAGATATAAGTGAAGATTTGGATATGAAGAGCGAGGAAAACGAGCTGAAAATGAATTCAAAAATCGCGAAGAAATTAAGAATTGAAATTGAAAATACTGAATAAGGAAAATTGAATCCTTACGTCAATCTGCAAAAGAATATATCGATGGACGTAAACAATAAATAATTTAATTGACGTATTAAGTTGGGATTGATTGTATTCAGCAGGTTAGTATTGAAAAGTAACATGTCAGTAAAAGTTTCAATGAATGTAGTTTGGCTTTTTTCATGTGTGAATTAAAGACGTCGACAATAACAAAATCAAACTTTCAGCGACTGCATTATACCCAACGAAATCATTCCCATATGGTTTGGTAATGATGAAGTATCTTCCCTTAATATTAATTACTTATAACAGCCTATATCATTTTTATTTTTAGAAAGTAAGCATGACTTGCATCTACATACACAAATAGTGGTATGTTTCATGTTAAGCATAATCTTTAAAACTAGAAGGACAAAGATCCGTCAACTGGCGGTTTCGATTTTTTTACTTCGTGTTATTTGCAATCGGTTTGGCATATCGTTGTGGGGTTTTCTGCCTTTTATTTATTTCTTCTAAGATTTTTCGTAATGCATTTTATTAAATATTACTATTTAATACATTTGAAAAGATTAAGAATTTACCATCGGGGACGGAAAGGCGTGAATTGGCGGGTTAATAATTTTACACATTTCTCTTTATTCTGCCGCTTTAGTAAAAAGATCTTCCTTGTAATTTGGTACTTGTCACTAAACAATGAATCTTTGGATAACTTACAATAAGTGCTTCACGTACTTTATCCAACCTTACTCATACTATAGCTATTACAACAATATATTTTCTTGTTCTCGACTATATGAAAGAAAATTTATACACGTATTGAAAACTATTCATATTACTTGTTTTCTGGCAGATCGTTCTGACGGTTTCTGATTGTTCAGTAGTTGATTTTGGAGCCCCACGAAACTACGCCAAGTTATGTAAACAAATTAATCAGATATGTGTTACAGTATTAGCCAAACGAGTATGTCGTCGAATGTTTGGGAAAATGGCCTTACAGAGGCAGTACTTATCGTCGAATTTCATATCATATCTCGATCGGAATCTGAAAATGAGTGTAAATATGTGAATTCGGACATTATTATTGATAACAGTGACGATAATTATTGTCCTGCATATTGTACCAGTACAGACAGTTTGGCAAGGAAGAAAATTGTGATTCACAGTGCGACAATAACAGTGCTTATTATGTAACCAGTAGCGTTTTAAGAGGTAGAGGGAGGGCAAGAGTTTATCCTAGTCGCCGTGTACGAAGCCGATCACCATCAAGAATGTCGATTCATATTCTGCGACTGTTGACACTAAAGTTCAGGGCAAAAGAGATAATGGTTAGCAGCAGCGCTAGATCGACTTCATCAGGAAGAGCAGATATCTTTCAGAGGGTCGCAGCAAGGAAGGAACTAATTGGGTTCGAATCGCCCAGGCCATTCAACAGGTAGACGAAGTAATCAAAATATTCTGAGGGAAACTAGTGGGTCGACTGGGCGACAAAAGGATAAAAATTCACCTGTTCGGAGACTGTTCGTCACTGATTCTGTGCTTAGATTGATAAAGGACTGTACACAAAAAGAAATCCATCGTGTAACAGTTGATTCATCATGGTGTGTGTCGTAAGAGAAATAGATGTCTTGATTTCAATAATGTATGTTTGTTGAGTTTACTGGGCAAGAGGGCGAAGTATGAAAGATTAGTGGAATAAGAGATTCGGTCATTTTATTCTCAGACAATGACAAGGGACAGGTTCCGCGAGATTATGAAATATTTTCGTTTTAATGATAAGACATCAATGGCACAACGAAAGCAAACTGATAAATTCTACCTTGTATCTGAACTGGGGACAGATAAGTTTCGTAACAACTGTATTGCTACCGACCTGCAAAGAATATCACAATTGATGAGCAACTGTATCCTTGTAAATGCAGACGCTCAATTTATGGCGAACAAACAGGATAAGTATGGCATAAATATTGGATGGCTGCTGACGTTTATAGTCGTTGTTCTCAATGCTTTTCCGTACTTGGGAAAAGATGAAACTAGTCCTTCAGGGCAGAGTGTAGGTAAGAGTGTCACTCTACGACTTGTAGAACCGATTTTAACAAAAGTAAAAACATCGCAACAGACAACTTTTTTGCATCTCTTTCTTTAGCCAAGAAGCTCAAACAACACCGCACTAGAGTTGTAGGAACTTTCATGTGGGAACTAACCTAATGTTTTCTATGCATACCATAGCTTTCAATATCCTGTATATTGCAGTTTTGTGTTCAGGAAAATGAAATATTTTTTTTAAATATTCGTGTTTATCTTTGTCAATCACTCATCTAACTATATCAAAATTTCTACTACAGCCATCTGATTTTATTAATTATAAGGTTTAATTCAAATTTAGACCCAAGTAATTTAATTTGCACCAAGTATTAGTAGTAAGTGCATCAGTTGTCAATTGACGGGTGTTCGTCCTCCTCGGGTTGTGTGTCTCTGCAGTCCTGCTAGTGTTAAAGATGCACTAGTTAACTACATACATGTTTGTGCGGCCGCTATTGTCATTGCGCACTTCTCTGTCCGGTAGTTGCGCTACAATTGAGGAATACGTTTTATTAAGTACATTTTTAAAACAATTTCCGCTTATGTAAGGTTATTGTTGCTAATCCGCTTATTAGTAGAACTTGCAGGTTTCTTCAAAACTTTTGAAAATGTTGTTTAATTTTATGATTAAACTATATAGTTGTTAGAAACGAAACTGCCTGCTTTAACTTAAATGCTATTTAACATTATAAACTATAAATAACTCCTTTGTAAAACACAAAATTCAAGATTAATACGTACAACTTTGAATATGTGACAAATTTACATTCTTGGTTTCTCTATTCAACTTAGACATAAAATAATTTATTATTTCAAACATCAGTAACTTATTTTCTAATGTGCTGGTTTAGCATTATATAGAAAATGTTATTATAATTATATTAACCTTAACTGTGCTGTTAAAATTGTCCCGTTTGTCTCCTGGTAGGGTATCTGAAAATTCTATATTAAAATTACACTATAAATATTGTAGTAACAGTTATATTGAACGCAAATTTGCAGATATGATTACACATTATCAGGACAAACGTACAAATGATGCTACTTGTAAATACTGTCCTTGGAATTACATTGAACAACAAATCTACCTGCCTACAACCAGATAATGTACGTTGCGGAAGAGAGACCGTGGGGTATTTTAATACACCATAGCTGACTCATACACCATTAAAGTTGTAATACTCTAGTTATGTTCACTAATCTTTCTAGTTAAACCTAAAAATTGCCTTCAAGTTTCCCTAGTTTCTCCCTAAGGAACGGATAGAATTTGGAACTCCTAATCAAATGTAAGTGAAAATAAAGAATTCTAAAATAAAATTTCGACAAATACGAAAACGAAATCTTTATTGCTAGGATCTCATCTTTGCCCCAATTGTATATGAAAACAAAAAAGAAACATTAGACAATAAACAAGTATTTTATTAGTGCTACACAGTAGTGCTGTGTATCAAATGTGATACAGGTATTTTAAAATTTGCAGAAAAAATCTAAGCGCGTTTTAAGAGTTTATTTTATCTGTTTTAAATTTACTTCTCCTGAATCTATGATATACTTGATCGTCGGATGGAGTTCCAATTCTCAGTCCTGATTAGTTCGATACCATGTACGAAATTCCCTTGTACTAATGTTAACAGAGGAGCCAAAATTCCAGTATGTAAGCCTTTTGTTCCTAATTTAATTATTTTACGCTATTAATTAACATTACTACAAACAATAAACGGGTCAGCACTGTTTACTGGTATGAAACCTTTACACATTTGAATATATAAATAAAAATACTTTTGATAAAATATAAACATTCAGGGTACGCAACATTTCTTTATTGTATATTATTACATATTCTATTAGTTTGTTGAATATGTTCGTTCTACTTACTAATGGATAATTTTCCACAAAATCTATGACATTTTAATAAGATTTCTTGTTGTTATAAAGTATAACTATTCAAAATGTACAAATTAGATCTAGAAATGATTTTATTAGTTTCCATATTCTTTTGATTCTGTCTTATTTTTTACCTGCTTTATTTTTCATTCCCTTTAGCATTATTCTTGATATTATTGTATTAGAAACACATAATAATAATATAAAAATCAGTTTCATCTTTAGTAATATACATTTTCTTTCCTAGTGTAAGAGAGAACACCATTTTTCATTTTTGTGGTATTTATATTTGAATATATTATTTTATCATTACTTTCGCAATAATTATATTTTCATATTTTATTTTATTGTTTATGTAATTTCTTATGATTTTAACGTTCCAAAATTATGTTTCGAGGATAAGAAAAATAATGATGATAATTAAGGAAGCAAAGGAATTAAGGAAATGAGAGGAAATGGAAGAACCCTGAGAAAACCTACGAGTAAGGCGTTTGTGGACTACAAAGCCAACTTGCATGAGTATGGATATAGTCAAAATCCCAACGCACTAGATTATGAGAGCCACTCTACTACTGAGCCACCAGGGCCTCCACACATGCATACATATATGTATGCATTCCCGTACTGAAATCTGAGCCGCGTTCGAATGTAATCTCCGATTAGCCACTGCGCATGAAGTAGTGGGGAAAATTTCCACAAATTTTCAGGATTTTAGGTCTTTAGTAATGACGAGAAGCAGAAATATACGGTCACACGCTGGCTCAAGACACAGGCGGGTGATTTTATGATGATGGAAATTCTAAGCTAGTGCAAAGATATGATAAAGGGTTGAACGTCTATGAAAGCAATGTTGAAAAATAGAACAACAGTTGTATATAATAAATTCTTCTTATATACTTTGATGATTCTTTTTTAACCAAACGGAGTTTACTTTCCTAATAGCCCACGTATATTTATTATAATTAATTATATTAAATGTTCTATATTATGGTTACTTTCCCTGTTTCAGTTACTTTTGTTCCGGTAGTGATTCCTCTTTTGGGCATCTGGTGTGGTCTATTTTAATCATATTTTTTTGCGCCTTCACCATTACATATTCATTATAACCACTATTATACATGTATTTCTCTGCTCTTTATGTGTTTCTACTTTGTCCTACATGTTACTATTACATGTCTTACCTTATACTGTGTTTAAAATGTCATAGATCGTATAGCTTCTTTATCTTTTCATTCGTTAGTTACAACGATTCTATACATATGTCTTCGGTTCCGAAATGACCTTAAACTCTGAATCAACTTACCAACGATCAAAATGGATTATGCTTGAGAGCAACGCTGATATACAGTCACACTGTAAGTTTGTGAAGGGAACAGTTTTCAGGAAGAAGGATTGTTCTTCATGAGAGAAAAATGTACTTAACCATTTAAAACTGGCTCTATCTTCACTCTAAATTATCAGTAATAAAAATAATGTATTTTTCTTTAAGGTGTTTTTCACTTCGTCTGATGAATTTCCTCAGATACCAAAGAATTATGAATTATATAAAGGAGATGGTCTTATTTACGTGTTTGTGATAGATCTATTTGCTACCAAGAGCACTCCAGCAGTAAAGGACCTAAATCTGAGTCAGAGAAAGTGTTTGTTTCAAGACGAGAATAGGTTGGCTATTGCACCTATCTACACACAAATAGCTTGCAGACTGCAGTGTATATTTCAGCATGCCATTGAGAGTTGCAAATGTATTCCACACTTCTTTTACAATTACGGTATGTTTATATAAATAAGAACATACACCATTATATTTAATGTAAAGTTTTTTACATTTGTTAAACACATGGAAGAATCTATATTAAACATTAAGTTTACTTTAAAATGTAATTATATTAGTGTAAAAATTCCTCATAACTGTCTGACAGTAAATTATTATTGGTAGTGTCAAAAAAGTACTAAAAGTTCAAGTTATTTTTCAAAATAATCTCGAGATTACAAATTGATCCTTTTGGGTTAACGTAGCTACATATTCGAGCAGTGCCAGAATTGCAGTGCCTTGGGCATTTATCGGAATAGCAATGTGAATCTCCGATCATTATAATCCAAGGTTTCCCTAGCATTTCTATTTTGTACACACTCAAAAGAAGGACATTAAGTCACATTAAATTGATGCATTTCTAAGTAAAGAGATAGTTTAGTTTCAAGAGCGATTTCAATAATATATATGGTGTTTATAGTATGAAAGAGGCAAAAGTGGACTCATTTCTAATGTTCAACATCAAACAGGAAAAAACAGTTTTGCTTACTAAGAATATTGTTCTTAATTTGAATTATAGAAACAAATTCTAAGCTCGTCGGTAGATGATATTAATTTTTATGTAATATTACAAACGTAGGAAAGAACAACCATAACATTAACCTTACAATGGTCGGGCGGAAAAAAGTTTCATAAACGGTCGGGCTGGGTATGGAGGACCCAAGAAGGTAAAATTTTATAAGTACTTTGTAAATGATATTTTTAAAATAAAAACATACTTTTGTGAAATTACAGGTATTTCTTAAACAGAAGAAACATTTCAGCTAAAAAGTGGTGCTTTTCCTTTTTAAAAAAATAATATTTGTAATTGTCTACAGTTTTTAGTAAATTATATAATATTTTCTAGAAAATTATATAAAACGATTACTTGCTTAAATGTTGTTATAGATATGTACCTAGGTAATATTGTGAGGATACTTATAAATTCACCTAATATAACCTAGGACACAACCTATGGTGAAATGTTCTGAATGTCAAGGGGTAAAGTATTTTGGTTTCCATAGCATTCATTACACACCAATTTCGCGTGACTCTAACATAGCCATGCTCTACAAATTGTGCAATAGTATTTACTTTTGTTGTCTTTGCACATTTGGCATCTTTCCTGTCTCCAGAGAAGTTGGTCTGTCCACCTGGGTGTCCAGAAACCTTGCTACAAGAAGCCAAGTTTCACATGAGAGATTTGATTGCATTCTATGCTGCATCATGTAGGGCCTTGCCAGAGATTTCCCTAGCTTCTTGAGATAACCCCGTTTTGTCGTTTTTATTTGGTTTGTCCTGAGAGTGAGATAGCCATTCAATGCGGCAATGTCTATGACTGCGAAAAAGGTACAGAGTGCCCAACACCTGGTTACTCTTGTGACTGTTTATTCACCACACATAGTATCAACAACGTCTACACCACTCTTGGTTTTGTTCTAATAAGTTACTATGCTAGGTTTCTTATTTTCACCGATTTGTAAGTAAATTTCATCATCATTGTTCAACAATCATGGTCACTAAATAATTTCAAGTCAGGATCTGCATCGGAATCATCCCGTTCACTTTCATCATCATATGAAATTTTATGAATTTCATTCACAAAAACTATTTCACGTTCCATTATGTTCTGAAGTTGCTCAAAATACCAACCAGTTGTTCGTGTATACACACTCAAAAATGTCGAATAGGTAATCATAATAAATACGTAAATTTTTTACAAGATTCCTGACAGTAGGAAAAAAAAATTACGTGAACGGTCGGGCTGGGTCTGACAAGCCCACATAAGGTTCAGAGCTCTACTAAACTCAGGCCAACAATAAACCAAACTGGCTCGTGACACTAATATTTGTTATCGGGTGTTCAGGAAGGAATACGACGTTGCAATTCAAACCGCTAACATTAAGTTCAAAAGTTTATATAAAATATAAGTACATGGGCCTCATGGACACGATCCGATCATTCTAGGGTTAAAGAATGAATGTAGGCAATGAACACCAAAACTGAGATATTACTTAGTAATAACAGTTCATAATAATTAAAATCTTTGTTCTGGAGTAACAATTTCCGATAGTAAGGCACCCCAAGCGATTTCGGAAAGACAAATTATTTATAAACAACTCGTCTTGACAAAAGAAAGTGGTCAATATCAGATTGTCACTTTCGTTAAACCCCTTCCGTTGCACGGTACCTAATACAATTTCCGGTTTCCTAATACAGAATGGTGTACTTCATGCTTTCTATATCCATTACGAGGTATTTAATTTAGTTTGTGGAGTGGGCTTTATCCAACAACACCAAAAATGCAACTTATATATAAGTCAACTCATCATGATAACAACAATCAGTACTCGACTTTGACACTTCCGTTCATCGAATTACTGTACTTTCTGTGGGGAGGTTATAGCAGGGTATTATTCGCGTGTAGCCTTCATTTCAGTGAATTTCTCTTCAAACGTTTAGGCTTTAGACAACGACTGCTCGCAGGTAGAGCAGGGATGGCAGTAGCTTTGACTAAATTTTCGAAGCGTGTTGAGTTCTTGGAAATACTTGTCAAATATTACTAAGTTGCTTACTCTTACACTACAGTACTTAATATGTTTATATTGATATTATAGTACCAGTACTATGGTTAGTGAGGATATATGGATAGTAGATGATATTTTAAATAATATATTATGTGAAAGTGTGTGAGTGTGCGTGTGTGTGTGCATATGCGTGGGTGAGTCCGCCAGCAATTGCGCTTGTGTGTCTGCATTTAGTATTCCCAGTTGAAAAAAATCTTGCCGTCATCAGTGCTTTTGATCGAGTTCTTCCGTTAAACGATACGCAACTTTATTTCTGATGTTAGATTACACCTAGCTATTGTAGGCTTCAACTTACATATAAATTATATTGTCTTGGCCAATATCGAAGCGGAACAATATGTACCCAAGTTGTGTAACTTTTTAGAGCATTTTAGGTAAACAATATGACATTATGCACATATGAGACGTAGGATGGCAAATGGCGTAACTCATTTAAAAAATGAGATTAAGTAATTTCTGTTAACTTAAAACCATAACCTATTGGATGGCAAATCTCAGAGTTAGAAATAGCCCAAGAGATGGCAGCACAAGGAACGTTGTAAATTCGAATTCATGATGACCATGGACGGCAAAGTGGCGTAACTCAGACAACATTCGAGAAGAACCACTTTACAAAGGACCTCGAGTCCATAGGCAAGAAGAACGTGTGTGTCTTATTGCCACTTATACCACCTATCCATCATCATATGGTGTGTACTGTTTCAGTAATGATTATGCATAATGTTCAAGCATGACTTCGTTATTAATGTTTCTTTTTACATTGATGTTACCACTTTTTTTTCACGAATGATTTTTACGTTCATTTACTGCAGTAAATTATTTTTGTCAACATATTGGTATGTTACACAAGGGTTGGATGGAAAAGTCGCGGAAGTCAATATTACTGCTCATGTTAGATACTGATGTATTTGTTAGAATAAATACAGGTAATTCTACAAACTTATGAGCTTATACCTACATAACGAGTCTTCAGAGATAAACGTCTAGTCACATAGGGATAAACATCTATAATACATGTAGAATTTCCTGCTTCATTTTAATATGAATCTCAATATTTAGAAATGACCAGCACCATTTTTGTTTTCAACCCCTGGATTATGTCCGATTTCACTGAGAATATACGGACTCTGTATATATATTCTAACAGTCTGTAGTTTCGGAGTTGGCAACATACCTTAGCAACATGACGGATTCGCAACAGAACTTTCTGCTTTTCGTCCAATTTGTCTACATCGATTCTAATATCACAAAATATTTCTAAAGAGACTTACGTCACTTTCCCATCGAACGCCTCATATTATTATTCTGAATGTGAAATCTTTATATATAAATCAAGTGTCGATCATGAAAGAATACAATCGATGTCAATATTTAAAACCTCTGATGCTGGTGATATTTTTTGTGTTATATTAGTTTTATCCATGACATTTAATTCTGGAGTTTAACATACACAGTAAAAATGGATCTCTCATTATATTTGATACTAGAACATCTACGTAGTGTTTTATCCGATACCTAGTAATATGATTGAGAATCGTATCCGAAATCCCGTGATGTGAGAGTACATGCTCTAAAATTTTGTGAAGGTTCAATTTCAATTTGTACTGAAGGTACATGCTCTTATATGCAGAATCGATGATTCTCACTTATCTTAATATACTATCAATAACCTTAGAAGTTTTACAAATTATTGTTCTACACATTATTTTGAAATCATCTCACTTATCAGCTGGAATCAATGATGTATTATCTGTCAGGAAAGTAAATGTACACCTATTTTTCGAGTCTGGCCTTCCTGCGCTCCATCCGTGGAGAATATGAGAATTAAATCAATCAAATGTTTACTGAGGGGCAGAAAGAAAAGTTTAATCTGAATAAGACATTGCAGAGAGGCACAAGCTGTGAATACGAAAGTGCATAGTATAAATAAAGGATGACACCGAAAGAGAAAGCCAGAAACAGCTGTTAAACTTAGAAAAAATGAGTAAAAATTGTCGAAGTGGGAACATAAAACAAAAATACAACAAATACGCCGACAACTAAACATTCACCATGCCATCATCTTGGTGTACTGGTTAAGGTGGTGGCTTGAAAATGCAAAGTTCGCCAGTTCGAATCCCCGTCAAGGACATTTTAAAAAATTTTTGTTAATAAAACATTCAGCTCATGAGAGGGCAAAAGAGGTCGTATTTAGTTTTTCGTAGCAATTATTATTGCTAATGTTTAGTACTGATAATACTTTTGGTCTCTGCGTATTGCTTTTATTCTTTTCTTAATTTCGAAAGAGAAGAATATCCGAACAAATGCCACCAAAATGTCTCTTATTTTGAATGTAAACGCAATTTGCAGTTAGTGAAGAATAAAAATTGAACGTTCCGAAGTAGGTGCAAAAAGTAAAAAGAAAAACATGGAAGTGGACTATACTCATGGTTACTAAAAGTAAAATTTCTACATGCCCTACACCTTCCGACCACGTTTCTACGTTAGCAAGTAAGAGGCTTGTGTATAGGTTAGGCTGGTCAATACATTTTTCGAAAGGAACCCGGTTTAGCTCTGACGCACCACAGGTGCGACAAGTGAGCAAAACACTTTTTCTCTCTCGCTCTGTGTGTCTATTTATCTATCTATCTGTATATATATAACGCTATTTGTGAATGCCATAACCACCCTAATTTTCGGACTGAGACGAAACTTGGCACAAACATTAATTTTTGAAATATCTTGATGAGTTCGTTAACCAGAATAATCAGATGAAAATGTTCAAAATGGCGGCCCTTCAAACTCTTCAAACTCGGGTAGTAATATCAACCGGCTCGGCTCGTATCAACTGAGCGAACAGCTCGAGTCGACTCGGTTGGGATGAGCCGATGACCCGAGCCGGCTCAGTTGGAACGAGCCATCGACTCAGCTCAATTGATCCGATGGCTCGAGCTTTTTGTCGGTTGGGATGGGTCACCTACTCGGCTCATGTGAACCGGTTCGAGCCAGCTAAGTTGAAATTAGTGCATCGCCACGTTTCGACTCAGCTCAACTAAGCCGATGGCTCATATCGGCTCGGTTGGGGGAGCTGTTGGTTCGGCTCACTTCTCGGTTCGGTTCGACAGTGAATGAGCTGTAAGCCGAGCCGCTCGAGCCGTTGAGAAACCTAAACCCGGTCCCAGCTGTTTTGAACATGTTTGGCTGAAGCCTATAACTTTTAACATTTTTGGGCTCGAGTCCGTATACTTGGCCCCTCGGAACTCAAACCCACAACGTGACCGATGTTCTTGCCTCCTGAAGACTTTTCGACGACCGAGATCGACAATTAGCTTTTACTATTCAGATACAAACCGTATATCTTTAAAAGATTATACACGATGTTGATATAATAATAATAATAATAATAATAATAATAATAATAATAATAATAATAATAATAATAATAACAATAATAATAATAATAATAATAAAAGTTTTAAAGTTGCTCTGAAATATGGCAAAACTTACTTAAAAGTAGAGATTTCGGGGAAAGGGTTCCGTACCTTCAAGTCACACCTCTGCAACTACCAACATTTTAAACTAGAACGTTCCATTGAAGTTTCATGTAGAAAGTATTCTACTGTATTTTTTAAGGAAAATAACTGTAATAAATTATGAGGTATGAAGAATTGTATTGTGTCTTATACAACCCTCCAAACCATTGAATATCTAAACGGCTTTCGTTAAATCCAAGTTGTAATACTCACAGTTACATCCATTTGTGTCTATATGATCGTGTTAGTAAAGCTTACTATATGATAGCGTTAGTAAGTCTTCCTCTGCTCTCCCGTAAAGTTGTGATACGATCTACTACAGAATAAAGACCCAATTATCAATTTAACCAAGTTGTTGTACTACTACACATCTGCTTCCGTCTCTGTCAACTCTGGTCGATATCGTTGACGCGACATATTTGTTTTCTATCCCCTTTCTTCGTTTACTTAACTAAACAGTAATAATTCTGAAATATACTACTGCGCATGCCTCGTAGATAAATATTTCTGATGCCAATAGTTTCCGTTTTGTCCAAGGAATGTTCTTTTTCTTATTCCCTTCATGACCCTTTTATCACATTATATGAAGAGCATGTAGGTCTAAATACCTCATGTATTACATAAAATGTAGGTTTAACTCTTCCAGCAAAGAAGAAACACGTGATCATAGTACACAACCCACAGAAGAGATAGCTGGCAATACACTGGTCGTAATCCCTAACGACACAGAGAGTGAGCTGTGCCCTTTCCGCTGGTCTAGTGGCTAGCACGTGCGCGTTTGGTGTATGGTATACCGGGTTCGATTCCCGGCGGGAGAGCATCTATGATTTTTAACTGATCTCGATATTTGTGTGTTCGTGTCCCTGTCGTTATAAGTTATTAGGAAAAGCAAGTTAAACGAGTGAAGCAAGTAAAATTAGCAATAAGTAAGTTACTGAAACACGTTCGGTAAGTCAGTTAAAAAAAGTGGACAAAACACTGGCTTTTCGCGCCGTCCGTGCGAGTTCGAATCTATCTCAGCTACATTTTTTATCCATTTCAGAGAAAGCATTGTTTCTTTTCGCTACAAGTAATTACTCTTTTCGTATTTTTCGCTGTCGCTCACAGTTAAAGTAAGTGACTATTCTTATTCTTTCTAAAATGATGGATGTTCTCTTTGGCTTAATGCCAACCATGCTCACGTAATGAAAACACGCTGTCGATAATAATAGACACACACGAGTAGCTAACAAATTAATTTTATATTATTATGTGGAAATAAGTAAGGCTGGCTGGCGCCACCCCCTATTTTTTTCGATGCGCCTTATGGGTCCACGGTGTCGAACTTTGGTCCCATCCCACTATCACCTCGTGTTCTCTCGATATAAGTTATCGACATTTTGCATAAAGATTCCTCATGCGTGGCCTCATGACTAGCCATGGCAATGACTCTTCGTTCATTTTGCATTGAAATCGCTTCTTTTTCTGAGTACTATGAGTGCATACTGTCCAACGTAGCTCCCATCACTACAAATTCCCGTTCTCTCGCTATAAATTGCTAATATTTTGTTTGTAAGGAAGATATGGCGTTACAATCATTACGTTTGAAGAAGAATTGAGGAAGATATTGCCTTGCCACAAACAACACCTATTATTATTATTATTATTATTATTATTATAATAATAATAATTATTATTATTATTATTATTATTATTATTATTATTATTATTATTATTATTATTTTACTTACCACTAATGTTGCTTAACTTTATTTGCAATGCAATGAGTTACTAAAAAGCAAATCAAATAACACTCCTCGCCATTCAGGCTCTAGAACTCGAAATACATGATTTACACTTCTCTGTGTTAGGGGAAAGCACATTTATTATATTATTCTTTCAAATAACAAGTTTTACAAGTTACTTCATTTTCAATGTGTAATTCCATATCATCACTAATAAACATCTTGTTCCGATAAGAAAATAAACTCCTCCTGCAAAAAAAAGCCTTACCGTTGCGAAAGGGCGTGAACCTTCTTTAGGCGATTAATTGGGTCCAACATTGCAATAAGTCCCTGCACAGAAAAATTTTAGTAAAAGAGGAAAAGTTATTCAAACTTTCTGAATACCTATTTATGGGCGAAATTTGGTTCCCTTGGAACTTTTTAAGAGTTTGAAGGGCCGCCATTTTGAACATTTTCATCTGATTATTCTGGTTAACGAACTCATCAAGATATTTCAAAAATTAATGTTTGTGCCAAGTTTCGTCTCAATCCGAAAATTAGGGTGGTTATGGCATTCTCAAATAGCGTTATATATATACAGATAGATAGATAAATAGAGACACAGAGGGAGAGAGAAAAAGTGTTTTGTTTCCTTGTCGCACCTGTGGTGCGTCACAGCTAAACCGGGCCCCTTTGGAAAACTTATTGACCAGCCTAACCTAAACACAAGCCTCTTACTTGCTAACGTAGAAACGTGGTCGGGAGGTGTAGGGCATATAGAAATTGTATTTTTAGTAACCATGAGTACGGTCCACTTCCATGTTTTTCTTTTTACTTTTTGCAGCTACTTTGGAACGTTCAATTTTGATTGTTCACTAATCGCAAATGGCGTTTACATTCAAAATAAGAGACATTTTGGTGGCATTTGTTCGGATATTCTTCTCTTTCGAAATTAAGAAAAGAATAAAAGCAATACGCAAAGACAAAAGTATTATCAGTATTAACATTACCAATAATAATTGCTACGAAAAACTAAATACGACCTCTTTTGCCCTCTCATGAGCTGTATGTATTATTAACAAAATTTTTTTAAAATGTCCTTGACGGGGTTTCGAACTGGCGAACTTTGCCTTTTTAAGCCAGCACCTTAACGACTACACCAAGATGATGGCATGGTGAATGTTTAGTTGTCGGCGTATTTGTTTTATTTTGTGTTTTATGTTTCCACTTCGACAATTTTTACTTTTTTTTCTAAGTTTAGCAGCTGTTTGTGGCTTTCTCTTTCGGTGTCGTCCTTTATTTACACTATGCACTATTTGTATTCACAGCTTGTGCCTCTCTGCAATGTCTTATTCAGATTAAACTTTTCTTTCTGCCCCTCAGTAAACATTTGATTGATTTAATTCTCATACTCTCCACGGGTGGAGCGCAGGAATGCCAGACTCGAAAAATAGGTGTACATTTACTTTCCTGACAGATAATACCTAATAATGAATTAGTGAGTGTGCAGGGGTGCCCATCTCTCCATCGATTTGTTAACACTCTTCGTAAATGTACAATGCTCCTGTCAAAAGAATGTCTCGCAAGTCGTGTATGATACCCTGTACCAGAATTGGGTCATCAGAACTGACCAGTTCTGGCACCAGTCTCTTTCTTTATTGAGGAGGAGGTAATTGATATGTATATCCTATGTATGCAGTTGCTGGTTAAGTCCCGTCGAAAAGAGTAAATTAGACATCTTTTTCCAGAAGTAGGTAACCTAAAATAACCAATTACGGTACAAATATTTTTCATTCGTCAAGATAAATTGAATGATTTACAGATTGTATCTGTAGAATCTCAAATAATATCTTTTCGTGAAAAGTAAATTAGTTTCCATTTCCCGTAAGTGCCCCAGAACAGTACCAATTGATTTCCTTCCTCAATATGAATTGATTAATGTAATCGCTGAAAATATTCTATCCCGAAAGGAATTAGGTACCGTGTAAGAGAAGTGAGTGACAGTAAGTTACCAATTTAGGTGTCAGTCACTTTCATAAAACGAAAGGATTTGATTTATATATAGGTCGAATATATCCAGTTGCTAGATTAAGCCTAACCCTGGAAAGAAAATTTGACACCGTGTACGGGAAGTGATCAGTTCGTATACCAATCGCTTTCTTTCGTCAAGGCGAGTTGATTTATACATAGGTGAATGTGTTCAATCGGTGTAAATACCCACCTCAGGGAAGTGTATTGTTCCCATTATCGTCAGAGAAACTAAAACACAATCACTCATTATGTTGACTGAAGCTCCTATTTAATGAGTTCTTTGATCGAATATGTTTTAAAAGAAAGTTGCTGGTTATGGCCACAACAACATACTGGAAATGCCGTGTTAAATATGTGTGAATATAACAGCGCAACAATATTATTTATGTTAAGGATACTAAGGACCTAAAGCATTCTGGCAATTTAACTCTAGACCAAGTGTTTATAATAATACCTATGAAAACATTATTCTGAACTATTTAAATGAACATTAAAGTAATAATTTTGTATTATTTTATAAGGAAAATACAAAGAATGCGATGCTAAAGGCCTTATCTGTTTTTCGGAGCAACAGTACAATACTGGTGAGTGTCATATATTATTATACCTCTAAATAATTAATTACAATTTTTCTGTTTACTTTTTCAATATCCACTTCCCGTTTGTTTTACGATAGTATATATTTTCCAGTTTATCCAACCTACTATTCTTGTACTATACTCAATAAGTCACTTACTAATGAATATATAGATGTGTTATCTGTTGTAAAAAGATATAAATTTTGGTTAATGGAAGATAGGAGAAAATAAGTTCAGACAACTTATTAAAATATTTAAAGGAGTGAATCATGCTAAATGACACAATACAAGTATATTGTGCTTACTTATGCAGTTTACAATACATATAACAGAAATATTGCAAGGAGAAAAGGCACCAGGAAACATATTATCTACTGAGTTCTACCCTCTTAAATGTTTAAAATTCAACACATGAGTAAGTTATATGGATATGAAGATTAATGGTTCTCAACTGCAAATCAACTGACCTGTTTTCAGTCAATTTATTTTTTCTTCGAAGGAGTAGCTATAAAAACTAGCATTACAGTTTTCAATATTGTTTTTTTATACATTATTTTGGCAACATACGAAGACAAGGAAACGAGTATTATTCTAGACCAAAAGTAACCTAGTTCTAGAGTTTTCTTTCCTTGATAAAACATAGAAATAGGGAAATATATAATATATTTAAAATATAAATTTATAACCGAAAATAAATATACGCATAATTTAAACGAAAATAATAAGTTTCCACCATTTGACTCACCTACATTTCTATGTCCATCTATGTGTTCTTGCCCTGTTGGTTCGTTCGGTTGCTCCAGAAATACTCTCGTAAAATTTATTTAATTCTATTGAAATTTGGAAAATGCTATCAAGCTCTCTTCCGATATAAGCTCATTGTGTGAGATGGCAATTCATTAAGATTAAGGAAGTGAAAGAGAATAAGTTATCTCATATACATGGGAAACAATGTCTTCGTGTAAAGTATGCCACAATGATTGGAATTTGGTAAAGGACAATGTATCTTGTCTACTTGTCTTATGCATTACATAGCGTTAACTATATTAAATGTTGACTATAAAGTAGTAGCAAAATGCTTTTTCAATAGGGCAAAAATAGAGCTCTTAAGCATCCTGCACCCGATTCCAGAAGGATTTCTAGAAGGTAACAAACTTCTTGATGCATTTATTGATCTTCGCGATGCAGTGGCATATTTTGATTACAACAAATGTAAAGCTGGCCTTCTATCTATAGATTTAAGGACATAATTTGTTTTGGTTAAGCATATGAAAAAATTGGATTTCATCCTGCTCTAATTAATCAGGTGAAAATTTTGTATGTTTGCGAGATCTAAAATTCAGGTCAATGGTCATTTCACACCGTTTGTAACAATCAAGAGATCTATTAGACGAGGGTGACGGCTTTCTGTGTCTCGAGGGTGCCGGCTTTTTAATACATACATTTCACCATTGATTTGTGAATTACATTCTATGCAAATAGCTATTTCCTTTGCTGATCTCCACCTTAGAGTGTCTTATTGTGCTGATGATCTTTCTGTTCTAGTACGAGATGAAGTTCAACTTATTCAAGTTATTCATGCCATACAAAATATTAGGCAATCTAGTGGAGCATGCATACATTTTCAGAATATAAATTGCTTGCATTTAGCACTTTGGATTTTCAGATGATAACTTTTCCTATTCTCCATGTTGATAGGATAAAGATTTTAGGTGTCTATTTTTATTGCACGGTACAACAAATGACTTCAAAAAATTGTGCTCTACTCCTTCAGAAGGTGAAAAGTTTATGTCAATCGTGTAAATTTCGTGGCTACTCTCTTGAACTAAGAATTTGGATTGTTAATATCAATATTACAGGTCACACTTTCTCTCTCACTGAACTTTTTATTTATTTATTTTTTTTCAGGAAACATGCGAATAGGAATTGTATTTTTCCATCATGATAATAGTTTAAAATACACATATGTAACATAATAATAATAATAATAATAATAATAATAATAATAATAATAATAATAATAATAATAATAATAATAATAATAATAATAATAATAATACGATAGCAAAATAATTTAAAATACATATAGCATAATATATACCTTATGTATTTAGAATAAAATTCTGTTTACAACTAAAAATGTCTATCTGAGGGTGCCCTTGTGACATATTATTATAAAACAAACACATTTTTCTGACAGGTTATATATCCAATGCATTAACCCTTTGCGCTGCGAGATGGAATATGCCATTAGGGGATGTCGTTGCTCTATGTGGGACGGGAAGTTTGATTTCTGATAATAAATATTCTGATTCTACTGTACTATGAAACATATTATGTAAGAAAGATAAAGTGAAATGAGTCCTGAAGGTTTCAAGTGATTGTACCTAATGTTTGCTTCGAAGATCTTCATATTCCTCAAATTTCGTATATATCCCTGTTTCTTTATACGTTAAAAGAGCACCAATTTATTTTCAATACTTTTGATATTTATTATATATTTCTTAGTATCAGAACACCATATTATAGCTGGGTATTCCACCGTAAACCTTACATAGGCAATGTATAGTGTTTTGAGGACATTAGTGTTAGAAAAATCACTTCCTAATCTTATGACAAAGTCAAGGTTCCTAAAAGCCTCACCAACTACTCTGTTGACGTGAATATCGAATGATATAGGTTTGACTGAAGAGTTACTCCAAGATCAGTAACATAACCCATTATCTGAATTGCTGTTTGGTTAATAGTATGCGTATTGCGCACATAGTTCCTTTTCCTGGTGTATGATACTACTTTATATTTCTTAATACTTAATAGCAATTTGTTTGGTTCACACCATTGGGAAATAGGGCTTATTTCGCTTTGTAAAGAAATAGCCTCTAATCCCGTTAAAATTCTGCGATAGATTTTTAGATCGTCAGCAAACAATAGTTTGTGCGAATATGTTATTACAGGTGGTAAATTGTTAACAAATTGTACATATAATAGAGTTCGTAAGTTCGATCCCTTGGGCACACCAGAGTCTACAACATATTAATTAGTTAAAACATTCTTGTACCGAACGCGATGTATGCGTTGGCAAAGATAGGACGCTATAAGTTGTTTTAGATTTTTTAAAAAAAATTCAATGTCACAAGTTTGCTTAGAAGTATATTATGATTAATTATGTCGAACGCCTTGGAGAAATCTGTATAAATTACATCTACTTGTTCCTTTTCATCAACTTTATTAGCTATAAAATGTGTGATTTCTGAGTGATTGGTTACAGTTGTTCTCTTTGGCATGAAGGAATGTTGAAAGGGAGGTACTATTGACCGTACATGCGAGTAAATTTTTTGGTATATAATAATATCTTAGATGAGCAATGAAATATCTTAGATGGAGCATATACTAGGGTTACCGGTCAATAACATTTTATTTGATCAGTAGGACAGCCCGTTTTGGAGATGGGACAGAAGTCACCCATTTTCCATTTCGCAGGAAATGTAGAAGAAGCTATTGACTTGTTAAAAGGGCTTCTAGGAGATGTTTCATTATTTCTGAGCAGCCTTTAATGATATATGGTGGTATTTTGTCCGGCCCGTAAGATGACCGTTATTTAAGATTTTTAATTGCGTTCTCAACATCTTCGATTTCTATAAAATTAATGTTTAATTTATCCAGGATTTCCGAATTATTGTGTTGCTCCATAGAAATAAGATCGTAGCTCGATTTATTGTGCGTCACTTGAAAATTTGCCTAAATGCGTTTCCAATAGCAGCATCGTCACTCAAAGTTTGACCATGATAATAAAATATATTATTTCCCGAATTACTTTTTATACTCTTAACATGCGTCTAGAAAGACTTAGGATTAATCATAATATTGACCTCACAGTTGTTTAAATATATATCGTATGCATTAGAAAATATTTTTTAGAAAGAGCTCTTATTTCTTTAAATATATTGTAGTTTGAAAGTGCGTCCCGAAAACCCTGCTTCCATTTCTTATGGTGATAAGATTTGCTCCTAATTCACTTGAAAACCAAGTAGCCAAGTAGGATAATTGGATTTAACTTTTTTCTCGGGAAGCAGAAGTGAAAAATAGAATAGATATTAAAGAAAGAATGCACAGAGCCGTCTACAATCAAACTATCTCTTATAGGTTACCAATTAGTTAGTGATATATTGCGGTACAGTTTATCAAAGTCAGTTTTAAAAAATGTAAAGTCTTACTTCGCTTTTGTTTGTACAATTAGCATTTCTAGAATATATATATATATATATATAGGGTGTTTCAGATAAAACGTCCAATGCTCATAAATCCGAAACGGCTGAGAATAAAAAGATGAAACAAAAACTAAGATAGGAAAATGTCATAGGGCGCATCACATGGTGTTGTTGTGGTGACCCCCAGGGCCCTCCTTCAAGGGGGCCCAGGGGCCAACTTCAAATTTTCAAATAGGAACATGTATTAAATCATACCTCATTCAATACTACTTGAAAAACGAAACAACTTTTGTAGGAAACAATTTTCAATTTGGACGACCGTTTTCAAAATGGCCGCAAAAAGTGGGTCCTGTATCAGATAAAACGTCCAGTGCTTATAGGCCTAAATCAGAAACGGCTGAGAATAGAGAGGTGAAACAAAAACTGAGATAGAAACGGTGATAAATCATATCAAGTGGTGTTGTTGTGGTGACCCTCAGGAAACTCCGTGAAGGGGGCCCAGGTGCCAACTTCAAACTAATACAAGACTTTTTGCGACCATTTTGAAAACGGTGCCCCAAATCGAAAAATGTTTCCTACAAAAGTTGTTTCGTTTTTCAAGTACTATTGTATGAGATATGATTCAATACATGTTCTTATTTGAAAATTTGAAGTTGGCCCCTGGGCCCCCTTGAAGGAGGGCCCTGGGGGTCACCACAACAACACCATGTGATGCGCCCTATGACATTTTCCTATCTCAGTTTTTGTTTCATCTTTTTATTCTCAGTCGTTTCGGATTTATAAGCACTGGACGTTTTTTCTGATATAGGACCCACTTTTGCGGCCATTTAAAAACGGTGGCCAAAATCGAAAATTGTTTCCTACAAAAGTTGTTTCGTTTTGCAAGTACTATTGAACGAGGTAAGATTCAATACATGTTCCTAGTTGAAAATTTGAAGTTGGCACCTGGGCCCCCTTGAAGGAGGGCCCTGGGGGTCACCACAACAACACCACGTGATGCGCTCTATGACATTTTCCTATCTCAGTTTTTGTTTCATCTTTTTATTCTCAGCCGTTTCGGATTTATAAGCATTGGACGTTTTATCTGAAACACCCTATATATATATATATATATATATATATATATATATATATATATTTAATTAGTTGGACTGGGTGATGAACATCCTCCAGTAAAAGGGGACGAAATTCGTGGATGAACTCTACGCTGGTAAGGTTCCAAAGTATTAGGTCAAGCGTTTTGCCATATGAGTTTTTAATATTATGGAAGGTTTGTAAATTATAAAAACTAATTAAGTGAAATAACTCTTGACAGATTCCAGTATATGTGAAAAAATTGAGATCATTTCCCGTGACCTGTGAGAGATTATAATCGTCTGTCAGAAGGATTTTACTCTCTGGTTGTAGTACACTAAATATGTTTCAGAATATACTTTCTCTCTCCCTCCATCTCTCTCTCTCTCTCTCTCTCTCTCTCTCTCTCTCTCTCTCTATATATATATATATATATATATATATATATATATATATATATATATATATATATATATATATATTGTCAACGCCCATCCGTGTGCCTTCTATAGAAATGCGTAGCTCAAACCCCAGGGAGATTGTTCTCCGAACATTCTCTATAATGTCCGGGAAAAGTCAGTAACTAATTTCATGGGAATAAACACATGCCAAGTTTCATTAATAAACATTTGTATTTTCAGTAAAGAACTTCGTTATTAAAGTGTACTGTGTATTGTGTAAAGAATGTACAAAACATAATCAGATCACAACCAACGAAGTCTGACTATTTTCTCTTTTTGACAACGATGACCAGATAGCAAACACATACCTTCTCAATCGATGTTGATGATGGTCCTCAGGAAGCAAGGTGCAGCAGAGCTAACTCCAGCCACTTGTAATGATGATACTACCAAGTTTTTGAAACGTTGAATAGTTGTAGAAATAATACTGAAGACTAGTTCACCATGGCTAGTGGCGATTCTCTGACGGCTAACTCTCTGTAAATAAATCTCGTTGAATAATAATCCTTAGAAAGCTATTCCTCTAATGATCGTCTTAGAATGCTCTTCTTCGAATGAACATCTTAGAATACTCTTCTTCGAATCTTGTTAGAGTATTTATTTTGAACACGCCAATTTCCAAACTGCCACCTTGCTTCACGTCACTCCACGTATTTGCTTATTTCATTGCCGAAATTCACATTTCTGCAATCATCATCAAATAGGCAAAATCTTCAGACGTCTATCTGACACTCTCGTCACATCCTAAAATTTGTGTTGATGTTAACAATTAACAAATAACAAAATAAATTTTACAATGACTCACACAATATTTTTTACTCTGCATTACTTCTTTGTTGTCCTTCGTCATCAAAACATTGCACATTGACACGTCTGTATTTACATCTTACATAAAACCAAAACAATAACTTGGACAACAGTACAATCTCACCATAATTTTTACATGTATTTTCTTTTACTTAATTTTGCGTTCTGTAACTTCTTTTCTTTAATTTTATCTTTAATTTTGTCTTTACTTTTCTTACATTTATTTGTCTCTATTTGAGCCAATTATTATAGATTTTAAAATATAAATTCATTTAACTCTAATTTCTGAACACGGCCCACCTTGAAACTCAAAGGTGCTTCGCAGCTGATCCAATCGAAGCATGAGATTGGAAAATACAAAAATAATATAATATGAGACTTGTTCCATCACCGCAAATTTAACATAAAATCATGATAATATTAACAAGATAATAATCAAAATACATATCTACGTAAGGTAATTAATTAAATATTTACAATTTCGCGCGTCTATCTACATAATTACTGGTATCAAATGTTCACAGGAACATTTTCCTGGCATCTACCGTTTTTATTTATATACTACAAGCACTTAGATACTCGCTGAGTACTTGAATATATTGTTCTATTCATTATTATATACATATATCTTTAATCTGAAGAGTCCCACATGGAAAATTCCTTTTTGCTCTTCCACATTCATGGTCTCCAACTGATACTTTTTCACTGATTTATCTGTTTTTATTCCACTTCATCACACTGTAAAAATGTACTAAATAAATTATTGATTATAAATTCCACACACTCGCAACAACACTTAATTATTTATACTTCACAGTCCTTCACCAAAACACTGATCATTTTATCATTTTTATCACCAGAAACTTTTATAACACCATAATTATTAGCAAAACCATGACAATTCACCATCATGTCTTTGGCAACACTGGCATTTTCGCAAACGTGCTGAGTGTTCGAAAATTCCAAAGCTTTGCCTTGAACGAAATCAAGAACAGATTTCCGCTTTCAGTTGGCGTCACTTCTAGTTTCGAAATAGATCCATTGTTCAAGTATGCGCCTAATTTCAATAATGTTACGGTTATATTACAACAATTTGGCAAGGCACAAAGTAGCTTTTATTCGTTTTTGTGTCCTTGTCCGTCGATCGTGTTTTCACCTCACTCTCGTTCCGTGAACGACCAAAATCCTCGTGTTTTGACGTTATCGTGGAATCCGCTGGAACTGCACTCACCAAAATTGTAGTAGTGTCTTCTTAATTTTTATTTTGTGGCTTGCTATATGAAAATTCGCTATCCTGTGAAATAGCCATTCTCAGTGAATTGTGATCTGTGAATTGTGATGGCATTTAATACATTCCATGCCTACAAGAATGGATCCTGTAATAAATTCAGAAGGGTCTTGGACACAATATTCATGCCCGTACCTTAGTTAACCAAAACAGCCATTTTCAGGGCTACCTAAACGTTTCTGAAAATATTTCTAGGAGTAAACCACTCGTTGTGCCCGCTTTTTGTGAAATTACACTAACAGAAAAATTCGCTTCAGGATTTGAACTCAAGATCTCATCATTGGCAAGCCCGTTCTCTACCAGTAAGCTAGTATGAACACACAAAGCCAATGTGAAGAAACACGACTTTCAATTTCCGGTATGTGATTACAATGATACTCATATGCTTTGCAAATGTTGTATTCAACTTGGGATATTCCGCAACAAATACAGACGTACTCCCACACAAAGCGAGAGAGAGAGAGAGAGAGATAAATATACAAAAGCATATCAGCATATTGAAATGAAATTCTATGTAACAACTTTCCACGATCCACGATCCGACGTGGAACCACCGATATTTTTTTTAATCTTTAGAAGATGTGGTGGCGATTGATCGGTGTTGACAGACGTTTTATTATCTTCAGATATTTGAATACTAGGATGTTTCAATACTTGAACTATCAAATCTTCGGAGCAATTATAGTAATAATAATAAACTAACAACTATTATTATTATCTCGTAGAAGATTAAAACTTAGGAGCTAATTATCTCTCAGACCATACTATTAGAAGCAGAAACGTGACATTTGGCAAGAATAGTTCGGTTTTGTTTAGTATTGCCCACGAGAAAAGGAATTTCTCATCTCGTTTCTAAAAAAAGACAAACAAAGTCGGGACGAGAATTAATATTTTAAACTTGAGGCGGGACAAAGCTAACTCAAATTATCGTGTCGCTTTGGGGATGAGAATGAAGAAGACACGAAAAGTATCGGAAACATTTCTCGTCTTATCTCGATTCTCGTAATAGTGTATTTCCATTCTTTACGTAACAATTGCTTTGTACACTGAATCTTATGCGCTATTTTGTTAGTTTGTATTTCGGAGCTCATTGAATTTATTATGGTCTCAGTAGGTATTTTTGTAGCAAAGCTTTTATAACTACTTCTGCATATCCTAAAAGTTAGTTTATTATATGCCTTACTGTTCAGTGATATTCAGTTATTTTTTTACACTTTTTTCCTTAAGACGTACAGTCGCGAAGAATACATCCACAACTAGGATAGGCCTGAGGAACTAATAACACAAATAACATTTAATGTATCATAAAATTTTTAAAATTATGGTCAAAATTCTATTTTTCTTATTGAGTTAAATAAAAGAAACTACAGAATCTATTTAATTTAAAGAACTTTTTATGTGTATTTTTAACATCGTTTACACTTAAATTTAAGTGCATGTATACATAGTATTTTTTGCTGTTCTTTAATTTAACATGAAAGAATGAATATTTTATGTCCAAAAGTAGTCTATTATTATTATTATTATTATTATTATTATTATTATTATTATTATTATTATTATTATTATTAATGTTATTATTCAACAAATATTTACATCGAGGAAAACACGCAATGTGTATTAATGGAATATTCCCAATTATTTTGAAGTGCAGTTCATATACTAGGATTTAGAACTTCGATAAGTGGAATTATCTCCTCACTTGCTGTTTTCATTTCCTGCATATTTGAAAGTGGAGGGAGAGAAACATTAAATATATTCTTACAGTTAACTGTCATATTTCTTGGATAAGTGTTTGTTACTTGCATCTCTCTCTTCAGAGTAAGTATCGCCATCCTCAATAAAAAGTTCGCATATGCTTTTAACTTCCACATTTTCATTAATAACTAAGGTTTCTTAATATATTATACTTTTATTTGTGTTTTCTTTAACAAAGCAGTATAGTAATGAATAATTATTTATATTTTTTGGAGAAAAAGTAAAGCAAAATAGGAAAAGTATAAGCAAAAAATTTGATTTTATGAAACTTTAGTCTGTGAGACAATTACGCGAAGAATATTCCAAGGGAAATTTAAAGGAAAATTACTCCACTCAGTTAACATGTATCAGGAACACTTACAAATACGTAAAATTGAAAGAAGGAAAATAATGTATTTTTGAGGTGAACAAAAAATACCCACTTCAGGCAAAGTTCCAATAGGGGAAATCAATCAATATCTTCAGTTGAAATTGCTGAAAAAGACTGAAAACTACTATTTAAAACTTTAAGTGTAAACCTACACTTGGAGCGATTCTATTAGCTACATCATAAACCATTTTCGTGAGATGCGTCTGTGTCAAGCGTGTTTAATAATGTTGTTGAGTTCTAGAAAGGGAAGGCGGCGCTTCGAGCCTGAATACATTAAACTTCTTTTTCTTTCAATATATAGACGGTTGTTTTAAAATATAAAGTTCTATTTTGAAGTGCTTGAAAAAACAAAACCAGATCAACAATCACGTTTCAAAGCTAGGCCGTATTTATTCGCCATGTCCATTAAATTATACGAAAATGAATGTTAACATTCTTACAAAGAGAACAGATTCCAATCCCAGACGGAAGTTAGCCTTTGGCGCGACAGACCCAGGTTTGATTTCCGGTGGAAGCTCATGTGGTTCGGATTCCATGTTAATCAGTAAGTCCACGTCTCTAGCCTCTCTGCTGACCGGGACGTTAAACTCATAACCATTATCATCACCCGGCGGGAGTTCATGTGGTTCGGTTTTTACGTTAATCAATACGTCCATATCTCTTACAGTCTTCTCTCGCTCAGAACAAAGTTCTGAGTTAAATACCAACTTGAAACTATACGTTCAAAATAAAAATTATTCACGCTCCTGATACCTATCTATCTATCTATCTATCTATGTATATATATAACTACTAACGCATGTATATGTATATATATAGAGAGAGGGAAATATAATAAATATGGAAGTATTTTTAATAGACCCGCGGTGGCTTAGTGGTAGAGCGTTCACCTCTGGTGCATGTGGTCCTTGGTTCGATCCCAGCTTGCACAAAGTTAGATTTGTGGTGAAGAATACCGTGTGCGTGGGTTTTCTCAGTGTTCTCCTTTTTCCTCGCACTTTTTTCGTTACACACTTTTCAGTCATTCATCATCAGCGTTTCCTTTTCCTAGGCAATGGCAATTTCAGTAATCTGCAATTTCCTAGGTTTCTCATTTTTTACATCAAATTTTTAGTTATTTTCTATATTACAGCTAGAATAGTAGCTGATATTTAACACACAATTATCTATACCTTTATCTAAACAATTAGCTATGCCTCCCTAGCCCGGAAACTAGGTTGAATAGACCATTTGTTCAAATGAACGTTTTGGCTTAATATAATGACCCCTAACAGTTCCTAAAATATTTGTAATTCCTCAGCGAATACCCTGTATTCTTATTGTTTTGGTTGTGGAATACTCTTTTCAAAGCTTTAAAACACCTAACTAATAGCCAGGTGGTAGAATAATGTATATGTATAGACTTCCTTCTCATAATAATAGGCAAAGATACTAACCTGCTAAAAAAATCGATTTGTTTATTGAGAAAGACATATAAAGGTTTCGATTGCTTTTATTTATTAATTAACGAAACCATAGTATTGCTCGTTTAAGTTGATATATAAATTGATATGTTAGCAATCACAAAAAGTGAAACAACAAATTCAAATACTTCTTTTACAATAATAACACTTCAGCTATCCACAGATCAATATTGAATTATAACAAAATATGTATATCTTTCTGAGCAGGAGTCAGTGATTTTAAAGAGGAATGTGGATGTTATCCATCATGTGATGAAGAGAACTATGAAACAAGCTTCGCAAGTAGGGGAAAGTAAGTTCTTATTACATTATACAGATACATTAGAATATAAATTTAATTTTTATTTCTCTTGCATAAGAGGTTTTTATATTTTCGTATTCAGTATTTACTTTTAATATTTAAGTTATACATATTTCTTATCGTTTATTGAGGAGCGGTGATGAATTATATCTAAAAAGTCATCTAGTGTTGTCGCTAGGGTACCATAATCTGATTCCACACTTTATTCACATAATTTATTATTCGATCCCAAAAGAAGTAGAGTTTATTCTCTGCAATGTTTCTTAAGCAACTAGAATACTCAATTACATGTTGAAATGGCGGTTCATTTATATTTCCACTCCAGAGGCCATCCTAGATCGTTTCTATTTTAAAGATAAAGTAGCTTCGGACATTGACGGATTATCAAGCTTGTCACATTTAAGGAGAATATAAATTGGCATTATATGTTGTATTACGTTGTATAAGTTCTCATTAATTTTAAAGTATTAAAGAATTTTACTTCGTTTCGAAGAACACATGAACTCCGCTGAATAAACCTTCTTCTCTTTACCATGATTTCATTATTTCAAGCCGTAGCGTCATCACTTCGAACCTTAAGAGTGTGGTTTATTCTGTCTGTTTCTATATTTTGACTGTATGTTAATTACAGAAGCCAATATGTTTGCCAGGAAATATAGATACTAGATTTAAACGCACACATTCTAAAGCAGATATTAAGCAATTTACAAACGTACAATATTTACATCAGTAACTTTTCTGACCAATTGTCTGATGTAAATGTGAAAAAAAAATCTCCAACGTCAAATGTCTTGAACACATACATATATATGTATACACACTCTACCTGTAGACCTATTTACACAAGTACGTATACGTATAGGATACAATTGATTTCATATTATAAGAATAATTCATAGTGGCATCAGAGAAGCTGTTCACAAAATTATCATTAGAACCAGCTATATAATAGAGATGGTCAAACAATTTCATATCTCAAAACTGGATCCGAGATCCGTATATTGGACCTGGGTTCTAATTCCAGAGCCAAATTCGTACCATAATGTGAATCTTTAATTCAGATTGAAAAAGGGGATTCAGATTCTAAGCTTAAACATAGCCTAAAATATCTGATCTGAAATATTCTGTAATCTAGATTTTTCTTCCGTAAGAGTGTGAAATGAGTGTGAGAGACAGAAAGAACTTTCAAATCTCTTTCTATTTATGTTCAGTTCTTTGATTTTCTCTCCATTTCTTTTTCCGAATTTGTACTGAGACATAAACAACCTGAGAAACTTCTAAGACAGTTTTCGACGAATGACGGAAAATAGATAACGTATAGCATTATTGTAGAAACTTCATTGTTAAAGGAGAGAGAAAGCTTCACTGTCTGTGGGAAGTATACTTTGAAGTTCAGGTAGTTTATTCTTTGCGTTTTTTTTTGTTTCGAATATCAATGTGCATCATGAATTGTTGGCGATAGACTCGGTCCTTTAATGTCGTTAACAAACTTGAGCATACATAATATTTCAAAAGAAAGGGCAAAATCTAATCAACTGGAAAGGTGTCGTATACTACGCTGATAATGCTAGACCTCATGCGTCTTGAAAACCTCACGAAAAGTTGTCAGAGCTTGTCGGAAAGTTTTAATTATATCAATCGTATAATTCGGACCTAGCACTATCACTTATTTCGCTCTTTGAGAAATTCTCTAAATCTTTAAAATTTATTTTGAAACACATCCGGTAAAAGCCACGTGCTAAATTATTTTACCAAAGGGGATAATGGTGTTGCTCGAATAGCAACTGAATTCGAAGAATAAAATGGTGCACATGCTTCATAATGTTATTCTTAAATGACAATAAATGCCTCCTCAGTTTTCACTTCCAAATGGTTAATATATTTAGACAATCTGATGCTGCCAAACCTTGGCTTAGGTATACTCGATATTACTTTCAGTTTTCTGCACTGACCCATACTAGCGAGAGCTATATTCATTATTTAATGGTGATTTAATATCTCTTTGTATGAGAAGAACTTTTTTTGTATAAGAATGAACTTCGAAGTGCAACACAAAGCATTATTCGAGTTTTAAATAAAATTAAATACTTTCCTCTTAAGGTAATTGTTTTCGTACACGGTCATTATTAAGGCTCGGATTTATATGTAAAAACATAATTTTTCCAAACATGTACAAGCCCAAAACAGAGTTTATTATTCCAATTAAGAGTGTGCAAGTGCAAATTACAAATTTTATTTAACATAAAAATACATATTTCCTGAAAAATGTTATGTAAGTCAATATTTTGGACAGTTTTATAATAAATAAATGTTTTTAATAAGTTTCTCTCGAAAGAAATTAAGATCGGGAAAAGAGGGACTAACATCGGGGACTACATAAATCTATCTACCGTATTTAAAAGTAATTTTCCACCTGAAGAAACAGCGTCGTCATAAATTCTAGTTATCAACGCTGAAGTAACTTGTACCAAAAAAAGCTTCTGAAGGAACTCTTTGTACTGAAGTGAACAAGTTGGTGTCAAAAATGGGAAAAAAGTTTCGTAAAATTGCAAAGTAGAACTGAACTTTTCAAATCAACAAATCCCGATCGTTCACAGTACACTGTTATATAGAGAATTTTGAAGCATTTGTATCTGTTGTAACTGAACTAAACACAGACGATGCTTCATCCATTGAAGCTGTCGAAAATTTAGTAAGTGACAGTGACTAGGCTTTTATATCTTCCAATTTTGATTTCTTGGCTCACTATATAAAAAACTAGAAACTAGAGAATTTTATTGAGTACTTCAGTTAAAGAAGTACAACAAATAGAGTACATTGAAAGAAAGCTGAATGTTTTTTCTGCTTTGAAAGCTCGTAAGAAAAAAATATGGATTTGCATAAGAAAAACATTGCGTGTATAACCCTATGTAAAACATCTGAAGTAATGCAAGGCCAAAACACAAGTGAAGTGGATGATATGAATATTCGTAATATACTCCATTTCAAATACGCGATGTTAATATCTTGATGTAGAACGTTCCTTTTTCTCAGTATAAGGCATTATTCCGCGGTAATGGGCACACGTACAGGCCTATTCTTTATTCAATGTTCAGAAATCCATGGAGCAAATCACAGCTTTATACCAATTGTTATTGAAACCTGCCCTCATTCAGCATTTGTTAACTGAATAACAAAAATGGCTAATTTCGAAAAGACTTTTGTTATTCATTGCAAAGCCCGTGGAATTTCGACATCTGATGAATAGGAGATATTGGTAAGTAGAAGCATTTATTTTTCTTACATTGGGTGTTTTCACATAATTTTCCTTGTTATTTATTGCTAAATATTTTTAAATTTTTAGATTTTTTTTCATTTTTAGCACACAAAAAATAAATATTTTACAGTTTTAAGCACATGTAAATTCGGGCCCTTGTCATTATAATATTAACCATCTAATACTCCTTTATTCATTTCTACGAAAGCTATTATTTAGCCAATTTAAAATGTATAACAAGAGAAAATATAAACTATTCTAATACATAAGAATACATTGCCGAATTACATTATGCTACGAATGAGAGAATAGTAGTTAGTTATTAAGAGTTTTGGGAACCTTTTATTAGCGGGTCTGTTTGAGATGTGGACTCACATCTCATTGTTGGATCCAAATGATATAATCCCCTACCGAGAATTGAAGCCAAATCCTTTACGCTCTAGTATAGACTAGTGAAGATATTTAATACGACCATCTCAGCTAAAGGGTTTTACATTTACAATATTTATAATTTTCTTTTGTTTCCTAACCGAATTTAAAAAGAAACAAAGTAGAATTCGATAAGAATTACAGAAATATATACTGCCGTCGGGTTAACATAGGAACAGAAACAAAATTGAGAATACTTCACGATTTGAAGACAATACTTCAGGACAACACATTATTAACAAACTATTCACTCAACCAGTTCCACTACTTTAAAACTGGTTTATGTAGAGTAGTTCTCTGCCCCCAATCGGTCTTGTTTACAGTAAGATATGACTGAGTTTGCGGCAATAAATTGGATGCTTTATCTAAATGTATGACTGTATTCGAAAATGTCGCAGTTTTTCTTATGTTTTAATCATTGGTGGAAAAAGACATTGACTCTATGAAATGATAAGGGTATGAAAAGTCATTAGTAATAATAAAACAATATTAACAATGCCTTAATAATTATCTAAACAATAACATATAAAGAAGAAAATTAATTAACTAACGTAACGATAATCTATTCGTACGACCTTAGTAGTTTGCCGAGAATTACATTAAATGATTTTAACTAGTTAATGGTTAATATTAAGGAAAATATTAGCGTAGGTGTGTGGTTAACGCATTTACATGCAGAAAATCAGTGTTTGAACACCTAAGTGTCCGAAGATATTTCAATGTCAATCCGTAGTCAGTGTGATATGAAAGATGATCTTCTGCAGAAAACAAGAGAGATCTTGGAATTGCAGTGATTGTAGCAGAACCATAAATGTAGACAAAGATGTAAACGCTTATTTCCTTCAACTGTTCCAGATTTGATATTTTCAGTTAACTAACTTATTTATCTAACTCATGTATATATTTTCTTTCTTCCTATATATAGTATGCAATGAAATAATACATTATACCTAACAACTTATTACGTCTGTGGTATATGTCACAGAGTGGAGAACACGCACGAAACTATAAATATTAATCTAAAAGTTGATAATTTTTTCGTGCATCAATTGCAGAGCAAAAGCCTGGTTTAGTGCTCCACTGGCTCACCAACTGCTTGAAACGTTCCTTGTAACTTTGGTTCCATCTGTCGACGAGTTTGTGAAACTAACAAATGTACTGGTATCGACCTAATGGAGTTATACCAGTTAGTTCCTCAAGTACTTTCATTGCTAACTGAGCAATAACTGAGTTATGCCTTTTAGAATGACGCTCGGTTAAATAGCTGTTTCTGTGTATGTATGTGACGTATACGAGAGAAATCACCGTGATCTTCAGTAATTCATGATCAATCTCGATTAATGTAATCATAGAATCAGGTCATAATTTTGTGTCCCATTTTCCTCTCACTTTTGAATAAGATAAGAAATATAAACCTGTGTCAATTTGATTATCTAAAACAAAGTATCATTATTGCAGGAATTATACAATATGATGTTTCAAGCTATAGAACTTTAATTCTATATTGTCGTCAGGAAAATGCCTATAACATATTATTGTACATCTTGACGGCTAACTAGCCCTTTATGTTATTGTAGTGCGTAGCACTCAAGTCTTTGTTGTACGGGATCACAGATCACCAAAGTCTTATAGTCTTGAGATTTCAATATATTACTGTGGATCGGATTCCAGTTAAACTATAGGCACACTCTTACATAGCCTCGGTGTTGAGAAGGAGTGCTAAAATAAAACCATTCAATGATAACAAACTATGCCTATTACACAATTTTAATTTTCAAGTTTATTTACGTAATCCCTTGATGTAGTTTCGCATTATTGAACATGTGACGATTATTTCCTTCATATTTGGCTTTTGATGTGTAGGCAGTACTTTCGGTTATCGGTAAAACATCATAAGAAATATAATATAATTCCACAAATAAATTGTCTTTCATTAATTTTGCAACCAAACCCTTGTACGGAGCATCATTTCTTACTGATCTGCGTCAACACAACGCATATTCTCCAATACAATTATAGAATAATATTGATGTTATTATCCTATTTTCTTGACACACTAAAACATGTCAATTGATATGGCAGTGATAATCAATTTTCCGTTCAAATATGAAGATACAAACAACTCGTTTTTACTTCGATTCTAACTAGTAATTGTACGAATCAAACACTCAAAATTGATCAAGAATCTTACATCATTTGTAAAATAGTATATATAGTGCAGAAAATAGAGTACAATCTCACTACATCCATTAACTTATTGATTTCTGCGTATCGTTTGCATACTGCATATACTTACGTTGCAGCGCGCTGTACGAGTATTAGCTCAGGTTCGAATATTTATTTCTTTTTAGAATAGGTTAACTTAGGATCAGGTGGAATTTTTTTTTCAGAATACCACTATATCTTCACATATTTTCTTCACGCATGCGTATACGTAAACTAAACTTCGTCGAAAGTCGTTTATCGAATACGACAGATGAAGAAATTTGAAGAAATTGTAAATAGAAATTTCTTTTGCAAATACATTTTTAATTTACACTAACCACTTTGAACACTATATTTAAATATATTTTGGATGCTTCAAGTAAATTTATATCCAATCATCATATTTACTACACAAAATATAGCATTGTTTCCGTATTTGAAAGTGAAGTAATATCCATGCACTTCAAACAGAAACACGGTCGTCTATTTCATATCTGGCAAATAAGTTTAAAGATATGTGATTAATTTGGCACTACATAATTACATTCCTAGCTACCGAAAGAGGGAACAGTTACTGCTCGCGTGGTCATCGTGTCAAAATATTTAATGAAGCATAATTCATTTTTATCCAATCTCAAATCATTTTAGTAACTAGACTGTATGTAATACATATTCAATACTTTATAAAACAGGAATAATTAATCGATTGTATAGTGTGTACTATAACATTATTATTATAGTAATGTATATTTTCTTATTAATATTCTTGCAGGTATGGAGGCAGATTTGAAGGAATTCACGGAATAACATACGTTATGTTTTCTTTCCCAATGTTCGGGTACACAAGAGACGTACTCTTTGGGAAACTGGAAATGTTAGGTTAGCTAGTCAAATACTATTATTACAATTACAGTAATTAAACTATTACGATTTATCACATTGTTTATATGACACACAACAAACTGTATGAATAGATTTGATACTTTTTGGAATTGGTTCCAACATAATTAAAGTAAAATGAGGTTCGAAATCCAATTTCCTTCTAATTTGTACCAACGTTTCGACAAATATTCATGCCAATTGAGTAAATGTCACTTATTTTTAAACAACATTTACATTTACATTGAAATTAGAGGACAATGAATCTTGAGTTTATGTCATATGCACATATTCTTCGATGTCATTAAGGTTATTTAAGAAGCAAATAAACCTATATGAATCTATTGTAACATTGAAAATATTTACATTAAAGAGGTGAGATGGTCCAACGTAGTGCAGTACATAGTAAATTCCGATCCAGAAAGGAACTATATCATAATAGAGTCATAAATTGTGTGTACTCTTTGCGCGCATGCCGAAGTTCGAACCATGCCCAACTCCACCAACATTATTTTACCTTTAAATTTTACAAATAACTCTTATTAACCTACTTCAGTTAATTCAGTTAATAGAGAAACATTTACGAGAACGTAGAAGGGACTTTATGGGGACTTAGGTATCTTGATGATTAGTACTATTCCAGGAAGGAGGATACATGAAACAGGTAGTACTGCTTCAAATGATATTCCAAGTCGCTCACTGTCATGCTTTACAGTGGTACATCGACTGTAAAGGAGTGGTTTCTTTGTCGGACGACCATTACTTTGTTTTTGTTGACACCCACGCATGGACCACATCATTTGTGATAATGTCACAGACATCAGAACTGGAACGAGAACCAATGTAGTCAGATTAAAACACATTCATTCTGAGTAGTGGTTTCTGATGTAACTCTTACAAGAGGTGGGAGTACCTAATGAACCCAGGAACATTGTCAAACATGGTCAGTTTTGTGATCCAGTATTTCCTGTGTGCCGAGACGTAACTTGCATGTGTATTCTGACCTCTAAATTCTTTAATGTGGAACATTCAACAGTCACCACTAATGTCGGATAGTACTTCTTTACAACGTGAGTTTTTGATATTTATAGTCAGCACTGTGATCTCTTTGGGTAAAATTAAGTTTAAAGTAAGTTAAGTGTAAAGTTAAGTGTAATGAAATCTGATTGGTTAATTTGTTCTTCAAATTTCACCTATAGATGTGCATACCAATTTCACACTTTCAACACGATCACGACATATTCTAATGTCAAAACATGATACCAAATAAATCAATTGATATACAACATAATTTAAACTTTGGTCACAACTCACAGTTTGAGGTCGTTATTCTTAGTACAATCTGATTGCTTTATGAGAGGAAAGTCAGTCTTGGAGCAATCTAATGGGCTGATCACTTTCAAATCTTGAAAAATTAAGTTTAAAAATTTTGACTTTAAATTGTTGGAAAATTTTGGCTTGCAAGTTTTTAGTTCGGAAATTTTATTTTTAATATTCTTAGTTCGAATATTTTGTTTCGAAAACTTTTACTTTGAAAGTCTTTTCATTCACTTAAATCGAACTATTTCTAGAAGAATATGAACAGTTTAGAATAAAAAATATGGAAACTTTGCATTTACATGGCAGAATAAGTTTACGAAACGTCAGCAGAATTTCAACACATCTGCTTATGACGTACGCATATACAAGTATCATTGGGATAGTATACAGATTCTAAATGATGTGATGAAATCATATACTAACATTATCAATTTACAACAGAATGTACCTTGCAAAATTTTATCTAGTTAAATTATTCCTAAAAAGTTTTTTGAAAATCGTAGTGATGCATGAAAATGATAAAAACATTGTTTTACTAGGAAGTTATTTACTATCAAAGAAAATTTTAATTTCAAAATTTTGAAAAGAAAAGTTTCCAAACCAAATTTTAAATATATTTTTTTTAATTCCAAATAAATTTTTCAAACTAAGATTTCTCCAACTGTAATTTAAAAAATAAGCATTAGTTTTTAAATCATTTTCGATTGATCATTGAAGATTTGAAAGCGATCACTCAATTAAATTGTATTATGGATATCTTTCAACTCATCAGCATTCAGATTTGAAGTACAAGAAAACGACTTTAAGCTATTAATAAAAGTAATGGAAAGTTTAAAAAGTTTAAACAATAACCTAAAAATTAAACAAATATTAGAAAGTTAGCATCCAATCAGATTGCATTAAGAATAACTTTCTAAAGATCAAAAAATCAGATTGTATCAAGAATAATGACCTTAAACTTTGAGTTGTGTTTAAAGTCAAAAATGTTGTTGCATATCAATCGATTTTTCCGGTATCATGTTGTAAATTTTTGAGTATCAATGACCTTAAACTGAGTCTTAACTACAATTCTAAGATTAGAAGAGTGAAATTGTTAATTTGTATCAATCTGTTACCTATAAGTTTTCAAGTCCAAAATTTAAAGCTAGAGGTAGAAATCTAGGAATCAGATTTCGATAGAGATAACTTTCCACCAATGAACTTAGACTATGAGTTCTGACTAAAGTCAAAGTGTGAAATTCGTATTACTTCAACAAATCGATGCTGATCATTATATATTATGGTTCACGTTCTGAACTTTATTATAGCAATAACCTTGGACTTTATGCTTTCCGTGTTCCTAAGTTTCAAATTGTTAAGATAATAAACCTTGTAGGTTAACATCCTCAAATTTGAATTTTGACATTTTTTACGAATGTAATAATAAAATTTAGATCACACAAATTTACCGTAATTGTAGAGAATGATTACGAATTTTTATATGACAATTCGTAAATGTAAGAATGCATCAACATACCTTCTCCTGGTACTCGTGTTCAAATACTCTTGTATTTGTAACATTACAATCTGCTTTGCTGAAGTTTAAACACAATGTTCAACACAATGCTAATTTATTTTCCCATCAAATATCAAGTTTTACTTTTGACGATATAGTTTGAATATTCCAGGTTCATAAAATGGTGTATATACAGAGCTAACAAATTTATCAAAAATACAGAAATATTTTCCATATATATATATATATATATATATATATATATATATATATATATATATATATATATATATATATATATATATATATTTAAAAAAGCCCCCCTTCCAAATTTATGAGGATTGCCTTAATATCTTATGAAAAAAGAGAATTGTTCCCTGTAATCATCTATTAAGCGTATAATGAATGCACTAAAGATTCACCAAAGAGGATATAATAGGTCCAAAACCTCTAAATTTTAAGCAATAAAAGGAAGGAATAGTATCAATAAAATTAACGAAAATATATATTCGACTCCTAGAAAACGTTTGCAAAATTCTGCTTATCTGAATTCCCAAATTTAAGGGATGTGTCAACAAATACTTTCTAAAATTGGAGTTCTCAAGTCCTATAAAAAATTGACCAGGTATTTAACCATATCATCATATGTTGTAGTAGAGTCTCATCTAATAAGGTAAATTACGCCAACAACATCCAATGTTTTTTTCTAGCAATTGTTTACCCATAGAAAGAAATAAGCAGACTCACCTAAATTTACAATGGGGTGCATTTACGGAATTTCGTTATTTGATAATTCCCAAATTTAAGTGCTATCTAACCTACAAATTTGAAAAAGGGAGCAAGGTATACATGCCTTCTAAAAAGAGAATAAAAGAAAATAGATTCCTATACTTAAACATATAATGACAGAACGTGTTAAAGCCTCATCAAAGGAGATAAATTAGATCAATAACTAAACAGTTGGCAATACTAATATTTCGTTTATTTTAAAACCATAGAAGTGCTAAACAGCACTAACCAAATTTAGAAAAATATATATTTTTCCTTCTTGTAGAAAAAATCTATTTTTTAACAATTTCTAAACTCAAGGAGGGGTTATATATATATATATATATATATATATATATATATATATATATATATATATATATATATATATATATATATTTATATATATATATATATATTCCCCAAATTCTGAGAAAGAAGCGTCAAAGTACCAATGTTCTATACAGGAGAATGGAGCTTATATCGAATCACATAACAACATAACGTGATGAAACTTCATCTAAGAAGATAAATTATGTGAAGAACCTATTACGTCGTACGATGCATTGCTACGATTATATTTTGGTATTTTTTACGCATACGATACATAAATCAGGATCAATGAAAGTTACAGAAATGTATATTCGAATTTTGGAAAAAAACTTACCAAATTTCAGTTTTTCCCAAATTTAAAAGGTTGTCTTAGATAAATCTCCCGAAATTTATATACCCATGTTCTACCCGAACATTTAACAATGTGAGGTAATAGGTCATCATTAAGAAGGGTAAATTAGGTCAAACACTTTAAAATGTTATTTTTTGACAATTTTGTACGAATGAATGGGAACGAGATGGACCCTAAGACTTACAGAAGGACATATGTTTCTCCTATGCTACTATACCAAATTTTTAAAATTGGAAATTTCCCAAATTTAATAGAGGTGGTCCTGGGTACCCAGTCCAAAATTTACTTGTGGACAAAATTACACATCCCAAAATATAGAATGTGGTCCTATGAATCCCTGGATGTATCAAGGATCGCAAGCAATTGTCAACAGCTTCGGTAAAGGAATGGAACTCTATACCATAACAACTTACTACCAAACTTATGAGCAAATTGAAAGCACGCAGCAGTACATGCATCGTTGTCTCTTATGATGAGGCAACATATTAAAGTACATTGGACTTTTTCTAGTGACAAAGGGTATCAAGAATCGTATTGACCTCATTGTAAGCTATTAGCTCTTTATAAAAGTGTCAATTTAGTTTTCTAATCACGCGTTTCTTCGTGTTATTTACTGTATACCTTTGTAGCACCACCTTGTATGTACTATTCAAGCTTCATCATTCATTACCACTTGAGAATGATCAAGCATACAAAAACCGAGGTTGAAGTTTGGAAACCAGTGTATAAACACTAAGCCAAAGATTCAATGTGTTATTGTTACTAGCGTTAGATTAACCTCAACGTCACACAACTTCTTGATAACAATTCGAATGAAGTCTAGAAGAATGTAGAGGAATGTAGCCGTACTGTTAATCCCAACCCTGTAATGAAATTCAAATTGCGAAACTTCCTATGCCTACTATCTGGGTCATAACTACGCTCCCACTTCACCTGCGGTTTTCTTATAGAACAATACGATACTTCCTAAGGCTATAAAAATGAATTATATTCTTAACATAGTATTTCTTTTAATTAGAGAACTAAAGAGTTTTACTACTGCATTTTATGTGTAGTTATACCTTATGACTAAATGCGAAGAATGATATTTACAAATAAATTGTTGTAGAAGGTTCACTGGAACATGATATGAGCGCTACACAACTTAGTCCCATATAGGTCAATAAAAGTGAAGTAATAGAAATAAAAAGCCAAAGAGGACAGAAAGGGTGATCTTTAGCGAAAAGGTAGCCAGAAGGTTACTGGTACTTTTGTCAAGAATGGAGATATTTCAGGGAATTTTATGACAGTTTTCCTAGACTCTCTTAGCTTGGGGAAATAATATTGGTTCAATGAATATCTGTTCTATTCCGAAAACCAACCTGGGTTTAAATTTATGTTGAAAACCATGTAAATAAAGAACTAAATTCCTTTAAATGATTTCTTAGGAAGCATTTGTATTCTTCGTGACAGGTAAGCTGATAACAGGATCATTAACTAAACGAGATGTTGTCATGAGGCTTCCATGTGTTTGAGTGTGCACCTAATTTCATGCTTGAAAATTTATTAATAGGCTTCGTGCAGAGGCTAAGATACATAGATAGAACTATCTGAACGTTCTAAAGAAAATACATAACTAGAACGAAAAAGCGTCCTCAATATTTCCGACAGGAACGTTATACCGATAAATATATATTAGTGCTTCATTGAATATCTCTTTCTGCATTATATTCTATTAGATATGACTCAACAGGGATGGTAATATAATATATGAACGATAATATTCTTTTAATTGCTGCTGTGTTTTGAGATGACTGTCAATTAAATATAACTGTACTATTAATCAAAAAATCTTTGTTAAACTGATATTTGACCTATTATGAAAATTCATTCTATGTGAGTAAAAGTACTTTTATTGTATTTATTCTCTAATATCATGTACTAATTCGGATCAAGTAACATTAGTCAAATATTTGAACATTTTACATCTTATTAATAAATAGTTTCAGTGTAAAAAAAAATGGAATGAATTACTGAGTTCTAGTTTTTACAATTTTTTTTTCAGTATCTTTTGGAGGTGTTGGAGGACTATTCTTTGGACTTAGCTTAATATCAGTTATTGAAATGGTTTTCTTTTTGCCTCTGCAAGTGTTTCCTGCAGTGTCTACCAAATTGAAACGCAACAAGATACAACCTGCTGAAGGGTTTAATAATCAGCATCGTTCACCCAGGAACAAAACAGTATATTGCAAATGCATGGAGATAGCTCATGTTTCACATCTCATACCAAAAGGTAGTAGAAATGTCAGTTTGTGGAAGACGAGATTGAGGTAATGAGATAAATTTATAAAAAAATGCTAATATTGCAAAAGTTATTATAATGTGTTCACAATTGTATATGCGAAACAGGTCAACGTGTCAGTTAGGTCTTGTGTTGTTTGTGTATTGTAAGTATGACAAGGATTTATAAATACATAATGAGAAGGAGTAGGCCAGTTTAGAATAGAGACTGGATAAAACTATCTGAAGGATTGAAAGACATTTGAAAGACAAATTTACAGATAAATTATATTAAATGATCTTTTAATAATCGTAATAATTTAAAATGATCATGTCATTCAGAGTTGTAAGTACGAACCTCTGTAGACTCTTTTTAAATATTCGTTCGAAATTCCAGGTTTGAGATTTTACACACAACGATATATTTTCAATTTATGATATAAATAACTCTGTTTTCTTTTTAATTTGCTAATGTTTTGTAAACCTATAGGAATCAGATTTCAATAGAAGATCCAGAGTATAGAGTTAATTTAGAACTATAAAATACAGAAAGGTTTAAGTATTATTAATCATTTTCAATGCCCTTAATTTTAAATAATTTAATTTCAGTTTGCTTCTTGGCTCTATTCTTTTTTACGTATTGATAGGTTCATATTTCAAACATTTTTTTTGTGGTTGAGTTTGTATATCTCCTTAAGCACATAGCTTTTACGTAGTCATAAGACTAAGTTCTCAAACTCAACATCAAATCAAAAGTAAACTTTTAAACCACAGTTATTGAATGTCAATACATAATGTCAACTCCCCTTGTCGTGCCTTTTATAGCAATCGCGTAGCTCTGTACGTAGGGAGATTGTCCTCTGGACATTCTCTAAAATGTCCAGGAAAATTTAGTAAACTTATCTCAGGAAAGCAAACACAATGCCAAGTTTCATTATTAAAAATTTGTATTTTCATTAAAGTGATTTGTCATTAATGTCTAATCAGTATTGTGTGCAAAGAATATTCAAAACATTATCAGATCACAACTCACAAAGCCTGATTAATTTCTCTATTTAATAACGATGATCAGATAGCATACACATGTCACTCGAATCGATGTAGTTGGGTGTCCTCTGGAAACAAGGTGCACCTTAGCAAACTCCAACAACTTGGAACGATGTAACTACCAAGATTTAAAACTTTCAACGATGGTAAAACTTATAGTTTGTAATAGTCCACCATGACTGGTAAACTATTCGGTGTCTAGTAGTCTCGTTTGTACGCTGACTTCCTCTAATCCTCTCTGAATGAATGACTCTGAATTCATTATCTAGTTCCATCCTTGGTAGAGTATTTATTTGGAAAACGTTGATTTCTAAATTGCTACCTTGATTCACGTCACTCCACGTGTTTGCTTATCTCATTGCCGAAATTCACATTTCTGCAATGATCATCAAATAGACAAAATCTCCAGACGTCTATTTCCGTAATCTCACAGTTTTGTCACATCCCAAAATTGTGTTAATGTTAACAAATAAATCTTATAATAACTCTTACAATAGTTCTTACTCTGCAACTTGTTTACTTGTCCTACGTCATCATAACATTACAAATCCACATGTCTGTGTTTACAACTTACATAAAACAAAAACAATAACTTGGACAACATTACAATCTCATCATAATTTTGAAATATCTTATTAATGTCTTTTCTTTTACTTAATTTTAAATTTTGTAAGTTCTTTTCTTTAATTCTGTTTCATCTTTTTGTCTTTATTTTAACCAATTTTAATAGATTTTAAAATATAATTTGTTTAAACATAACTCCTCATCAATAACGATGTTCAGTAAAAATCTACATGTTCGTTATTTTAAGCCATATTCCTACCGTAATGATTAGGAACTGTGTCCTTACACACGTGGCTTTCACAAATTTCATTTTAGTCAGATTATTCTGTTTGATCAGTTACATTTTATTTTCATATTTTGGGGATTACTGTAACTTTACACTCAAGATAGTATTTGGTAATATTTTGATAACCTAACTCCTCATCACGGCCCCTTTGAAACTAAAAGGTGCTTCGCAGCTGATCCAATCGAAGTATGAGATTCGAAAGACAATCAAATACAAACAACAATAAAATATAAACCTTTTCTATCACAGCAAATTTAACATAAATATCATAATACTGTTGAAAAGATAATAATCAAAATATATATTTACATCAGGTAATAAAATAAAATTTTTATATTTACAATTTCGCGCGTCAATCTATCTACATAAATACTGTTTTTAAAACGTTCACAGGATCATTTCCTGCCATCTATTGTTTTCATTGATGAACTACAATCTCTCAGATACTCTCAGAGTACTTGAATAAATTATGCTCTTCGTTTATATATACACATATTTTAATCTGCAGAGTCCGTCATGGAAAATATCTCTCGCTCTTCTGTGTCCGTAGTCTTCATCTTATACATTTTTACTGATCTATATCAGTTTTTATTTTACATCACATCGCTGTAAAAATGTACTAAATAATTCATTGCTGATTAGTTTTATACACTTGTAATAACACTCAATTATTTACGTTTCACAGCCATTCACCAAAACACTGATCATTTTATCGTCTTAATCATCACACAATTTCATAAAACCACAATTATTAATAAAACTATGGTAATTCATCTTCATGTATCTGGCAACGCTGCTACTTCCGAAAACTTGCTGAATGTTCAAATTTCCAAGCTTGCCCTTGATCAAATTCAAGTACAGATTTCCGCTCTCAGAACACGTCACTTTTAGTTGTGAAACAGACCCATAGTTCGAGTGTTCTCCAAATTTGATAATTTTACAGTATTATTACTAAAATTTGACACGGAACGTAATATTTTTTATTTGTTTTTGTGTCTTTTTCGGTTGACCGTGTTTTCGCCGTATTCTCAGTTCGTGAATGGTCAAAATCACCGTGTTTTGACGTGCTCGTGGAATCTGCTGGACATGCACTCTCCAAAAATTCAGTGGTGTCTTCCTTCTCTGTGCTTTGTGGCTTACTATCTGAAAACTCGTTATTATGTGAAATAATCGCCCTCAGTGACTTGTGATCTGTGATACTGTTATTACTAGTGTCTGTGAAAATTGTGTGGTTGTATATTTTCATGTGTCGTTAACTTCTGTGTTATTTTTTTACTATTGTTATTAACTTTGGCATAAATCGGCACAGACAAGTAATGTTTACTAGATACCGTAGGTAATCCTATAATTGGCTTTTCATAAAAGCTTTCAGAATTAGTTTCACTTCTGGTACTAACAATCTTACATTTTTTCTGTCTAACTTCCCTATTTTAACTAGGATATAATCCGTAATTACATTAATTATAATCAGTACTAAAATCGCAAGATAAAAATATAATTCGCTGTTATCCATTATTCACGATAATCTGTAATAAAGTGAGGAAAAACTATAAGTTTCATTTTCTTGACTTGATGGTACTGTCAATTATTCTAAGATACTAATAATAATACTATTCTTATTTTTGTATACCAATTCATTTTGACTGTATTATACTATCCCGTTATTCGTCGGTTAGGCGCGAATGTTCTAGCTTCTCATTGCATTTTATTATGCATAAGTATGCTTCCTAGATGCAATGCTTTGTCTACCGTTCATCTCTAATACTACTAAAATAGTCCCTTGAAGCACATATTTATTTTCGTTTTTCTCTCTCTCGTCGTTTTTTAACCTTCTCATAACACTAAATTCCTGTTATTATATCCTAAATATTATTTATTTAAACTTGTATTTATGTATCTAACATTATGTCTTAACTATAATTATCCATTTGGCATTATTTTAGACTATTTTAATCGTGTCTTTTAATTTTAACATTGCATGCAACAAATGCATTCTTCGCCAAGCATTATATAGTTCTGGCCGCATCTCATCTCACTCATGGTAGGCGTGGCTAAACGCTTCAGCCATCTTGTTGTCATTACGTGAGCCAATACCTGACCGGGTCCGCATCAAGTGATCCTCCCGCGACTGCCAGCGACTTGTTTGATGATCACACTCGCTTTCGCATCCAACGAGATGCGCTCGTAACAATACATGCAGTCAACACTCAAATATATTTAAAACGTTCTAAATTTCTATATTATTTAATTGTTATTAAAATTAAATGACTTGATATACTAACCTAAAATATAAATAATTATAAAATCAACAATACTATTCTTCCATTATGCTTTTCACTCTCTACTTTCTGTCTATAATACTATAATACTGTAATACTATGATACTAGCTAGTACAAAAAATACCTAAAATTATTTTCCTTGTGAACACAATGTTTACTAACACTTATATAAATATCCTATCACTGAATCTTTACTATTCACTCTTCGTTACTAATATTCTATAATATCTATTTCGTTATATATTTCTATGTATTTAAAATTATTAACCATAGATCTTCTAGGTATTTCTTCTAACTTTTCATCTTTTAATCTTCTATTTTCCTCGTTTTCCCTATCCTGTCTATTCGTATCGTGTTACTTCGTTGTCTATCCTAGTTATGCTTACCTATTATCTATTTTCACAATGCTTAACTATATTCTTTTACTCATCCTTGATTTCAAACAATCGCTCTCCGATTCTCTTCCGTTCAATTCTCAACCGGTTACACACCCTGACTTACGGTTCTAGGATCGATACCTCCTTAGTCAAGTTCTTCTTAGCTGCTAGGTAAGTACCTGAATATGTTATATTTTACTTTCCTAATCATTTTTATTCTTTTCCAGCAACATATCTACCAATTTTATCCTTCAGGTGCATTTTATGTTATTATTATTATTATTATTATTATTATTATTATTGTTGTCTTGTTATATCTTATGTATCTTCTTTTTGCATTTTATAGTTCCTAATTGCTTTTTTATAGTCCACAGTACAACACTATTAATATCAGTATTAATACAATCATTATTCCAAAGATTATATATGTAATATACTGTTGTAACATGTTGTGGCACAACAGTCTCGACTTTTAATTTTAACAAATTTTCGATTAGTGTATGAAGCTTGTGTGTGTGTAATGGAAAATTTAATTGTTTCTCTGACCAATTCCCCATTAAAATTACATGTTTATCTTTTACATTAATGATTTGTTTATTAGGTATAACCAACTCACCAATAATTATACGATCAAAATCCTTGTAATTTACAAACTAGGATCTGTTATTACTATATTCTAATTTACTTGATGTTATTCTCTGATTATTTTCTAATTTAGTTCGATATCCTTCTTTTAATGATTAATATATTACTCCAGCGCGTGTATATTAAAATAAAACTTCGCCTATATATTTCTCTGAATTCTGTTGACAACATGCTAATGACTTGTTAAATACTATATTATTTAAACATTTAGCATCGTCATCGAGTGTAAGAACTTGACAAAAATACAAAAAGCTCTTAAATTCACACTTTGATCTCTCTAGCGTGTGATATTTTCCATTACCTAAATACACTACCTTCGGTAATTTTTAAAATATTCGAAAATTTTGATTCAAATAACCCATAGACATAACTTTGTACATTACTGAAATACTATTATCATAAGTTACACGTGTCTGTAACAACAAATCAAGATTATCATCCTCATAATTGTACCGAATTGAAGAGATTCTATAAAACATCCCTACATCTGATCTATATATAGAGTGTTTCAGAATATCGTGCATGTTTACAAATCTCTTTACATCTCCATTCGTTAAAATATTTATGATGCGACAATTGATTACCCAGTATATCGCTCATAATTTTGTTTACTCTTTAATACATCAAGTGTGAAAATAAATAAACCAAAATATTTCGTTGCGCCTGATGTAGGTAACAATACATTTCCTGTAATTTATTTTTAACACCTTGTAACACTTGTTGAATTTTTATTATAATTCCATGAACTACTGATATTTCCGAGTTAAATGATTCTTTTAAATTTGTGACTTCAGTCGTAAAAACTTTCTCATGTTCCGTTAAATTTATTAATCAAAGATGCCAATTGATGTGTATGTACAAAATTATAAGTTGAAAGTCCTAACGATGAAAGTCCAAAAAGAAAAAAATGAACGCTTATTACTATTTCCTCGTTTACACATAGCACTACCATTTTGATAAAAAAATGGCAAGGAATGGAATTTATAAAATTCCACCGAAATTCTTTTTCTTTTACAGCATATTCGTTTAAAATTTCAAATGTCTCAGAACAAACTTCGTGTATTGGTACAGTTTAACGGAAATTCTAATGCATGGTTATATATACTACATATGGTTGTATATACTACATTAGATGCGTGCACAGCAAACACATCCTGCACCAGAGCTAATCCAATTTCTGGCAATGTTGTCTGTTGATGTTGGTCTACATCTTCTGCTTTCAAAACACAAATAAAATCCCGTACCACATAAGTCTGGATATCGTATTATTTTTACTCATTCGACTTCCAAATGAACTCTGAAATTAATTAAAATTATTGAATGACTATTTTTATTCCTGTTTTATATTATCAATTTATTTATTTATTCAATTTATTTTATTTTTGGAGTTTATTTAATTGTTTATTTATTTCTTTACCTAGCTACAACTGAGGACTACTCTTTGCTAAATTCTTTAAAAATATAAAATTCTCTAATTATTCATATACTCTAATTTAAAGAAATCACTAATCTCTGTGACCTATACATGTTTATCGGTTCAGAATGTTAAAATATCTGTATTCCTCCGATATTGATGAGGCTTTGGTTGAGTACGAGCCGCCTTACTGACTGGTCACCCATAAACACGTATCGTGTACAGATTATTTTTTGTTTTCTACTAATATTTCCTACTTAAAAAATCCGAAATTCCATTTTTCTCCATATCCTACTTCCATTAGTAATCATCACTATCCGAATCATAGTCTTCGTATTCTTAATCTTCCTTTTCTTCCTTCGAATTTACAAATGGTTTAATTCGCCTATATCTACTGTATCTATTTTTCTCATCTTTCGATATTTCATATTTAACTCTATATGAGTTATTATTAATTTTCTCTAGCATACTTATATTGTATCTTCACCAAAACAGCCTGGAATCCCAGCTCGTGGCATCTCTTTGATCAGAATGTGCTGACCGGCATCAAAACTTCGTTGCTCATATTTGTTCTCGATCTGTTTTTTCTGTGCTTTAAACCTCTTTTGTAAATTCCGATAGGCTAACTTTCTTGCTTCTCTAACGGTTTGTATCCTAGTCTCATTATCCACATGTTCACACGGAATATCCAAATCTTGTTCCAAAAATATCCTAGGTTCCTCTCCAGTCAACAGATAATACGGTGAATACACTGTTCCATCATGTATCTGAGTATTCATTGTAAAATTACACTGGGTAGGACCTAATCCCAATTCGTAAACTCTTTATTACTGTAATGCTTCATCATTTGTTGGATGGTTCCAATTGCTCTTTCCGCTGCCCCTACGGAATAATGTGCATCAGTATTAGCAAAATGAACATTCATTCCGAATCTCTCAGTCATCTCCTCCATTATTTTACTCCGATGGCTGGACAATTTGTCGACATTAAGAAATTCGGGAACCTTATGCTTTGTAATTATCTCTTCAAATATGACTTGTGCAATATTTTCTGCAGTGATTGCCGGAATAGCTTTTGCTATTACGTATAGTGTTGCATTGTTTACAAACACCAAAATATACTTATTGCGACAATTTTTCGATCATTTAAATGGTCCAATTTCGTCAAGGTTTACAAATTTAAATGGTGCATAATTAGGATAGGTCTGTGCATGAAACTGAATCCTTCCTGACTTCCTCTTCTGAACTTCACAGCTAATGCATTCCTTTACCTTTTCATAAAAAAACTTTTTCATATTTCGGAAATATACAGTTCTTCATGCTCTCTTATTACATTTGCCATATGAAAAGTGACCTCCACTGTATACGGAACAGTGAATATTCTTGAACACTTGTTCCCTAAGCAAAAACGGGATACATAATAAAAACTTCATACCACGTGCCATTTTCTGTGTTCGATAAAGTTTACCATCTTTATCGTGTATCATCTAGATTGTTTTTCAGCTTTCACGTCGGTTCCATCCGGATCTTCAATCGCTTTCATAATCGGGCCAAAAAATGTATCTTTCTCCTGTAGTTCACCCCCATTTCTGTTGTCATCAAACGTCGAGTTCACTTGAAGATATTCCTTGTTAATCTGCAATGCATCTACTTCTATGTCATCCTCAGTCGGTTTAATTGTATTACGCGACAATACATCACTCGGGTTCTTTTCTCCCGGAAAATAGATTGGCGTGAAATTATATTGGGGTAGTTCAAGACTTAGACGTAACAATTTTGTTGATAATTTTGGTGTGATTTGCAAACACTTCAAACAACGGCAGTCCGTCCAAAGTTCGAACTCTTTATTAAATAAGTAGTAGTTAAAGACTCGAAAAGAGTCCACTACCGCAAGGATTTCCAATTCTACGACGTGTTTCTGCTTTTCTTGTTGCCTCAAAACTCTGCTGTAATATGCTACAGGGGTCCACTCTCCACTTTTCTGTTTTTGCATTAATACCGCTCCAATTGAGTTCATCGAAGCATCTGTGTACACCCGTGTCTCCAACTCTTCATGAAATGGTGCAAAAAGTGGTGCCTCAAGCAAACGCCTGTTTCAGCATCACAAAACCTTCCTGATGTTCTTCTTTCTTCAACAACGGTTGAAACACATCAGCAATTTTTGCATAGTTTCTACAGAACTTTCTCACATAATTCGTCAACCCAAGAAATGATTTCAACTCCTTGGGCGACTTCGGTTTTTTGAAAACTTTGATTGCTTGATCGCTCACAACGTGTCCTAACGGCAATACCTTTTCTTCTACAAACTGCCACTTTTCTACTGACAGTTCCAACCCGTAATGTCTTAATCTCTGAAAAATTGACTTCAACACCTTGACCATTTTCTCCTCTTCGTTCGTGTATACAAATATATCGTCCATGTAATACGATACTGCCTCTGGACTAACATTTGCTAACGTCATCGCCATAATTTTCGTGTATACTGCTGGTGATTGCAAGTACCACATAGGAAAAACTTTATAGGCATGCGCTCCAACACCAGCAGTTACATTTTATGTTCATATTTTTGGGCTTATTTTTAACTTTACACTCAAGATAGTATTTCATAACATTTTATGCAAGTAAACAAAGAAAGAATGTGTGGCTTTGGTTAAAACATAGGTTATACGAGTATATCCTGTAATTTCTGGACTTATCGTACAACCATACGTAACATTCTGCAGCAAACATATAATTTCAGACGTAGGTTTTATAGTACTTACCTCATAAGTGTAATGACGTCTTATGCCTGACGTCATCTGCATTAACAGTGTTATACACAGATGCCATCTAGTTTTGTGACGTCAGGACCGTATATAGTATATGAGTTAATAATGAAGACAAGCACTGACTATTAGGACGGATTATAATTTCAAGAAACAGGTAACATACGTCTTGCCGGTATGTTTCTTGAGTTCGTCCCACTTATGCCCTGTGCAGCGACTAGATACAGTATACGTATTAAACATATGTATTATACACATTTTCTTTATGTTGTATAGGACTTGTCTACTATATACATCATACAGAATAACTGTTTTATCATACAGACTGCATATATGTAGCTTACAGTTTGTCTGCATGCATTATAATATTCTCCATGCAATATGTCGCGTACAGGTTGGCCATATGTAATATTATGAATTGGATGTATGTAGTTGATAGGTTGTCCGAATGAAGTATACGGATTTTTTGTATACAGTATATAGATTGGAAGTATATTACACCATTATTGAAGTACTGCAACATGCTGTGAAATGCATGATACATCTTTAGTAATGTTGTAACGTAGTGCTTTTCTCTGTATGAAAACAAAAATATCTTAACATATGGCTAATCTCCTTGGTGAAAATAATACAAAAATTAACAATACTGTGCTTTCCAAATCTTAGCTTGGGTCATTCGCAGTATGCAAAATGAGTTTTTTATATACAGTGTGCTCATCTTTTAAAACTGCTCTGAAGCTAAGTGTTTAAAAATGATGCAAGCATTAATTTAGAATTATTGGCAGAAAGAAGATGAACCACATGTTAAGCTATTTTTCTTTTCATACAAAGTAAATCAGCATATGACAAGATTATAATAAGGATGTAAAAACCTTTTCATCCCAATAATAATGTAAAACACATAATAATGTGAAATCCTATATTCAAATTAAATACCACTATTACTATTATTATTATTATTATTATTATTATTATTAATACTAATAATAATAGTATAAAAATCATTTATGCAGCCGTTACCATCCATTGACCTTACAATAGAGGTGACTTTACCTTTATCTTTTTTTCTAACGGAGATTTCCTTCAAAATCCATAATAATTACCACAGCACGTTTAGGTTGGGATAGGATTTTCAAAAAACAACTCTGTACATTTTTAATAACTTGTAAATTATTTTTTAATATTGCTATAATTAAACATATGGTGTAAGGCGAAAACATGTTCAGTCACAAGATGGTTCCTATTAAGTGCTCGCTATTAAAAATACAACAAAGAAAGGACATAAGACAACTGCAAAAAAGTTTATAGGTTAAGACGTAATAGTACAAGTAGAATCTGCTTAATGATCCGTTTAAACTGTGACAACCTGTTGAGAACAGAAGAGCTGGCGACATGGCAGTCAGAACATGTCACAGCTCATCACTGTAGCTAGCGTAGTTTGCAGGTATAAGATACGTTGTAAAACGATTGAACCGAGAGCGGCGAGAGATCGAGAGACAGACATTTGAACAGTCAACAATACATTAAGTATGTATGGGATACTGTAGTGGTCCCTTTACATCATGTCCTGCAGTATATTTTATTTCTCCAGGATAATGCCTAATACTACTTAGCTAGACACACTAAACTACCTACATTTTCTCTGCTTCCTTGTCCAGCGGTACGTGTACATCTTGTAGCTAGTGCGTATATAAAGAACGAAGAGAAAATGCAATTACCTTTCTATAGTTCTGCCGAAATTATGATGGATTTACCCACACTTTTTGAACTCAGTTTGTGAAAGAGCTTACAAGTTTGTACAAAGTTACCACTGTATCACTATGAACATATGTTAAGCTCTACCAACATAGGGCAATTTTTCAATTACTCACTTAAATAAAATTATAAATTTCTATGTGTAATAAAGTTGACTGTCAAGGACTACCGCTTCCTCGAAGTCGGTGCCTTAACTCTCTGTGCAACTCGCATCGCTTCGCCAATTTAGTCTTTCCCTTTACAGTGAACACGAAACAAAATTTTGGTCATCGGTGGCACTGTGGTAGAGCGCTTGGTGGCGTTGTGGTAGATATCCTATATCATAAATTCCTTTTTTCTCTTTTTATTGTTAAATCGAAGTTAACTATTAAAACCTCTTGGAAGCAAAAGCATATTTATAGTTCTGACTTTCAATACCAGCCAAATCCTGTCAGTATCAAAACCCGCCAAATCCTTCATACTGTATCAAATCCCACCATATGCGAGTTTCCAACAACTAGTTTTCCTTATATTTTAAATTGTTATTATTGGATTGTGTTCATTGTGAGCCACTAAGGTCCCCATAAAGAGCATTAATATGACCGTAATATATTAAGCAACGAAAATTATGCTGAAGTGATAAATGGTGCTTCTTTATAGGCGAAGAACTTTACGTTGAAATAAAACACAGGAAAATGGTTTTATTATACATGAAATTTGCGTTATTTGACAGATCATTTATTGGCATTAATATTTGAATAGTGTGACAACCGCGGCTGTTGCGTAAATACCATAATATGCATGTCCAATTTTCACACAGTCTTAGCAATAAATCAAACTTTGTTTCGGTAATATCTAGTCTAATGTTCGGTTTGAAGTGCTCAATTTCTTTGGGAATCTTGCTGAAGACATGCAGCTTTACATATACCCAGATATAATAATCTAATGGGTCAAATTGAGCGAACGAGGTGGCCCGTTAACAGGCCTACTTCGTCAAATTAATCGTTCATCCAATGTTTCTTTCAGTAAAATAATTGTGGCGTGCGCTGTGTGACATGTGGCGCCACGCTGCTGTAACCACGTCTACCACATTAATGTCTGCCAATTGAGGCACGAGAAAGGTAATAATCATGTCTCTGTCCCGCCCACCGTTGACTGGAACATTATGACCAGCATCATTTCTGAAGACACATGGATCCATATCACCGACCTAATCAATCCACCGCAGGTGTATTATCGTTTAGAGTAAATGTGTTGCAAAAAGATCCATAGTTTCTGCAATTAATCGCTCTGAAGCACGATTATGAGCACCGGAAAATGCACGTAATGCCCGATGAGATTGTCGAATTGAACCGCAGTTTTCAAATTAAATTTGCACAATTTGCAAACGTTGCTCTTTCGTGAGTCTATTCGTGATTAATTGCCAAACCAAACTAACCACAAAACAACCTAGAACTGCAATATCACTTGTCATAGAAAACAGTATTGCCAGTTTAAATTTCTCCACCTCTAGCAACACCCTTTATTTAATTAATGAAATATTTAACTATTACACACCTAGGCTTTCTGTTCCCTTCCATTGTTGTTTTCCATTTTTAAACAACTCTCGTTTATTAACTGTCTGTCAAGCAAACGGCTGTTGTTTATTGTTCATCACTCATAGCGGAAGAAGGAATTGTATATAGAGGGTCATGTCTCATATACAGATGTTTGTATATATAGCATATAGCTGGCGTATATAACATATGTACGTATACGGCAAGTACGTATGTATCATATGGATAACATATTTTCCATAGATTTTCATACTAACCTATATTGATACAATGTACTGTTGTCTGACTAATGAATTCTTCTCAGCATAGAGAGAGGCAAAAAATGGAATTTCATATTTTAAATAATTTTCCGTAAAGCAATAGGATCAAATAACTTTATGATTTATGTAGAGCCGAAATAGTGTGATTTTAATTTTCTTATTTCATAATATTTTGCCGCAAAATTCGCATTTAGTAACTTCTTCATATTTTATGTTTCGTTCGGATTTCTAACTTCCTTAAACACAGTGACCTTGCATGAGCCTTGCGTTAAGCGCACTTTTGTTCCCGTACGTAAGAACACATTACATTAATGGTAAAAAATTGGTTTAGGAAATAGTTCTAAGTGACCGTTGTTTCGAAGACCAATCCACCGTCCGCTTGTTCCACTCTTGTTTTATTATATAAACTCAGTTGAGCGGATTCCATGAGTAGTGGTTTAGTGCTCGTAGTGTGGAGTATGTTCATCATTGATTTTGGATTTGAAAAAACTGTAAGAAGATTGAAACATGGTAAAGGTCAGTCCCCTGCTGGGATACTAACAAAGGCGGTGGAGAATATATAGTGGCCTGGTATATATACTGGCCTGATAAGTTCTCGGCCCGACCCAGAAGGACGTGAACTGCCGGCATGAAAGTGTGAGGCTATTCAACATAGTCCCGTCGAAGGTAAAAAAACTTGCCACTTTGATGCTGCAACTTCTGTATCCCCACCAAAAAAGAGATTTCTCAAGGTCTGCAAAAAAAACTGTTCTGCTGCTGTTATAATCTCTTCATCACTGTGAAATTTCTGTCCTTTCAGTGCTGTTTTGAGGTTTGGAAATAGATAAAAATGAGAAGGCGTAAGATCTGTTTAGTAAGGTGTGTGGTCAATGCACTGAAACAGCAGGTCCCTCAGAAAATTCATTGTTCTGCCAGCTCGTTTCAACTTTCCCCAGTTTTCTTTAATAGCGTCATTTACCTTAGACAGAAGACTGCAGTAATCCTCTGCAGTTATGGTTTGGCCCTTTGGAAGGTAGTCTGAGAGCAAAACACCATTCTTATCCCAGAATATTGAGGCAAGCACTTTCCGTGCAGAATTTTGTGCATTGAATTTTTGGGCCTTGGAGATCCTGAGTGGCGCCACTCGTATGACTGCTGTTTGGTTTCCAAATCAAAGTAATGCAACAACGCTTTATCCTCGGTAACAAGTCGATTCAAAAAATCGTCCTTGTTCTTCGCAAAATGCCGTAAAATCACATGCGATAATCTCACACGTTCGCGTTTCTGATCCGCGTTCAAACATTTCGGAATCCATTTCGCAGAAAGCTTGGGCATGTCCAACTGATCATGGATTATTGACCCAACACGTTGTTTGGATATGTGCACTTTGTCAGCTATCTCCTGAAGCGAAATCCGTCTGTTACTCAAAATCAGGTCCACTTTTTCGTGAGATGACACTGTCCACCCAATGTGTCTAGTATACAGCCATGGATTTCGTTGGCTGACTTCTGTTCAGGAAGAAGAACTTTATTACACCTTGCAACGCTTCTTTGGTGAATTTGACATCTGGCTCATCCATGGTTCATTCAATTACCTGTAAAATAAAAACCGTTCATGGTAGAATCGTAAAATTTGATATTTAAACATATAAAAGATCAAAATTTCACATGACATCAATTACATCAGTTTAGTATTTTCGAAAGTTTTTCGGGCCAAGAACTTATCAGCCGACCCTCGTATATATATACATATACATACATATATATATATATATATATATATATATATATATATATATATATATATATATATATATATATACATATATATATATAGAGAGAGAGAGAGAGAGAGAGGTGACATTGTATATCAAAATCACCAAAATTGTTTCAGTAATAAAATTTTTGGCAAATAAAATTAAGCTAAATATATCAACAACATAATATAGCTCTATGGCCTATGGACGCAATACGTTTAATGCTGCGTAATTCGATCCAGTTTCTATTATATATTTTTATCTCTGTGAGATAAATCTTACTGTTGTCCTCTCATCTTCGCCTTGGTCTTCGTAATGATCGCTTACCTATTTGGATTTCCAGTTAAAGCTTTGAAGGTGTTCTCACCTTCTTTCATTCATGTATGTTTCGCAACCATACAACACCACAGGCACGATTGTTATGTATATCATTGTTTATTTTATATTTTATATTATATTATATTTTATATTTTCAAATTCGTCAACTGAATTCGCGAGGATAAAGGATTTTTAATTGAATAATAAAATGAAATCTGTTTCAGTCGACATCAGATTTCTTCGTGATTATGGCTGTGGACTGTTCATAGTGATTCTAGATACTTGAAAGTATTCACTTTGTCGAACGACCCGACGATCCCAACCAACTTCCAATTATATAGTTTTCTCTGCATTTACTTCAAAACTCTTATCCCTACAAGCGTTAATTAAGATATTTGGATTTGCATCTATTGTTCTGTCATCCCCTATTATATTTACACCATCCGCATACGCCATAACCTCGCAAATAACATTCCACTCTTGAATCTGATTACTGTTCTTATTCCGTACTCCAGAACAAAGTTGAATAATAATGGCGACAACGCACCTCCTTGTTTCAGGGCATTCTCAACTTCAAAGCTCGTAAACAATAATTTCTTTTCTCGGATCTTACTTTAGGAATTTTCATATGGAATTGCGGGAGTTGGCAAAATATCCATTCTAATCCTTCGTAATACTTGTCTTTTATATCGTCATACTTTTGTTCTGTTGTGGCATGTACATTTGAAGTTATAATATCAGACCACTAACCATTAAGAGAAGTAAAAAGAAATCTATCATCAACAAAGTTAAGCCATGTAATTGCTGATATTACTCGTTTGTGAAAAGCCCTGTTCCTAGTTCGTAATTTTTAATTTCTTCGCCGCCAAAGAACGTAAAATTTCCAAATTGACTGTCCGATTTCATTCCCATCTAACTTCCTGATATCCAACTAAGTCCATCCTCTATTTTTATTCTATTTCTTATAACTCACTCGTTACGGATTTCAACGCGCCTGCCTTATAACGACTTCTTACATTCCGGTTTCTAAATCTTATGTCCATTTTACTTTGCTGAGTTCGTGCCAAGTTATCAGTCCTGATCAAAGGATTCTCCGAATGTACCTGAACAATGTTTTTTTTTTCAGAATGAGGTTGTTAACGTCATACCAAATTCCCAAGCTGAAAAATCATTCCTTGTCTTCTGTCTGCAACTGCTTATTCAGTATATTCACAGCTTACCTCTATATCTAGGGGAATTCTCCTCGATCCAAAACCTGAGCATGTGGCACGGTGACAACAAGACTACATTTCCCGAAAATTAATATAACTATATTTCAGAAATTCAATAGGCAATGATAATTCGAACATTACTATAAAGCACACAGGAACAATCAATATGCTCGTATATCTGGATGCGTATTAAGGCTGTGTAAGCTTGTATGCTGTAAAAATCGTAAATTAGAAACATAGCCTAGTGTCAATGTATTATTTCATGAATTCATCATACGTTTGACTGAGGCTGTCCGAACTATTCTTGATTTCTCACAATGTTTTGTTTTATAGATACGTAACTTTATACATATTTCTGTGATTATACTTTTTACCTGTTCTCTGACAATATCAACTGTATGAATTTATAATACAAAACTGGTATACAGAAGAACAAAATAAAAAAAAATGTGATATTTCGCAGGCACCGTATGTAAAGGGTGTCTTATACACTTCACCGGTTCTTTATAAGCGGCCACTATTTGACTTTATTATACAAACCTGGCATACAGAAAAACTAAAACAACTTATCTATAATGTGATGTTTCGCTGGGCGGCTTATGTAAAGGGCGCACTATACCCTGGAAGAGATCTTTAAAAACAGTTTTATTGTACAGAACTTTGGTATATATAACAATAAATAAAATCGTTCATCTTTGATGTGGCTTCGCAAGGGCGCTTAATGTAAAGAGCGCACTGCGCCTTTATCTACCAATAAAACTGGAAGAATTTATTATTAAAAACTTCTACCTTTCTTTATACTGTGATCTTGCGGAGGGCCCACCGGGACATGTCCCGGTATCCTGCTGGGCCAGCACGGGCCTGCTAAAGATACATCTGAACTTCTTGATTGGATGCCTCAGTTCATATACTTTACAACGGACACACTGCAATAAAAACGTAACTAAATTATAAAATTTTTACATTAGGTTTAATGTTTGTATTATCATTCCTTGTAAGTCGATTGACAAAAGAAACAACTATCAGTCCTTTCATTTTCTATTGCAAAAGAAAACATCGTGTTGATAATTTTATGCAAAAGGTTTTTTTTTTAAAAAAGATAAAAAGTTGCGTCAATTTATTTTCCTCTCATCGTTGCATTTTCTAGCCACTATCAAAAACTGCTAGCAACAATTACTATACTGTGTGATATACTTTTAATCTTTGAAAGACTTATTGATACAATAATTTTTGTTTTAAAGATTTAATTTTAGTTGTATTTTTGAATGTAATTATTATAAATAAACATTCAATTCTCACAAACATTATTTCAATGATTCTTCCATCTCTTAGTCGTCGACGTACTGGGACAAACTAAACGTTAATTCATACATACAGTCTTGTTCCTATGGCGTAGTATCTTCTTTATTCTCACAAGATGTGTCGTTCTACTTCCGTTTCGCGACAGAATGTAATTTTTGGTTGAGCAATGACAAAATTATGTTATTGTGAACGAGGATTATTTTTACTAACTGTGAGCATTGTGGTCTAATTTATTTCGTCTTTGGAAATTACTTATGAAAGCTTTATTAAAATAAATGTTATTAATTACGCGTAATATCTTTCACAAGGTCATTGAACACATGACATAAATATTAGTTGGTTTATACATACATACTTTATCTTGAAAACTAGTATCATTGAAATTTCATATTTTTCATATTTTGAACTTTTCATTTTTATATTTTTAAAATTTTATTCATACTTTAAAAGTCTTCAGCTATAAGTTTTCATACAACTGGATAAAATATATCGATATTAAGATTATAATAATCAAATATGTACTGTAACAAATAATTAAAATTTCTGTAATTTGCAGAAATATCTGTAGGAACATCAGCGGATATTTAACTGATATATATCAGATACTTCGCTCATCATTGGCTCAATTTGTTCAAGAATCAAGTCTTGATGCGTTGAAGCAAATAGGATCTTCACATCTTCACTGGTTTTTAAGGTATTGATTAATTAGAGACATACAGAGTAAATTACAACCTCCTGTAGCACTGAAAGAGTTTAATTATACAAAATAAAATTTAATGTTTCTCCTATTTTATCTGAAGCCAAATCCTGTATTAACAATAACTGAAGTATCCCCGTTCAGGAGGACAAAAATCTGTTTAGAAAAGTGACTTAGAATCAAATGTAACAGTTAATTTGGAAAGAAAAACTAACACAGAACGGAGGATAAATATAGATATGTTTTTATATATTAAGTACTTTAATAAGAATACTAGCTGAACCTGCGCTCTCTAGAATGCGCATCATACATATGAGCATGAATCTCCCTGTTATTCCTCACATCTGTACATGTTCCTTTGCAGACACAAGTGAAAGGCGTCCTGATAAAAATCGGGAAGAGATACCGTAAAGGGGAGATTTTTTGATTACTTTTTCAATATCTCGCACCAATTTCAAGAATTGAGCATACTTCCGGTTAAAGTTTTTAATTCATATATGATCAGTGTAGTAAGCAAATACATAAACTAACTAACTATATGGCCTATCGAACCTGGAGGTTCAAAAAAAGCTCTCCACAGATTTCTATCATTAGCCAATTGGATCCAGTTCCTACTTTGCGTTCCTATTTCTGCGAGATCCATCTTAATATTGTCCTCCCGTCTGCGCCGTCTTCTTAATGGTTGTTTTCTGGCTGGTATTCTAGTTAAGATTTTGAAAGCGTTCCTTCTTTCTTCCGTTCTGGCAACATGACCTGCCCACCTGAGCCTCCTAGATTCGATGACCCTATCAATGTTGGGTACACCGTACAAATTATATAGTTCCTCGTTACGAAGTTTCAGACATTCTCTATTCCCGTTCCTCTTGGGACCGAATATTCGTCTCAGGATCTTGTTTTCAAATAGTTTCAATCTATGTTCTTCGTTCCGAGTAAGCTACCATATTTCGGAACCAGACAGAACAACAGGCATGATTATAGTTTTATATATATTTAAACTAAGCTAAAACATTACACATACAATCAATTATAATGTCAGTGATATATGCCGTTCGTTCGGCAAAACACTCCAAACAATAAAGATTCAACTTAGTCTGGAGAAATTGTTATCCTTCGTTTTTCATTATAATTTGCCCATGGAACTAACGCCTGAGAGACATGCAATCCCTGTATAAAACTATGTAGTTTTGTAATGTATAATGTTTGGAATATGATGCATTTTTTAAAATTTCAACACTTCCAGTGTACTCGTAGAAATGTAAAAAAGAAATAATGGCCATAGTTGTTAAATATTGAGTTAGAACTTTACAATCTACGGAAAATTTGCAATCGATCAGTGAAAACGTCATCCTTCTAGAGCCTGTAGTTTCCGAGATCTCACTTTCGAAATTATTTGTCACAGACATACACCACAAGAAGCTTTTCTTTCCATTTTTTCATATAAGAGAAGAACATTTTGTTGGTCTACTATGTTGATTCTCAAATCAAGCTTCTTGGACAGGCCATTGTAGAAATCCGAAAGCTATCATTATGTAGTACAAATAAGATCTGTTATCAAGGGTATTATTTTTAAAAAAAATTTGTTTAACTTAACAAAACTATTTTTGGTTCATACACAAATCTACTTGGAGATCAGTTATGGAAATTTAGAGTACAACTATTTGTAACGTTTCTTACTATCGATAAGAAATGAAATTTCAATACATTCGATATTATGCGCTTTTAAAAATTTTAGAAATGGGTGAAAACATTAATTTCCAGTAATAATTGTAAAGTTTTCTATTTTTAATTTGCATGTGACCATGCAAATAACATTTTAATTTCGATTCGTTTAGTATCGGCTATTAGACCGGTTGAATTTTCCAATGGTAGACTTTCTTTTATTACTCTTAAGGGTCGGTGGTGAGATATTATTGTTTTAAATATACATGCCGCAACAAAAGATAAGGATGACGATATATAAGGCACTTTTAAAGAACAAGTATCACGAATATTCGACCAAGTCCCGCCATACCATATGAAAAGTCTATTACTGGATTCCAATGGGAAGGTAGGGCGGCAGGGTTGTTTCAAACCAGTAATACCGAAAGAAAGTCTGCATAAGGAGAGTAATGCCAACGATGTTAGTTTCGTGAACTTTTTAACATGCAAAAACATTATCGTGAAAAGTGTATAAAATCCCATATCGCAACTTTTATAAATACACATGGACCTCGCCAGATGGAAGAACACACAATCAAATTGATCACATTTTAGTAGATAGAAAAAGACAGTCTAGCACAATTGATGTTCATTTGTTCAGAGGGGAATACCAGATAGATGTGTATCAGATTCCTGTTTTTAGAAAGTTTAGAGAGCACTAATGTTGATGATATTTAGGTTCAAATTAAGGACAGTATTAAAATTTCAACACCAGAACAATTTGGGCATGCGGAAATAAGTAGGAACAAATCATAGTTTGCCCACAAATACACCAAAGTAACAGAGAAGGGAAAATAGGCGAAAGTGCGTTTTCTACAAACTCTGAGACTGGAAACTTCAAAAATGTTTACAAGACAGAAACATATTTTTAAAAATGTTTAATTAATGAACTTGAAGATCATAGTAAAAGAAAAATTAGAGACATGTTCAAGAGCATCAACGAATTTTAAAAAGTGTATCAACCTTGCACGTATATATTTAAGAGAGACGATGGAACAATTCTTATTGATACAAATAGTATCTTGAATAGATGGAAACATATCTTTGACGATTTGCTTAACACGCAGCCAAAAACTAATATTCGTAGGGAAGTAAAATGCACAGCAGAACCATAAATTTCAGAGCCTAGAAAGTGCTATAAAGAAACACAAATCTCCGATTATAGACGAAATTCCGGCTGAGTTATTTTTAAACGAGGAGGAAAATTGTGAAACACGATTTACGCACTCTTTATCTGGAACAAGGAGGAGTGAAAAGAGTGATTCCTTGTTCCAATTACAAGAAGGTGACAAAGCGGATTGTAATAATTAGCGAGACATTTCTTTTGTGTTAACATCCTATAAAATACTCTCAAATAATTTATTAGCAAGATTTATCACACTTCGGATGAAATTATTAAAGATTATCAGTATTGATATAGACGGAAACAATCAACTCTCTACCAGATATTTACCATTTGCCAAATACTCGAAAAGAAATGGGACTACAATGCCCGGGTTATTGGTTTTAGAACGGCTTATGATTGTATTAGGAGATAAATATTATACTACTATTTGCAGTATTTGGAATACCTACAAAGCTAGTAACTTTAATTAAGGTGTGCTTAAATGTGTTCCAAAATCAAGTCCGAGTAGGAAAACTATTGTCCACGAGCTTCCTTGTCGATAATGGCCTGGAGCAAGGAGATGCGTTGTCGACATTATTATTCAACTTTATTCTGAAGTACGCTTTTAGGAAAATCAAAGATAGTAACCAGGGTATAGAGCTGAATGGTATTCACCAGGTTATAGGCTATGCTGATGATGCAAATTTAATAGGGGATGATAAGCAAACAATAGAAAGAAATACAGGTCTTATTAAATGCTTGCAGATACCTTGGTTTAGTAGTAAATGCTGAGAAAACTAAATACATGGAAGTGTGTCTTGACCGTAATACTGCAAATTATGGATTCGTCAAAGTATCAAATAATATTTTCAATAAACTGGATACCTTCAAGTATCTAGGATCAATATTAACAGACCAAAGTCACATCCATGAAGAAATTAAATGTGGACTGAAAGCAGGTAATACGTGTTATTATTCAGTTCTAAATCTCATTTCGTCGCAAATTCTGTCGAGGAATTTGAAGCTCAAAATATATACAACAATAATAATGCAGGTTGTTAGGTATTGTTGCGCAAACATGGTGGCTTATTTTAATTGAAGAAAACAAAGTGAAATTATTTGCAAATAAAATACTGAGACAAATATTATGACCAAAGAGGAACGGGAATAGGGAATGGCGAAAACTTCATAACGAGGAACTGCATGATTTATACCTTTTACCAAATATTGTTAGATTCATCAAATCTAGAAGGTTGGGGTGGGCAGGTAATGTAGGGATAAAAGAAAGTAGGAACGCTGACAAAGATTTGACTTGCTTGTGTCTATTAACTTTTCGCATTTTCATACCTTCATTCTCACCATCGGGGTTTATCGAATTGGGTAGAAAAGAGTGATTAACTAAGCAGACTCATCACCATCACAACACAGAACACGTATTTTAGACGTTGACCGTTTCTGGTGTTGAAAACGTTCCTGCTTACACTATATATTATTACTCGACACCTTGTATATCACATGGCCATTAACAAATCGTATATAATAACTGTCTTTAAGTAATAATTAAGAACATGTGACCCTTATGGAAAATTTTGGGCTGCGAGCGGAGTGAGGAAGAAAATTTTTAAGAAATGTATTTCGTTGCATATCTTTTACGGGCCGCAGCGTCGTTTGGTGTTACTTCTTGAAGAAACCTTTTGTTTCTTCTTGATCGTTCGACGCCCCTTGCTATCGACGCCTTGGGCAATCGCCCCGCTTGCCCCCTTAGTTACAGCTTTGGACACTAGATAGACTGAACTAGGAATACTTCTTTGTTTTGGAGATGTTGACTGACTCCAATTTGGTAGATGATTTTATTGTAACAGTAAACATAACTAGGAGAAATCATGAGTTTAGCATCTCGTGTAGAGGGCATATGGCATTATCTAAAGTGTTCTATTTTCTACAAAAAAGGAAAACTATATATGGTCACAGCAATTATACTCAAGGCGTTGCAGGGAGAATTAACATTACAAATTTCAGAAATCAGTACACGAGTCCTCACTAAAGAATTAGTGTAAGACGGACTTAATAAAGGTAAATGATAGATGCACAAAACCAGCATTACGGTTCTCAAAACGCATGGCATTGGAGAGAAGAAAAGAATTAAAACCTTAATTAACAAACAAAAAAATCCATCAAATAAAACCAAACATAAACAAAGCAATGCATACTTTTTAACATATGTTCTTTATTTTTCGATTTTTGAATTGCTAAACCTTTATGCAAACCAAACAAAAGACTAGAATTACTAGTAGCATGTCAGGATGGTACACGTTTACCAGAGGTAGAGCCATCCGCTAATCATTATCATACAACACTCCCACCAAAAATCCACTAATCCTGTGCAGATATTCGCTGCTGGGGACTAAAGTTTGACATTGAATTAAAATTCGTCAACCGTAAATTCCGAACGTATTATATTGGGGATATATGTAGAATTGCAATACTGAAGGATTTTAATCCTTTAATTTTGGTGAATTTCAAACCCAAATATTAGGCTTATTTCCTAAGTTTAAGAACATTATACTGCACTTTATAATTGACATCAAATCAATTTTACAACATTAATCTTGAAACAGATAAACATAAGGACCAAGAAACAAAGTCCTTCAGAATTTCTAATTTTTGTACTTTGCAGATTGATGTGGTTGTGTATATGGATTGTTGCTGTTTTACTAGCAGTTTTTGTGTCCGTCAACTTGTATACCCAATATTACTATAATGCAATTACTTACGAAATAGATCCTCTGCCTAAGCGTGAGAATGGTACATCAGTTGCTTTCTCTACTTGTTATGGAACTCATTTAAATTGGTCTCCCATGTAAGTATTTGACTTCCGAGATTTATCTTTTAATTTAGTGAAATAACTAGATATAAATTGCCACAACACTATCAAGTTAAGTATGTTACTATACAAGAGAAATACTGATTAATAGTGGAATATTATAATTTAAGTTAAAGATAAACGATATATTATACATCAGTAGAATGAAATTTAACCGTAACAGTTTTAAATTGTGAATTAAAACTCATTTCTGAAAATATAAACAAAACATTACAGTGGATTTTAAAATTAGATTTTTTAAAGTTATATCTCTTGCTTCCGTACATATGCTTAAAGCCATCAATAAAATTAATTCACCGTACTAAGGGAGTACAGCAGATACCGCATTTCTATGTGTTTCTGAGCTCAGTTTGTTTGACACTCGTTATTTACTCATTAATAAGGTATTCCTGTACTAATAAGCTATTATATAAATTCTTATCAAGAATTTTCAATTTCTTTTTTAAATAAGTAGCCACTCCGAATTTAGTCGCATTTGTTAGATGTGATGACGATAACGTACTTAACGTTTAATAAGTACCTGGTCACAATGTCAATGAAACAAAGACATTCAGAACATGGCTAACAACTATGGTTGTATCAGTACAGGTTCTACGATCGATTTGAATGGGTACTAATATATTTGGGTTTCCGAATCAAAATTATGTCGACTCCAACGAAAGTACACTTAGTATTTAAGATATCCTGTTAAAGATGGTTCCTGACTCGTACAGAAATCAACTTGGAGAAAATCGATTACGGTCATGGAATTAAAATTGGTTTTATGAGAATATCGATTAGAGTTGTGGACTGTTCCGGATATCGAAGTGCACATAAATGATAAAACAAATATCAATATATTTTGAAAATAAAATTTTGTAGTTGGTTTGTACGAGTTGTAATTTCACGGTTACTAACTTTCGCATCTTGTAATCTTCTTTAAATAACTCTTCTTGCAAACGATAGTGCCAAAATGTAATTTGGTTCTATTCTCAGAATACATAAAGTTATAATTTTCAGTTTTGTGATCAGAATAATTATATCGATATGCAATGCAATTTTGGTTTTGTTTTTGAGGCACTGCAAACTACAATTATCGGTTCCGAGAAAGGAACTGATTTACCGAAATTTATTTCGGTTCTCTGCAAGAAATACATATAATTTCAACTTTTCTCCACGTTATAGGCCTTGATTTCGCAACATGTTCGATTTCATTACCATTAACAAAAATTTTCCAGAAATGTATAGTTATTAGATGAAATACATCCGATACCGGTATATCAGACTTATCGTTATTACTTCACTACTCTAACTAAAGTTTTCCATTGTCAATTTTAAGTTTCCTTTGCATGTAATTGTTAATTACGTATAACCAAATTTAAAGATTTTGTTAGAAAACCATGACAATAGATGCTATATTGTATAAAAATTAATAAAGATTAAAACAGTTTCAGTGACCATTTGAAGTGAAATCCATTTTAACGTGAATACAAGTAATTTCCGTATTATTTTTAGATATTAATGAATTATAAAGAGTGTTTTAATCTTATCAAATATCAAGTGAACTTGAAAGAAGTAAGGTTATATATTACTAGTAGTACTTGACCAATGGCTATATGATGAAAATGTCAACATGTTCACCGCAGCTTATATACGTAGGAAAATATGTTTATATACAACGGCATTTCTCGATAGCATAATTTATGACGAACCCGTAAATAATATCTTGACAATAATCATGTATCTACTATAATTTGTAAATTAAACACTTTACCTGAAGGAATCAAAGCCGGACTGAAAAGTAAATTCCGAGAGGCTAACTTATTTATTTTAAAAAAAATAAAAAAAGCTTTAAACTAAATCAGAGTGCAATTTTATACATGAAGAAATTTGAGATTTTCTGTATGATTTTTCACGCAATATTCTCTCTAGACAGGCCTTGAAATACTGTAAACCCCGTTTCCTTCAATCTTCTGATGACAGTCAGAATTAATGTTATATTTTGGAAAGGCAATAGTGACACCGAAACTTTTGAATTCGACATTGAAACTTGAATATAGAAATAAAGAAGTTCTACACAAAATCCATAATTATCATAAATTTACAGTTTCAAAATTTCCTGTCGTTTTTAATTTTTTCTATTCTTCTTTAGTATAGTTGCCAGAGTACGTGCTGTTGGTTAATTGTGTCTCGTATCAGGCGCACTACAGTGGAGAGCTCTTATTTTAAATGTAGATATCGTCTTATGTACCTTATTGATGATGTAGTACGTAAATGAAAATCAATACAATCATTTTTCTCTATTTGCTCACTGCTCATCTCTTCGCTTATTGAGGGCAATATAAATAAAGGGTCAAAGTAGTATAAAGTATATGGAAAACGGAAAATATTGCAAGTTAAGTATGTATGCTTTCCTTGTAACGCCTCACTTTCATGGGTTACGTTTGTTTATCGGTATGAATATGAAATATGTTGAACTATTAGTATTATTATTTGTTTGGATCGCCATGTTGTTTCACAACAACAATTCTTTAAAAATTTGTTTTTGAAATAATCCTTGAACTACGTAATATAGGACCAGAACGCTTCTAACGCATCTCACACATATCAGGTATCCAGATTATTGTACAGTTGGTGCAGATAAAGTAAACAGATTATACTAATATGATAAAATATCAAACAAAATAATTATTAATTAAAGAAATAGATAAGGAATTTTAATATTTCAGGAGAGCAAATTTTATAACAAATTATATATCTTCTATTTTAGGCGAGATGATACCATATGTAGTTTTAGCAGCGACCTTACAGCAACGTGCCTAGAAGCATTCATACTTTCATATGCACATTTAGTTTCAATGTAGGAACAAATTATTAAATTACAACAGAACACAGCAGAGCGCAATTGTCAACTAATCGGGTACTTTCTTATTCTTCATAAACTTCATAAAACAATTATTGTCGACATTAAATTTCTACATATATTCATTTTATACATTATATTCTGCATTTATTTAGCGTCGTATTAATTATAATCTTCCCATGTTGATGATACAACTCTGAAACACTAATATTCCGTTGAAACTTCTACTATTCCTACATTTGCTTGACATATATTTAATGATCAGGTAGCTGCTACAAATAAGCCTAACTAGGAAACAAGTCTTCAGTTTTGGTATTTCAATGCTCCTGATATTTATTTCATTTACATAGTATAGATATCAAATTAATTGTGCTTGATATAGTCTTATAAGTTATAGATTTCTTTTTGGTAAATTAAATTTTAGGCATAAAACTTAGCGACATAAAGGGATTAGGGACAAGAGCTACTTAGAACGACATTTCTCTTAATCGCAGCTACTCAATAATTTAAATTACAACCTTAATTCTTTGATAACGTAATTCACAAAAATTAGGTCTAGTACTTTCCTACGTTTAAGTACAGATTACCTAGTTCTGACATAACAAATAAAGTTTAACATTAATAGTGGAATAATTTACCTTCATTCCGAACTAACATTTTTTATTTTTCTTCAAGACTTCAGCACTTAAAAACCAGAGAAATGACATTCACGGAGATGACAAAGCTTCTGTACAAAGCACCTAGTACTAACTTACAACTTGCTAACATTCTGTAACTGTACCAAATAATAAATAATGTAATAGTAATAATAAAATGGAACATTGTAACACATAGCACATAGACTGGCATGATTGGTTGCTCAAATTCAACAATAACAATATTTCATAACACTTTAAATAGGTTAATATAAAGAATAAGGGCACACATAGACAAGACCACATAATTCCTGTAATGGATCAAAGTGGTCCATTACACCTTGGATTTTTGAAATCAGGCATTGATGAAATTTAACTACGGAATACGATAAAGTATACTGAATACACTTAGTTCTCTTAATGGAACCATGATTTTTTTTTCGTCTGCTTACACTTTCAATACGCCATTCTGTACCAGCCTGCGCAAGAATTGCGGTGCGGAACGATAAAAAAAATGGGCGAAATAAAATAAAATATGCAAGAATCGAAATATAAGTGCTACAACTATTTTTGCAAACTGAGTCAAGTTTTGTGGTAGTTGTTGGGTTGACAATAACTGTTATTGAATGGGGCTCTAATGTTTGTTGGTTCGGAAGACCACTAAAACTGCTTTTTCTCGTGCAAGAAGGGAGGGTTCTTCGTCTTCTATATGATAGAGCACAAAGCTTGGAGATATTACAGACACTCAGCGGTCAACTCACCTGGTATCTGGGATTTCGTCAACGCTTATTCGCGACTCGGCCCATTAAATCGTATGGGATGGTTCTTGTGTTGTAATAGTAATATACATAAATGATTTTTATCCACTAGAATGTGGTGGTACTTTTAGTTTTTATGTGAACCACATAAGACATATTGTAGACAAGAGGAATATTTTGAAGTTGTATTTTGAAGAATGTTCATAATTCATGTTTTAATTATTTGTTTTACAGTGGAAAAACACTGACACAGATAAACCACCATTGAGTAGAGCAGCAATTACGTAAAAGAGATATAAGGATTCTCAGCATTTCCTTGATTTCGCAGTCCAGTTGTTTGAAACAATTAATTTTTTTCATCACTACTTGATAGTGACCTAAACCGAAGGATAATAAAGAAAATAAAACCTAATAACCCTTTCAAATATTTCAAGCATTCCGTCAACATTTTTATATGACTATGTTCTTTTATTATCATCAATGACATGATGGGGATGTTTCTGGAGGTAGGTGCAACTGCTTCGTAGTATCTCGTTAGTTAGCAAGAGAGTGAGGACAAAAGAACTCATTGTGTCTTTGAGAGACCTTCCTGTACTTAGTTGAGCTCACACAATGTTTAGTAATAATATTCATACAGAAAAACGAGTTCATTGTTTCCGATTATCCGAACGATTTACCTGTTCCGATTATCAGGGACGACTACAGAGCATAAAGAACATGTGTGGCAGGCAAAACTATCTTAGTTATATCAAATATGACTACTTCGTTGAATAAGGATCTTTACCTTCTACAAATGCCCAGAAACATATTTATGCACATGCCAACATGGAATATGGCAATAGGTGACGGCGAATTTCTAGAAGAATTTCTTTTAATATACCAGTCCTGCAAATTTTAAAAGTTTTCTGTGCACGGATGTCTTATATTTATACTAGATATTTTTCATTTCCGCTTTAATTACTCACTTCACTGTCCCAAATTTTCTACATCGGTTTGTAATTATATTGATTGAAAGCAATTGGAATTTATTTAGTAAATGAAATTAGTAAATGACATGGTGAATATCATGACTTGGTCGAGGATCTTAAGGCAGATGAGGAAAGGTTTTTCCATTAGACCAGAATAACTCCTGTTACATTCTTGTAAATTAAAAAATTGTTTAACACATTTCTCGAACAGCCCTGAGCCTGAAGAAAGGAGATTGTAGGAACTAGGATAATACCTATGGTAGTAATTCAATAAACGGTAATGGTTATTTACTCGTATTTTCTTTCAATTCTTCACTTATCTGTTGTAACGTCCACCTCCGCCTAGCCAACTCAGATCGAATCTAAATCAAGAGTCTTATTAAAGGTAATAATAATAATAATAAGAAGAAGAAGAAGAAGAAAAAGAATCGGCCTGGTAGCAGTGTTGAATTGAGACGTTTTCACCCAGGGGGAGAGTTGTTTTTTTTTTTGTATTTTCGCAATAAAGCAATATAGTTTACAGTTTCATTTACATGCACACTTTACCTAATATTAAGACTAATTGCTAATAAATATTCAATGTGAGATTATAATTAAAAAACAATCGTTTAATTTTATCTAAAACATTAAATAAAGACTGGCAAAAATAATTTAGACTAAACTTTAACTGCTATTTACAGTAGCTATTTTTGTTATTATTTCCTATATTTATTAGTTATTGTTTGTTACTAATGTAGAAGTTTATAAAAAGATTTAAATTAACTCAAATATTTTTTGTCCTAAAACAAACATAAATAGGAATATCTTAACAAATAATTATCATTCTTTCTCACACTTCTGATTCTAAATCAAGCATATTAGCCTTGGTTTCTTCACTGCATACACATCAATAGCTTAGTTTGCAAAATCATCAGTAGGATTAGTGCCGTATCATGGAAAATCAGCGCTTGGGAAGAGTGTATAAGACTGTACTCCCATATATATGAGTGAGGTCGACAGACCAGCCGCGAAAGGTGAGAAAATTTTAAAAAGTAGACCCTGCTTTTCCTTGAGTTTGAACACTTTTTATTACTTTTTTCTTTTCATTTTATATATATGCACATGCCCACATGTGCACATGTGTGTCATTCCTCTCTTTTTTCTTTCCTTCTTTTTTCCCTCCCGAATTTCGCACCCCTTTCCTCGGCGCCCTGGGCTGTGGCCCCGCTTGCTCCTCCCGGATGGCACGGCACTGAGCCGGATCTTCGTCACCATCAATAGCAAACTTTCGCTTATATACTACTATCATATTGATAAATTCTATATAAAATCTCTAACCCAGGAGGGATAACTGTTACTCCCTTATCCCTCTAAATGACGCCGTCTGAACCTCACCCTTTAACTGAAAGAGGTGTTTGTTATTCTTACTCTTATTTATTCTTATTATTCTTATTCTTATTTAAAGAAAGGTGTGTTTATTTTAACAATCGTTAAAAACATTTACGTCTGTTACTACCGATGCGAGAAATGGAATTTAGTTCTATTTCAAATAATGCAAGAATGTACATTTTCAAGAACTGAAGTCTACTGACATCAGAGATCATATAAAATGATCGAAAGATCTTCCCTATCTTTCCTTTCCTATCTCAATCTGTGCTAGTGCTACCTACTAATATATAATATAGGGCGGGAGTATAGTAACTACTAAAATACAAACATTTCTTCAACAGTTGACAATTTCATGTTCTGATAAACTCGGTCATAGCGTTACGTAATACAGGTTTTGTTGACTATTTGGTATTCTATCTTAGATGTTACATGTTTAATATTTATATAGAATGGGTCTGTGTCGTTTATATGTATTTGAGAGATCGGATTTTTGTCTGTACGTGCATAGAAAGAAAAGCAAATAATTGTGGGAAATAATTACTATATTTCGTGACTGAAATTTTAGGAGTTTCTTCTGGGGGGGAATGAATTTTCTTTGGGGGAGAGATTCCCCCGGGCTAACCCCTGAATTCATCCCTGCCTGGTAGATGGGACTTCCCGAGCACATCATTCTTGTCTCGATTCGTGAACAACCGAAAAATTTGATTCAATATTTCCACAAAGACAAATATATATATATATATATATATATATATATATATATATATATATATATATATATATATATATATAGGGAAAGATCATACATAAACTAAATAAACATAAACTATTGTAACAACTTTATTCAATAATATTGAAAGGGTGTTTATGTGCTTTTGCGTTAGAAGAACATATATATACCGACTAAATAACATATAAACACTAAATTTAAGCGAAATAGCAGCAGTCTTTAACTATTGTAAAACAATTATTCGAGTTCAAAAACAAAAGCAAACATATGGTAACTCCGAACGAATTATTTTTCAATAAATCCTCAATTATAATTTTATGGAATCTCAGGTTTCATATCAAATTCACCTATTAACTTTCTCTTAAAAATAGCCATTAAAGCCCCTACAAATTTACAGTCAAAATAAGTTATAGCTTGACAACCAAGAAATAGAAATCGGCCTATCCAGCACAGGTCAATTATGTATATTCTAGAATACACTTTGAATAAAGGACAACTCAACGAGCAAATAGTCCTCTCAATATTTATTAATAAATCTGCTTATATTAAGTCTGTATCTATCAAACTTCAAATGAATAATTCCCTTATTCAAGATGTATAATTAACTTTCAATCAGTAAAGTATTTAACCCAATAGAGCTATTTTTCAAAGTTTAATCTCTAGACTCAAATCATTATTTGTTGCAGAAATCAGAAATAAGAATATCATTAAACTATCGAACCCAAATTTATAATAACGAACAGATAACAAATGACAACAAGCTGTATGAAAAACGAGTTAGCGAAAATATTGGATCAATTAGATAACTCTTCAATTATTTTCATCCGCTATTAGTGTCGAGATAGATTAACGCAGATATTCTTTCGAAAATCAGAGGGTGGAGACAAACAGTTAAAGGAGAGAAATATAGGGCCAATTCAATGTATCCTAACCCGGACGAATTGGAGTCAAATTTCACAATCGTACGAAACATATAGTTAGACGTGGCACAACTACGTGTTTCTACCAAAATTGGAACATCACTCAACTTATTTGAAGTACTATCTTTTATTGTGTTACCTTCGCCAGTCGTGATCTAATGGTTCCTTCTGGCAGTGGCGTATTTAGGGTGGTGGCTTCCGGGCTTAAGCCTCCCCCCGAAATCTTACTTAGTATGGTAAAGTAAATGAAATATCTTGCAGAATTTTCACATTTCCAGGCAAAGCGCCCCCTCCGAAAGTTAGCCAAGCCCCTCCCAAAACAAAATCGTAAATACGCCACTGCCTTCTGGTCTCCCTCGTCTGAACTTTTCTACTTTCCGAAGATTGACGACAATTCGGTAGTATAATGCCAGTGAATATTCCGAATAATTCTCAACAATGTTAAAGCATAATGCATTTAAACAGAGAACTAGAGTGAAGCTATTCGGAAACAGCTGGGAAACTAGAGAAACTTCCAGCTTTTAACCCAGTTTCACTTTCACTAAATCCAAAACGAGCCGTTAAAACACGGCTTAAAATTGAAGCTTTACCTCGTTATGACCACCTATTCATGAGTCACAGAGCCTTCACTAATTAGAGAAATAACTGTACTCAACCTTATAATAACTTCTCTAACAAAATACGCTACTTTAATTCCAACTTCAAACTGACCCACCAGAATGCCCCCGGATCTGGATCCAATCTCAATATTGGAGTTATGCCCAATTAACATAATTTACTTTACAAATCTTCAGCATTGAAATTGAAGAAACTTCCTGCACTTAATAAATATATTACTTTCATGGCAGTGGCACCAACCTCCAAGTCGTCTAACATTCCCACTTAAAAACACAACAGCGAAGCAACTGAAACACTGAATGGAAGACATAAATAAGACAGGAGGTTCCGCTCCGACGAAACGGTAAGAATGAAGTCAGCGAACACACGAGGTTTCGCTGTCTCGAAACCTTCAGCTCGCGATAAGCCACGTCCCCCGACACAATTAATATTTCATTCCTTCTCCAGAAGCTCAAACTACAAACAAGAATCTATGATTCTTCCTTCTTTTTTAAAATTCACAAAAACGATTGAATATGACAAAGTTAAGACAGAATGATATAAATCTTTAAGTATAATTCCTATGTAAGGATAAACATTGTAATTTTACTATAAGCTCAAGAATATTTTTTTAAACATACTTCATTTCATTCTTGTACGAGTCCATTTTTCGAAGGTCCTGAACCTTGAGAAAATATGGCTCGTTACACTGTTTACAACTTTTTTCAATTTTATCTTTGTTATAATTATAGTTGGTTTTCTTGTCACGCACCACGGGCGTATTAACGTATCAGCAATAAAGTTCTGGCCATTATTTTTTATCACATAAGACAGATAATATGCGCCAACAGATAACTAATTCTATGGCTTATGAAACCCGCTGTTTCTTTGGCGCGTTCACAAAAGCTCTGAACTGATTTCTATTCTTAGCAAATTGGATGCAACTACTACTTTGTTTTCCTTTTTCTGCGAGAGAAAATGTCCTCCCATCGCCTAGGTCTCCCTAATGATAGCTTCCCGATTGGTCTTCCAATTAAGACCTTGAAAGCGTTCCTACTTTCTTCTATCCTGGATACATGACCTGTCTGTCCACTTTACCCTTCTAGACTTGATGACCCTAACAATGTTTGGCAAACCGTATAAATTATACAGTTCCTCGCTATGAAGCTTTCGCCATTTACCGTTACCGTTCTTATTGAATCGGAATATTCGTCTCATGATCTTGTTCTTAAATACTTTCAGTGCATGCTCCTCCCTCAGAGTAAATGACGATGTTTCGCAACCATACAGAACAACAGGCATGATTATCATTTTAAATATTTTAAGCTTCAAATTCCTCGACTGAATTCACGACGATAGGAGATTTTGAACTTAATAAGAACACTAATTTCTTTCTTTTAGTTCAAATTTAATTTCTTCGTTAATATGGTTTTCATCTGTTAATATTGACCCTATATATTTGAAAATATTGACTCTATCAAGAGTATTAGGTGATATTTTAATGCATCCATAATTTGAAGGTATTACGATTCCGACGTACTTCCATGTATTGAGTTTTCCTGAATTTACTTTTAACCATGTATCCCTGCAAGCGTTTAACAGGGCCTCTACATTTCTTTCTATTTTTCTCCTCTCAACCCTTGTTAAATTTATATCATCAGCATAGGCTATAAGCTGGTGAATAACATTCAATTGTAGGCACTGGTTGCTATCTTTGATTTTTCTTATTGCATATTCAGGACAAAGTTGAATAATAATGTCGATAATGCATCTTCTTATTTCAGGCCATTCTCGACGTGAGTGGTCGTCGACTAAAATTTTCCTATCCGAACCTTACTTGGGATTCACTTAAACATGTCTTAATTTATCTAATTAGTTTTCTCCGTATTCCAAATTCTGTAAGAATGTTGTGCAATGTTTGCCCCTAACCGAGCCGTAAGCCTTTCTGAAATCAATAGATAGTTTATGTACAGGGGTAGTGTATTCCCACTTCTTTTCGAGCATTTGTTGAATAGTAAATATTTGGTCGATAGCGTCTAAAGCCACACTGATAATCTTCAATAATTTCATTGGTGTGTGGGTCAATCTTGCTAATTGAAAGTTTGAAAGGATTTTATAGTGTGCTGACAGAAGATAAATGCTTCGATAATTATTATCGGGCCCGTATCCACGGGAGGGCAAGAGGGCCCCTAAATTTTTACTGCCTCCCCTAAAATTTTCACGGAAGTCTTGCAAAAATTCTCGATTAACTCTATGTGTAAACACTAAGAATAAAAGAGATTATTTTAAGATTTTTTTCCATTTTAACTATTTCAAGAACACTTCTAAACATATTTTAAAGGAGTTAAAGTAAAGTTTATCAGTTTTCTCGAATCTCGATATGAAATGACACAATACACGTTGAAGGAAGTTTTCCGAAAAGAAGTGTACAATATGAATGTATATATTTGTTTTTTCACTTAAGTACAATAACAATGCTAAAAACCATGTTCATACTAGTGGACTGTAAGGCTTGATTCGTACACCACATAAATGCAACCAAATATAATTTCACTGTATTTAATGATTACACCTCCAGTTTGCACACAAAAATAATACACGAGAATAAACATATTCACAAGGTCCTTAGTTGTAAATGATTTTGATACGATGGCTTATTGTTTGTGCTGTATTGTATGATCTTCGACCATGATTTATGGTCCACCAAAACTGAATGTTCTTGCTGCCACACTCACACACTCTTCACCAAACAATAGAAAAGCGTTAAGCAACTTGAACACTGCTGCTAGCTAAAGGCACACACACACTGTTAAATACACAAATAATCCCAAACAAGAAGGAATATGTTCATAATACTTCACGCCACAGTTGTAATAGCGATCTGGGAGGTAGGGGACGAAGTGTGAAGTGCTTACTGCAAGCAAAATTATAAAAACAGGAGCAGGAACAATGTGTTTACCTTTGGTCGATTACAGTAACGTAGGTAGATTATTGTTATTCTATTGTGTAGTTGTAGTACACACATGCATTGCAAACTCCTCATGAACAGTAAACCTTAGATTAATTGTGGAACAATTAGTTGTGAATTGAATTAAGAGCTCCGAGTTCCGTTAAAGGCGATTGATACTAGTAGGGTACAAATTATTGTGGTGTGATATGTAAAACAAGAACTGTGGTGGACATTCACCGAAAAAGTAATGGTTGCAAAGACTTTCATATGTTTGTTCTCGTAGAAGAATAAAGTTAAGCTAAATTACCTTAATTAGATGAGTAACTGAGCAATTGAACATATCTAACGTTTAAGTTAAGGATTAAATTCTGAGTTGTGAAGCTAGAACTAGTAAAAATTTGCAAGATTTAGAGGAGAAATTAAGTAGCAAAATGTTTTGTATTGTACTTGGGGTGGGGGATCTTGTGGAAGTAGCTAGTTTTCATATAAAAACGTTGTAAATTGGAACTATTTCTTAGTCGCGTACGCGTAATAATGTTGTAGGTCAATGTGAAAGAAGCGGTGATGCTTATACTCGATACTAGATGGGTGTAGCGTTTTACTTACACTGAGAAAAATCCGTTCTCCAAAGGGTAATATATTGTACAAATATACGGATTCCTCTTGCTTACTAGAAATATCAGAACGGAGCATATCTAATCCGTATGCTACGTAGGCATTGCCCTTAGGTGTTACATTATGCTATTGAAGGATGTCTGATGTGTAACAGTCTTCCTTATATTATATACACATATATGTATGTTACCTTCGTCAGCTATATGTTATACACGGTCATATGTATGTGAGATTCTGACCGCTTATATGGTTTCATGCGGACAGTATGTATAGATGGAACACTTACACAGAAAGTATTATAAAACATGCGTTTTCAGTCATACGCTTGCTGTACGTTAAGTCCAAAAACTACAAGATTTACAAATGTAACATACGATATTAGTACGCCACATACATTTTTTCAGTGTAGCTTAGAATAACAATATAGCTGTTTTGGTATTATCTTCTTGATGTAGTGTGCAGATGGTTCATTTATATAAAACGAGTTTAATTTAAGATTTTAAGCAACAACTTAGTATAAACATTTAAAAAAATAACGATAATTTTAACAAGAGAATTACTTCAAAGTTACCCGTCCACCTAATTTTCAACAAAAAATATGATAAAATCTACAATCATCAATTTCAACTTAAACTTTACTCATTTTATGTTCTGTTACGTTACTCGAGGGTGTGAGTATGGGAGAGGGACCACAATTATATGTAGAAATCCATTATTAACCTACAGGCGTGTCTGGCGGGCCGTGCGGAGCACGGTTGTGGGTAGTTAAGGGGAGTGCGGAGTTGAGAAAGAAGAACGAGCGAAGCGAGAAGCCCAAGTAAGATGGGATAACGCACTACTAGGTTACTTAGGTTAGGTTATGACTACTTCCCACTTACCTTAGTAGTTTGGTTTGTAGAGCTCTCCTATCTTAAACAGAAAATCGTGAACGATTGTTGGTGGTCTTTGTTGTTTCATTCATTAACCCACGAATTTAAACATTTTCTAGAGATTAACCTCATTATCAACATCACGTTTCACAAATGTTAGTACTGTCAATTCAAACCCAGCGCAAAGACCCTGTACACTTGCAGCTATGTTTACTCGAAAATTATCCACAATCCAACCGTCCTGAACCTAGCGACAAGTAGTTTCCTCTACTTGCGAATTAGTCCCGTCTTTATAACGTCTTATCAAAAGATATCACACATAAATTACGCTTGACTTACATGTTATCAAGTACACAATCAATCAAATTATCCATTTCTTCTAAGTAAATTTCAAAATTTTGATAAAAACGAAAGGTCAAATTTGCAAGTTAACCCTAAACAAGACCCTAAGTAAAGTTTAATTTCCTTATTTCACAGTAGATCATCTCTCGTTCTTGATCTTAATGTTGATAGATATTTCCCATTAACTTTACCGCTCCGTTTAGAGGGATGATCATTGTATATTTCTGGCCCCCATTCAAAATTAATTACTGATAGTTGTTTTTAAAGAAAATATTGACTCATGTACAAAGAAACTGCTAAGAATGTGTTATGCTGGGTTTAGGAAAATGAGTTTCAGCGTTAGTGTTGTGAAAGTGCAACCTGTACTGTTACCTTATTTATCCTTGGGATTTTACAAACAAATAAAGTTAGTAACAAAGTAGATCTGTTCTTTCTATTTTCATTTGCATACGCAGTGACAATAAATTCCGATTCCTCTAAGTCCGATTGATTGCAAAGGACCCTGTGTAAGTTCTCGTCAAAAATAAAAGTTCTATTTGCCTCGCTTTTTTGCTGTATTCGTATAGACATAAAAGCATTCCTCAGGAAAAAATATTTCGACGACACGGATAACGATTTCAAGAAAGTAGGGCCAAAATACCGCAAATGTTTATAATGGAGTATATGGGAAACTACATGTTATATTCGAATTTTTGTGGTACCGTCCACAAGTCTGAGATCAATGATTTGCACATATGATGTGCACCAGAGAACGGGACAAATAATACGTAGAAACGAAAGTGGTGTTATGTTTTCTTTGGCTGATACATGGTGTTGAAATTGGACACAATCTGATAGTTTATTAGACTCTATGGGAGAATATTTGGTGGCTGGGAATTGCATTACGTACCATCAGCACCTCCGAAATGCAGATCAAGATGATGTGGTGTTCCTCCCGAAAGCAGGGCTGTGACACGAAGGTCTCTGGGCAAGGTGAACCTACGATGGTTTGCCATTGCCTGTCATGAGATGATGCCGTCCGAAGGATGGAATCGACGGTTGAACAAGGGATCCGGATTTCATCTGTCCCCACTGGGAATCGTACCTGAGATCCCTTGATTACAAGACGAAGAGCTTATCCATTAATCCACCGGGGACACATTCTTAGAAATAAGAACATTGGCATATTATGATATTTAATATTACGAAATACTCAGATAACAAAACGTTTGGGTCTGTTTCATACACGCACACACACACCGACACACACATGCACAAACACTCAAATAAGCCATCAGAAACATAAAGATCACAAAGTTTGAAATTCTATGGGAATGGACAATATTGTCCTTAGATGTGAATGACAACATCACGGTTAGTGGTCAAAATGTGCCGCAGATCACCTTATAACCAAAGTTAAGTTATGAGTGGATCTTCATTACCGTGTATGTCCTTAGTGTCGAGAAAAATACCATTTAGGTGCGAAGCTGGAAAATGAACAGTTTCTTAACGAGCAACACAAAGATACCAAAGAACGGAAGCCACATGCGAGCAACATCCGAAAAACACGAGCCCCACTGAGGATTTGCAGTACCATCCAAGAATAGCGTCGGCTCCTGATTTTTCTGGATCGTATTCAGTGAAAAGTGTGTTCTGGAAACTCTCTACATGAGATTCAATTTTAAATCTCAGGATGTGTGGAGTGATGTGCAAATGGAACAGTGAGAACCTATAATCAGATTTCATGTGCTCTGCTACATATGCTTGAGCATTTTGGATTTCATAAATTCCAAACGTGATTTTGAATAAGTATTCTTCTGTCAATCGAGGGAAGTCAGTAATTGACGATCCGTCACACGGTTCCCAAATCTTTGCTGAGCGTTTGTCAATATCACCGGATGTCTGTAGTTTCTTTTGTAGTTCGTTTGTTAAACAAGAAAGTGATAAGATTTCAATACTTTCGTCAGACTTTTCTGGTGCATCGTTGGTCAATGGAAGCGCAGACTGATTCTCTAAGGCATCTGCAATGAGTAAATACTCGCGTAAGTAGGGAAGAGCCGCAATTGGAACCATATCCCTAAACATCATGTACTTCATTTTGAGATGGCCATTTTTCGCTTCTACACACCGCCTGCACTCTGTGACAATACGGGATTGGTTTACAGCCAGGCAATCATACAGCTTCTTTTCCTTTTCTAAAAGACATGGCATTTTGCAATGATCCCCGCCTCCTCCAACATCGTCATGGAATCTTGGAATTCCCTATCAACCAAAACGCAGTCCCCTGGTTGTAAGAGCTGCTTTAAACCATTTGCTGTGTCGGCGAACATAGAGTTTGTAATACTAGCATCATTATTTACACCAACATATGGACCAACAATGCCAACAATGTATCCGCTGGGTGTAACGATCATCATGGGTTTCACTAAAGGTCGTACTTTTTTCACACTATACAGACGCCTTTGTAGAGTGTAGTTTGTCGATTTTTCGATGTAAATCTATGTTGCGTCAAAGACTAAAACCAGCTTGTCATCCCCTACTCCATAAAGTTTGCGGGCCCAAGCTGGAACCTTGCTCAGAAGAAAAGAACGAGATAAATGCTTTGAACCCAATACGGACGGTACAAACTGCCTCATCAAAGTCTGTCTGATTGATTTCAATGCATTTGACACACTTCCGTAGCATCGATATCCAAAAATTGCTCCCAGAAAGTCATTACAAAGATCATGCCTGAGTTTCATTAAGAACATGCCCAGTCTTGTTTCAGCGCTTGTAACACTGCTGTTTGTAAGGTGTCACAGAAGCTGCACAGCACAGTCAACTGTTCATTGTTCAATCCCCTGAACATTACTAACTGTTCTTCAGAAATTTCTGCGAGATATACCTTCATGTGCACAGGCACAGTTGACGTATCTTCAACGTTGAGATCCGGTCCCTGACTACCCATTTCTGGTTGTTTCTGCACACTTTTCACATAAGAACTTGCCTTTATGTAGCATGTTGTACATAGTACTGTTGACGGACCGAAGCACTGAAATGACTTACCTTTGCTCCCACGCATGTAACTAATGGCTTGTAAGAACTCATTTTCACACACCAAGCGCTTTCTTTGCCCTCTAAACCATAGTTTGCACACGGAACACTCCAGATGTTTATCCGTGCTTCCACCGGAAGCCATATGTCACACACGTCACCAAATTGTTTTGAAATGAATAATATGGCTTTTGCATTACAGGTTTCCACACTGGCGAAACCTACCAGAAAACAGCACCAAATAGCACACAATAACAAAGTTCGCATAAATGTCGCGAGAAACAGAACAACAAAAGTCACTCGACAAAAGCATGCAGGAATTGCGACTTCTTGCAGGAACAATGAAGTAGGCACAACATACGAATCGATCACCACCTACTTGCAATCACTAAAGACGAGTTAGCTACTACAGAAATCAACACGCCACAATGACGCTTCTACTGTACTTCCCTCGATAGAGGCAGCCTCGCAACAGACAGATAGCGAATATGAAGCGAATGTTTGCATATACACAACCTCAAACGTCCGGATCGGTCAAACAGAACATAATACCACTTATGCTTTCAAGTATTATTTGCCCTTTATCCTGCTGTACATCATAATATGACAATGGTCTTATTTGTTAGAATATGTCCCCGGTGGATGAATGGAAAAGCTCTTCCCCTTGTACTCAAGGGATCCTAGGTTCGATTCCCGGTAGGGACAGAGGAAGTCCGGATCCCTTGTTCAACTGTAGGTTCCATCCTTCGGTTGTCATCATCTCATGGCAGGCAATGGCAAACCATCGTAGGTTCACCTTGCCCAGGGACCTTCGTGTCACAGCCCTGCCTTCAGGAGGAATACCACATCATCTTGATCTGCATTTCGGAGGCGCTGATGGTACGTAATACAATTCCCAGCCACCAAATTCTCTCCCATAAAGTCTATTAAACTACCAGATTGTGCCCAATTTCAACACCATGTATCAGCCAAAGGAAACATAACACCACTTTCGTTTCTACGTATTATTGTCCTGTACTCTGATGCACATCGTATGTGCAAATCATTGATCTCAGAGTTGATGACTTTACCTACAAAAATTCGAATATGACATGTAGTTTCCCATATACTCCATTATAAACATTTGCGGTATTTTGGCCCTACTTTCTTGAAATCGTTATCAGTGTCGTCGAAATATTTTTTCCTGAGGGGTTGTCTTTATATCTATCCGAATGCAGCAAAAAAAAAAAAAAAAAAAAAAAAAAAAAAAGCGAGGCAAATAGAACTTTTATTTTTGACGAGAACTTACACAGGGTCCTTTCTGACCCCCTATTCAGTATACAGCTGAAGCAACCATGCACTTGAAAATGTTGACCCTTGTAAAAAGAAATGAAGCAAAGGAAACAAATGGAATCATTTTCTTTTTTACAAGGATCAATATTTTCTTCAAGTGCATGGTTGCTACCACTGTATTCAAAATAGTTATTCATTATCATTGGACTAGAATTATGTCTCAACGGAACCTTAATTGTCTTACGAAATGTTTATTTTTGACAAATTTCGAATAAGTTTGTAGTGTTTAATTAGCATGTACAAGTTTTGAATATACCTAGGTATACAGTGGTATTTCATAGTGCACTATATATATATTTGTCACCCTCGCATCCAATCGGGGGTTACATTTTGCATTATTTTCACTAGTAATATCATTAATTTTCAGTACGTTCTAGTCATTGCCCTATGCTTTCCTGATACATACTAATCATATATTAAATTTGAATGTTCTGATTTATCGTAAATTTGCATTTTTATGTTCTGGACACTAAGTATCCCTCGTTGGTAGGACATTTTATTATTGTAGCGCTCTGGCTTTTACACATAGCAGTATTATATGCGGGACTATTAAAACATTTTAATTCTAACTAGTGTAATTAGTAATACCTATTTAATAAAATTTACGTTTTTTCATGTAGATTACAGAATGTTAATGTGTGTATGTAGGGGGATAATAGAATTATGTAGAAGCAAAATACTTAAACATTCAAGAGCAGATATGATGAAATGCTGATGTTACCATTTGATGAACTATAATATGGTTAGCTCGGGCCCCCCAAAATTCTACCGGGCCCCCTCTACAATTTTGGCCTGTCTACGGGCCTGAATTGGAACAATAATTGATTACTTCCGCTCTTCTGGGAACTTTTCCTTGTTCCAGATACGGAGAATAAGTTTATGTATCTTGTTCTACAATTTTTCACCTCCAGCTATAATCAACTCAGCCAGAATTTCGTCTACACCCGAAGATTTGTATTTCCTTAATTTCTTTATAGCGATTTCTACTTCTATTCGGCTGGGTTCTGGAATATACGGCTTTGTGGTGTATATTTCCCTTTCTCTACGCACATTTTTTGGCTGCGTGCTAAGCTAACCTTTTATTCCCGTCTATTTAAGAGGTTATCTATATCAGTAAGAATTGTTCAGAATCAGCATTATTTAATATATAAGCACGAGGTTAATAGCCTTTCTTAAAATCGTTGATCCCTTATACATGTACCGGATCTTTTATTGTAAGTATTATCTTCAAGTTACTTAATTTTAGCTTTCAAACAATCGCTCTTCTTTGTTCTAAAAGTTTCAAAAGTTTCCATGATGTGTACGAAATGTTGTATAGCTACGTCTTTCGGATTTTAAATCCAAATTATTTTGCATGTTTTCTCTGTTAGTTTAATGCATACCTGGTCGACCCTACGTATTTCTGGGTGTCAAAATTGTTCTTTAGCAAAATTTTAATGTTATCTCTAATTTTAATAAATGTATCCTCAACAGTAGTGCACTCCGAATCCTCTAAAACCAGGAATTTATTCGAAACTTCAATCTGGCTTTTCTCTGTTCAATTTATTAAAATTAATACTCTCCGTTTTCAAACATTGAATATTTCCTTTACTCAACGATAATCTCTCTCTCATTATCGCCGCTACCAGGTAGTGATCAGTTTTACAATCAGCCCTTCTAAACGACGAAACATCAATTATGCTAGATTATCTTCTTCTATCTACCAAAACGTGATCAATTTTACTAAGTGGTTTCCGTCTGGTGAGGTCCAAGTGCGTTTATTTTCTGTGGCTGTTTATTATCTGAAACAATACTGGCTGTTTACTATTTGAAGGGCAGCGGTCGCTCAGAGGTAGAACTTTCATATCTGGTACATGGGGTTTCTGGTTCGATATCAGCTCACACCAACTTAACTTTTTTGTGGACAAACTAAATGTAAGGGTGTTTTCTCGGGTCTGTTCCGTTTTCTTCAAGTTTCTTCATTCCACCATTTTCATTAATTTTTCATAATCACCGTCTCCTTTAGTCTAGCCGGCATAATAGTGCGATGTAAAACTCAAAGATTTCGTTTTTTGTTTGTTACGTATGTATAAAGAAAAACAAAGAATGCAAAAAATAGCTCTACACTCATCTATTAGTTACTCAAAGAAGTTTGCTGGGAACATTTTATTTATGTAATTATTCATAAATAAAAAAATAAGCTGATAAGCTTACTTCAGGTAATACCAAAAATTGCAAATTGTGTGCAGCAGGATCTCGTCAGTTCTTGCAACCTCGGCATAAGAAACGTAAAATTAGGAGTTTTGGGATTTAGAATATAAATATCTGAATTTTGTAAACTAAAACGTTTATTGCAGAGATAGTGTGTTGGAGACCTGAGTTTCTTAACAAATGAAATTGAATACTTTTCAATTGGAAGCATATTGTGATCTGAGAGGGTGAAAGAGAAAAAGAATGAACGTAGGTAAAAGCCTACAGAGCACTTGCTTGGAATATTGGACTATTCTTTATTAATGGTTCAGTGTTCTGTTGTCTGCTCTGAGGAACATGAAGTCTAGGTTACTGACGACCAGACTGCTCGCACAGGAGCTAGGCAGAAAGCAGCAGGGTTAGAGTAAACTTGTAGCATAGAGAAATGGGTTACGAACGCTTTCTGATATCAAAATTATTCTTGATATTGATAAAAGAATACACAACTATATGCGTTACTCTAATAAACATGGGTAAAATTAAAGTGTCAAAATCAAGTTTCGCGGAGATCTTCAGTCTACATTATCGTCATTGTTCAATTTTGTCTACTTCGTTCCTCGACTTGTCTTCCTTTCTAGTTTTATTCCAAGGCGTATATGATTTCTTAGTTCTATGAAAAGAAACCAGACTGATAAAATACCAAACGTATGTAGATTGGCGTCAGGTAAGGTGATCTTTAGGAATATGGACAAAGGGACAATCTGTGTGTTTATTCCGTAAGAAATACATAAAATTAAAGAGCCAAAACAAAATTCAAATTATTTTCCCTTTACGTATAAATGAATTGTGTGTTGTAGTGAAAGGAAAGAAAATTCAATATTAACATCGATCTGATAACGTAAATTTACTGTTCATGATTTCAAATAAATATTTGAGTGCAATATATGAGACGTCTAAGAATTATTATTATTATTATTATTATTATTATTATTATTATTTTAATCACATTTTTTATCATACTGGACACGATATCATTAAAATTGTGTATAAATCTGTAATAAAAACATTAGGGGTTCTGTAATTAAAATATTGAATCGTGTTTTTAAATACTTAGTACACAGGCTATAGAAAGCACATAATTTTTAACAAACACATAATGCAATTTCACTGATTTATGTTACAAGACATTATCAGTGCATATTCCAGTTAATCTTACAACACAAAGAAGAGAAATCCTAGAGAAAACTATCTAAAAATCCTAGTTACACCTATGATACTTTCCATCGGATCGAAAATGTAGAGTTTCGAAAACTCAGGTACGAGCCAGGGTTATTGTACATGAGATTTGACTTGATAGAATATGAAGAATACATATAAATTGCTCTCCGATTGTCCTTTGTTTTGTTGTCATATTCTCATAGGAAGATACAATTCGTTCACATATATCGTTTCACAACTGTGCACGAATGTGACGGTTTTTAGTACTCTCCACGACAAGAATGCGATAAGCATTGTTTTAACTAAATTTCCTTAATAAGTCTTATTGGATCAATATCCGTTATGATTTTGATAATATGCATCTTTCTTGTAAATGTGAGCGAGAAGCGGAAGTTACGCGTGCGGAGCTATGCGAGATAGTCTAAGCAGCCATTGCTCTATTACTGTATCTGCCCTCTGTAGGACGTAGCGCAGATAGGGAATTGCTGAGGCTTCTATACGCGCGTATACCTCATCGAGACTGTGTAAGGTCCCATAAGGAAAATGTAACAACCTTGTCATTCATAGCGTGGAACGCGGAGCTCCAGATGACTACGGAACGGGTCTACTTCCTGTGAGCTGACATCCCCGGATTTACATGTCCATAATAATGAAGGAAATATTGGAACAATGTAAGCACTATAATATCTGCTTTCAAATGGGAAAACAAGCATATTACACTTCTGAATTGGTAAACACTGTTTCAACCGTGAAAGAATTCCTTGTTCATATCTAAGTGTGAATTCAGTGAGATTTCGTTTCGAATTACTGATATTGTGCATCACTACTATTTTCCAACCGTGTTGAAAATTACCCATATATAGTATAAAATCACGTAGAAAAGGTACAGTGCAAGTTGCCGGTGTTATGTCATCTCAAAAATTACATGTTGTGTCAGAATAATGCCCATGGTAATATAATCGTGTTCAGCGCCGAATATTTGGTTGAATTTCAAATTCCTCTGTTACCTTAAAATCTATTCTCCAGAAGGGATCCTGTCGACTTCTTTAGTTTCAGAAATTGAAACTAAAAGCTGATTGGAACTTTATAAGATAAATAAAATTTAGGGAAATGAGGATAGACTTCTTAATACCCTGAAGAAAGATAATATCCAGGAACACTTCTGAAAGTAACAACATAGTTGGTTTGTAAAATTAGCAGGGAGTACTTAAATGGTTATCCACCCGAATTGTCTTTTAGTACTATAATCCTTACATTACAAGCTCAGTCTTAAAACGGTATGATCACAAAACCGAATCATATGTATCAAATCATTTTCATCCTTTTTATGTATATCACCTCAACATTGGCGTCCAGATACTATGTACTGCCCATTAAAGTCAGATATTAACTTTCCTTAAAATGTCAATATATCATGAAAAGAGACTTCACTATATTAATACACATTAAATGTATGCCAGTTTTTTTTATACAACTTCTTAATAAACTGATTGATTATTTTTATTATGTCGTATTTACCATATCATACATTTGGTGTGGATACACTTTGGTAATACATGGGACCCAAATGAAATGAGTTCAAATCTTGAAGCCTTACGTCTAACATTTATGCCGGCTATTCTAAAGGAGACGGTAACGTCTTAAATGTCATACAGGTAACGTTATCAGTGTGAATCGTACAGTACACATATTTTCTAGTAGGTACTTAAAATAATATATGTAAACAGCACATAAAGTAAGTTTATATTACTTTTAATGTTCATCGAGTACATGTTTTATGATTAATCTACTGTCCTTTATGGTTTGGGTACAAATCCTCGCGGCGACAATATCATCAAAACGTCGCCTGGTCAAAACCTTGCTGCCTAAAACTTCGCGACCCAAAATCTCGCCCTGTCAAAAGCTCGCCCCCCAAAACATCGAGGACAAAATCTCGCCAGGCCAAAACCTCGCCTGTCGAAAACCTCGCCGCCCAAATCCACGTGGTTCAAAATCTCGCCAGGCCAAACCCTCGCGGTCCAAAATCTTGTCAGGCTGAAACCTCGCCTTGCCAAAGCCTCGCGTCTCAAAATTTCGATATACCCAATATCTCCCCTGCCAAAACCTCGCGGTCCTGATTTCTGGTCACAGAATCTCGTCTGGTCTAAACTAACGCGGGACATAATCTTGCCTAGGAAGAAATGTCGTCAGTATAAAACCTCGTCTGGACGATTTCTTTGTAGAATGCTCTATAAATTGCTATATGTATGTATTTTGTAATAATACATAATTATATTAAAATAATGACAAGAAAATATTCTAACACGTGTTTTTAAAATCTTTATATATAAAAATGAAAATTACTATGTTTGTGACATCATACCTCTTATGCCACTCGACCGATCTTGATCAAATTTTCAATATAGATGAGATTCCGGCCAGGGATGTTTTGAAATTTTACTTTGACGGCGTAAGGAAATGGAGGGGGAGATATATAAAAATAAATAAAATTTAATAACGCTTGAACCAAGAGACCAATCTCGATTGAATTTGCCAGACAGATCAGGTTACCGCCTGGGATAGTTTTTATCATTTCACTTTAACAGGAAGGCGGAGGGAAAGGGGAACATATAGAAATACATTAAAATTAAATTTGCTGCGTTTGTGACTTAACACCTCTTGAACCACTCGACCTGTCTCGATCAAATATTTAATATAGATAGAGTTTGAGCCCTGGATGGTTTTCATTTCACTTTGACGGTGACCTTAGGAAATTCTAACAAAATCGAATAATATTTATGGAAGTATGAAATAATATGTGAGTTTTTACGTCCCTCGGTATGTCATGTAGGTTAAAGGAGACGTTGGTGATCAGGATGAAAAAATGATGGAATGAATTAGCGGGAAAAATGGTAATACCCCTCGAAAGCCCAAACACACGATGTACATTGTATATTATTATTATTATTATTATTATTATTATTATTATTGTTATTATTATTATTATTATTATTATTATTTGTAATATTGAATTGCATATTAAGAAACTCATTGGGTACATTTTAAGGAAAGATTTCATTTCACAAATTTTTGGCCAAGCGAGATTTTGGTTTGTGAGGCTTTGGGCGGCGAAGTTTTGACCCGGCAAGATTTTAGCCCTCGAGGTTTAGGGCGGCGTTGTTTTGGCCACGCGAGGTTTCGGACTGGTGAGATTTTGTCCCGCGAGGTTTTGGGCGGCGATGTTTTGGCCATGCGAGATCTTGGGCGGCGATGTTTCAGCCGCGAGATTTTGTCCGTATCCCCTCCTTTACAGACTAACTTAGTATCTCCTGCTGAACGCTATATCTAACTGTCACTCTGTCACTATGAACACTTTAAACCTTATGTAGGAGTTAAGCATTTTAAATATATGTTCAATTTTCAGTTTTCCAAACCAAATAATATAGTCGGAAGATTCCATCAACTTGTATAACATATTCTTCAATTAGGTACATATGTACAGTTTATCTGTTTTCCTTAAAGACATATGATTGTTCTTAAAATATAATTCTCTTCGTAAGTTACAACTATAAATCAAGAACATGTGAAGAAAAATATTATGTTTCGTATGGAATTTCTGTTCCTCACATTTATAATGAATATCCTTTACTTTGCCACAATGCCACACCAAAAAATGACATTTATTTGCTCGAAAGGCTAATTCATTTCTAAAACTTATAACTACGTTGTTAAAGTACTTCACATATTAACTGTATAATACTTGACTATTTACGACATTTTATTGTTAATATGAAAAACATAACCAATAAATGTTGAAAGAGAAGATTACTTGGTTTTGTTCTTACATATTCTGAGAAGTTGTGTTGGTGTTCCAACTGGTTAATATGTATTGTAATGAACTGATGGAATAATGAAGAGATAAATGCTAAAAACGTGCACTTATCTTCATTACTAATAGAAGTATACACTCAATATACAAAGGAGATGAGTCCGAAATCTATTCATGAGTTTAACATCTTGTACATGCCTTTATGTTTACCTATATTAGACAATAATTACGCAATAGGATATTTTTTACAGCCTATGAGAACACCTTTTCAAAGTAACAAATGGTGATTTTTAGTAAGAAAGTATTTAAAGCTTGTATGTTGGCTAATTCATATTCTTATTTTCTTAAACTATATACTGTATATTTTACCGGATATATCAAATCTACTAAAGAACGTGAAAGATGATCGTCGCAAAAATCAAAGTTATTCTCTGGGCTATATTCTCTAACAGAGAAATTCAATGTTATTTATTAAATCAAATAAGATGTACCATATTTACGGTATTACTTGGAGCATTCCTAAGAATGCTACTGGAATTATATTGAAACCGGTGCTTACACTACCGATATTTGTACGGATATACTGTATTCATTTATACGTGAAGGGCGACCATAATATGATATTGTATATTACGTAAATGTGTATAATGCATTATTGTACAGCACTATTTAAGTATATATTTCTTAAACTACATGTCTTTTTCCAGAAAACCTTAATATTATATGTTGGTTTTCTTTTCACTAGACTTTGCGAAAAAATATTTCCTAACTGCACGTTAAATGGAAATGATATGAGGTGTTGCGATTTTGCAGATATCATAACTAGTGGTGACTATAGCTGTATCACTATCAACTCATTGCAATTAAGGTAAGAAAATGGTCATTGTTATTACGATAAACACACCCATTGCTTGTACGTTGTATAAAATAGGAAATTTATAAGAATGCATTTATAAGAAATACTGATTATGTATACTGAGAATTGCACCATTAGTTTCAAGAAACAAAAATATATATTTAAATTTCAATAGGAACTTTGCAATAGAAATGTTACTTTCAAATTTGTGTGGTGTCGAAATTATATTTATAATTAAAGTTGTAACGATAGTTAAAGTTCAGAATAGATAACACTCTGAAGGTTGCTTATATTACCTTCATATACCTTCTGTACCAAAACATAGTTGTTGAACATTTGCTAAACGTATAGCTAATATAAGCTAATATAATATAATTGTTAAATAAATTTATTACAAGATTGTGTTAATATACTTCAGAATATGCTTCAGTTGATATATTTTCTCATTACTATTGAGCATAAAATTGAGTATAGTCATATCCATACGCTCTTCTAAATTATTAATATTAAACTTCAATAATCGTAAAATGAATCTTATATATATATTTTAGGTGGTCCGTATTTTTTCAACTCCTGACTTTTTAAAGACTCACTTCCTAAAATGGTTCCACATCAGACCAAGGCAAGCCAAGAAGAAAACTAGCTCAATTGAATAATGTTAACTGATATATCAAGCCATCGCACGTTTTACGTTACATGGTATTTCACTGTGAAGTTGAAATACTTTTAGTGCTGTTAATATGAGTGATTCTAAGCAAATAATTTGCGATGAACATAAGTCAGATTATCAACGGCTTTCAAGGCACATATTGCTAATCACTTGGGCATCTCCATACATAAGAATATTTTTACTCTGCATGTAGTTGATATTGTGGGAAGTGATGTAATGTGTTGCAAGGGTAATTGGGGATGGGGAATAGTAAATCTTATGCATGTGGCAGGGAAATTATAAAGGAAATTTGCAAATTATTTCGAAAAAGTCCCTTTTTCGAATAATTTCTGTGAATTTATATTTCCTTTTGGACCAAATTTTGTAACTAAAGACACTATTTTGTAGCACTAATCTTCAATATACCACATACGAAAAAGTTCAGAACAATTTTACTTCGTTACGGAGATACGACACTTTAAATAATGCAAAAAAATGAGCTGCTTACCTGACTGCAACAAAAACTAGCGTTATGATGTGATTTCGTATCTCGATATCCCTCTCTCACCGGGATTGAAGGTTTCAGGGAGTCTTTCATATTGCAGTTTCTTAGTGTACACTATAAATAACTTTACTAGAATAGCGAACGAAAAAAGTTACAAAATAAGTAAAACACACTTACATAAATGTAACGTGTTAATAAGACCTATTCTCCTAGTTCGCAATACATTGATGGTTACTTGAATGTTCCATCATTACAAATATTTTAGATACATACAAGCAGGATCACTTTAATACTATATTAGACCAAAAATCATTAGGAGTCTAATTACTATATTAGTTCAAATTAAATAACACGCAGATGGGAGTTATCTGACGTAAGCCACCATTTTAGCTTTACTTTATTTCCAAGAGTTTTTAATCTCCATGTTATTATGCAAATAAGTCTACAAATAAGCACTTTCTGCTTCAAAAAGCCTTTAATGTCTTTTAGAAAATCCGTATCTTACTACATCTTTACATTCTTTCAACTATTTACTGTACGTATTACCAATTAATTATCCCATACCATAGCTACAGCTATTCTTATTTTAATGCTATAAGAATGGTATTATATAGCGCTTTACGCTTCCATTATATTTCTACAAACAGGATGCTTTAATGGTTATCGCAGTGGTTTGGAGCTGAAGAAATTTCACTGATTGAGTGGGGAGTTGAATTTGTAGTGATCGAGGCAAAAATATGACTAGGCTTCCGAAAGAGCACCATAAACAAGAGAAGTCTCGGAAATTTTGCTTCTGACCTAGGTGCCGGTACTCAAAATTAGGTACCATAATAAGACAATTTCATACCTGGGACTACAAAATTGCATTTTGGATTTAAATTATTTAGGTGTCTCACTAATATTTCCAACCCAATTGACTACCATGCGCCCGGGATTTTTCGAACTTGAACAAGGGGGATTTTGACAGAAATTCATTACGTACTACATGTGATGCTACTTTGAATCTTCAACTTTTTCTTTTCAATAACCTCACACGAAATAATTTTCTAAGCACACGAACATAAGTTCATTGATATTCTTTCTATCGCCAGCTCTAAGGTGACTAATGTTTGTTATATGGTGGTACACTTGCGATAGATTATATTGTGAAAGTATTGTATTTTGTGTTTTCTAAGTCCCACAAGGGGAAAAATCATAGAAGCAAACGTTTGAAGTGTTGAGCCCGTTGTTAAGTATCGTCCGTGTAGATGGATTTCCGCTATATTACTTCATTCACTGGAACAGAATGTGTTTATCACTAGTCATGACATATCACAAACGTTCATTTTCAGTGAACATGGATGAATAAAGGAGCGCTCACCTCTAGTGCGAGAGATCCCTGTTTCGACCCAGGTCGTATGAGTTTATGGTGGAAAACACCGTTTCCTCCCACATGATCGTTTTACCGATTCGTTTATAATCATTTGAGCTCCTTCATGGCTAAGCGATTCGTGTACGCGCTTTCGGCGTGAAGCCCAGGGTTTGATTACTGACGGGAGCTCATGTGGTTTGTATTAAACGTTAAGCCATAGGTATATGTAGAATCGCTGCTCAAAGGGACGCTATACTAAAGGAAATCAAATCTGTTATAACCTTTCACTATCATTAATCATCAGTCTCTCTTTGCTTACAGGTCACATTCGTGGAACTTAAAAGTAGAAGTTTCATTATATTTATTCAGTAATCAGTAAATAGTAGCTATTTGTTTGTTATTGTCTTATCATATTTCTTTACTTGTTCGTTTAAATGTTAAGTCATGTGTTCAAAACATTCCAGTCGATTTGTAACTGCTCACATGGAATAATATGAACAATTTACGAATATGTTCCATGGGCTAAACTAAACAACTGAAACGCAATGATATAATGATGAAATAATGTTCGAGAATAGCCCCGGTATATTCTCAGAAAGCTTATGAACACGATTATCATCTTAAGCTATTGCGTCCATGTGTTGAACTCAGTATATCTTTAAGTTCTTTTCCGTGGGGATATGTTTTTATTGTGATAATTTTGTCAGACTTGAACAATAACTCATAACAATCAAAGCATGCTGAATTTGCATAGAAACAATTAGCACTCTAATATAAAATCACTCTTTCTATATTGTTGATTTTTCTTAAGGGTCTTCACTACAGCGAGATTAAACTACCGCTAATCTTAAAGTTTTTTTGTAATATCTTCAAAACAAATAAATATATACGAAAACCAGAAACGTAGTGAATTAGACAATACGACTTTGCATGTGATACCGTTATCACAACTCATCTATCTGCGTTCGATTTGAAACTGTAGATAGATTAAGCATTTTTGTCGGGTCTGTAAATAGCGGCATACCAAAAACAGGTAGATGAATTATGGTAAAGGTATCACATACAAAATCGTATTGTCTAGTTTACTACGTTTCTGCTTTTCGAATATTTGTATTTGTTTTGTAGATATTACCGAAAAATTCTAAAATTAGCTGTACTTTAATTTTGCTGTAGTGAAGACCTTTAATAAGAAATAAAATTCGTTTTGTAAACTCGGTCGGTGACCTTACAAACATGAGAACATAATTAGTTTATTGTTTCAGGCTCCAAACAATGTCAATAATATTGCAAGTTAGTATACTATATTCTTGTGTTTAGACATTGAAGTATGTTCAGGGGAGAATTTTTCTTAATGTCAGGCCAATCATTAACCTGTGCAAGAACCTCACATTATCCACATAACTGACTTCATAGTCAACCATGCACACAAACAATGGTTTTGTTCTAAGAATATGACTAAGTAATCTCATATTATCTTCTTGGTTTTCTACAGCCATATCGGAATCAGAAAGCGATAAAGATTATATGCCACTATACACATATTTGCACTTAGCTTAAAATGTTCAATTAGATCTAAAACATCACAAAAATCAGTAAATAAAGCCTAATTTTGAGCAAACTGGCGCAACATATAGCAAGCAAATGCAGAAATAAATAAATATAAAAAAGTAGACAGTCCGGAAACTTACACCAACCATAATGTTTTGAAATTGCCTGGTACTACAGAGACCAAAAGCAGTTTTGGTCGACAATGAGGCCATAAGTAGTACATATTCTATTAGGAAAGTAATTTGATCTTACAGAACTTTAAATAAAATATTAACACTTCGACTTTTGGAGAAAGGGTATAGTAGACTAGTGGTTAAGAAATAGAGGTGTGAATTATTTAGGGTATGTGCTATCAAAGTGCTTTTTTTAATCAGTTAACAAATGTCTGTTTCGCACTTTTCATTACTTTTCGGGTGAAGATCCAGCTGATGTAAATACGTCGAAATATGGTTCTCTCAGTCTGTTCCGAAATCCGTTTTGTTCCTGAGAAGTTTTTCCGGGTCACGCCTTTGGTCTCTTCCAACTCTAAGTATGGTGATTGACACTTGTCGTATTTTTTATTACAATTATGACGAAGATAGCTGTCATCTCGGGCGTTGGCATGATGGATGTGGACCTCAGTTACACACGTCTTCCATAAACCTCACTTGACGACATCGAATCCGGTAGAGTCTTGAAATTGGAAACTTTTGACGGTAGGCCAAAAATTACGGAACATAAGAATCCGGGTTTTTATCTTAATCATTGCTAAAGGCAACTAGAAGTACATTCTTATATGTCAGTAACACATCATATTTCTCACAAGCTGACACACGCGGAAGAAAAATACAGCCACAGAAGTGCAATGGCAGGAAAGAATGAGAAATAGCTGTAAAAGGCCAAGATTGCGGAAATCGGTTAAAAAGGAGGTCTACATAGTGTACCTGTATTTATTGTGCAGAGAAAATTAGAAATAATGAAGTTATAAAAGTGTTCACAGAGTTTCAGGACCACATCAATAATGTTTTTTTAAAAAATAAAATTAACAATGATTGCTTGAGTTCATATAACTTGGAGCGAAACCATGGACACTTCGAACACAATCCTGAACACATGATTGGAATGTCGAATTGAGATTCTATCTGAGATGTTATGCATTATTATTACCTGAGATTTCTATATTGTAGTAAATATTAGGAAGCAGAGGCGAAGCAAAAGTAGCCGTAGAAGAAAATCAAGAAAACACGTACATTGTAAGCAAAAATAGATGAAATATCGTCAGTTATACGCAATAAAGAAGTTTCAAGTAGAAAGATGTCCAATACTTGAATCAAATGAGGAAAATGCATGGACCAGCGGAAGCTAGATATTGGATGAGAACTAAAAATCGTAAGAAAAATTTAAGAGGGTTATAGGCAGGCACGAAAGAAAGATTATGTATTACAGAACATTGGTCCGGAATGTTTTGTGTTCTTGTGTGGTGCACTGGAACGTTATGGGAATACACAATAACTGAACATTGAATGTCGGAATCTTTATTGTTAATTTGAAATATGTATGAAGTTGTTTAGTTTTCCCACAAATCCAAACGTACGTTTTGTAGATGTTGTAGGAACTTTCCCCTCGTCTCTAATACTAGTCTCTCAGGTGTTTTGTAGTGATTTGCATGAGTTTTATCTCGTCTGAATGAGGTTCCAAGTCAATGATGTGTACAACAGTTCCATTTCATAGCCGTGGACACTTTTCTGCTTGCAAAAATACAAACACAAGAAATGCCAGGAAACGGCTAGCAGATGAAGTATCAATAAGAACGAAAGATATAATGTAACTGTAACAAATTTGCCCTACTACAGAATGCAATTCGTGAGAGTCACTTGTCTATCGCATCAGTTATCAGTTTTCTCTGGGATGTTCCTATTCATGCAGTTTCAAAGGCTTATTTACAGTTATTCGGTTACTGCTGACAGACTCATGTAGTGCAGTATCTACGTGTGTTGTTTATATAACATTAGGCAGTTTAGCAGTACAATGAAGTTTGCGTTTACCGAGCCTTTAGACACAGAATTTACTTTTGGAATTGTTTAGATGATAGAGTTTATTTTTATTTTTTGCCTTTATCAGGGTACAAGTGCGTTTAATGCTGTCTTCCAAAGGTATTTTTTGCCTTCTTTGTTTACGATACACATGCAATTACGCCGCTAGCTTCCCTTGTCGGACAGTTCTTTTCCATGCACCGGGCTCTTTCCTTCACCTACGTTTTACCTACTGGTACCAGCTTTACAGAATACCGTTTGTTCTTTATCGAGATGCATGTGTTGACATCCAGCAATCGCCTGCTACTGGTCTCTAAAATATTCATACTGTATAATTACCTTACAGTGGCATGTCAAAGCTGTAGTCCCAATATAATAAAGCGTTTTTCAGAATTGCCAATTATTCCTGTCAATGTTTCTCACCGCCAGAGTTATAATATGCTTCCACAGCTTAATGATTTGACCTTATTTGATTATTTTTTACATGAAAAAATTTTATTTCATAAAATTAATATGTTTATAGTAAACTATTTGATGTTTACATGAACGAAATATCCTACTTTCCTTTGCAGACTACACTCAGATAGGCAGTAAGTGTACTTCTAATTCATTCCTACAATAATGAAATATTTGAACACTAGATAATCCAGTTATTGCATTTGACCGGACCAAAATCCAAAATTTCATTTAAAAGCTATGGCCATTTTTGTCCCTTTGTAACAAATTTTCGATTGTCTCTATCTCCAAAATGATGCATTTTCCAACTTGTGTTCCTATTTTTAACACTAGAAGGACGGGACGGACAATTTGACCGTTTTTTTCTAACTTTTCATATTGCTCTCCTCTAACCATTTTACTGAGATATCCCAAAGTCCTTGACATTTTATTATTTATAGAGTAGACTATGTGTAAAAATTTTAGAGACTGTCACGCCATAGGGGGGCGCTATGTCCCAATACCCCCAGAGGGACGAAGCGGTCATTTTCACCACTTGCTTATACTGGCACAGAAACATCTTATTTGCAATTAATGGTCCGTAATTTCGTTGCAATTGGGGTGTGTGAAGTCATTGAAATTGGAATAACACTTTGCGCGCGCGGGGGGTACACACACATTATATATGTTTGCATGCTTTGTAGTTACTGCGATCCAAGTTTCCTGATATAATGAAAAGTTTAGCACTAGATGTCCTTGTTACTAACATTTCTGGTATACCACTGACATTTACAAAAACAGTAGCGATCACACACTCTAACTGTATATAAATTCAAGAGGAATAAGAGTGTAGCTATTTTTACTACTATGCACAATGCAGTTCGTATGTCACAAGATAAGAAGAAAACTGAGACTATACTTTATTACAAGAAAACAAAATTTGGTGTCGATGTCGTTGACCAGATGCTTCGGAAATATTCTGTAAAACCACCCAGTAGGAGCTGGCCGGTTCATGTGTTTTATAATGTGATGGATATGATGTGATATGATGAATGTGTGATGCATATGACAGCATGTCTCATCTCCTGGGTTGTTTATAAGAATGTAACGGAAAGTTTTATAAGAAGAATGAAATTCCTGAGTCAGCTCGCAGAATATTTGACTAAAACTGAGCATGACAAGTTTATGTGTAAACTGTTTCTGTATAAAACAAAAACTGATATCAATCACTACGCAATATATATTCAGTAGTGAATGAAAGTATTTGAAAATTTATTCAAATATAGTTGTGCTCTTATAGTGAAAAAAATAGTTTCTTGGATATGACTGTTATAATTTTGCAGGCAATACAGGACACTGCGGTAACCTAAAACATTTACCTCCAAATGTCCTTTGCAAAGTACTATTTTAAATGATACTTCAAAATTTATTCTAAGATAAATACGCAGCGTAAAGATAGATTTTTTACATTTATATTCCTTATCGTAGAAATATATAACATATCTGTATATATTAGATAATTATAACACTGCAGCATGAAGTAAATTTTACTGTGTTATGTAATAAATTTTATTTCTAGTTCCTTATTATGAGATAATTAAAGCATAAAAATTATAATTAGCAAATTAAAAATCGGATCCCATAACATAATACCACAACAGATATCCAATAAATGACCAATAACCTGCTTCACCTTCATAACCTTCAAATATGATGTAGCGGTCAAATTGACCGCTTAGTACTTAGTGGGGGTAAATTATTTGACTTCGCCTGTGATCAACATGCTATTGTTCCTTCATAAGGGAATAACAATTTATATATAACAATTGAGATGAAATTTGAGTATACAATGGTGTATCTAGTATTAGCATTTGTTGTACTTTGTGAACAATTACGAAGATATGTATTAATATAATATTTCCCCAAATACGACAGAATAATAAAATAACTTAAATTTATGCATTTAGCATTTATTTCTTACGAGACATTCATACGGATTAAAATTTTATTATCAAAAGCTGATATCACTCACAACGAAATGATAAGTTTGAAAGTCATTTGTTATAATATCGTTTGTTAGAATATGGTTTAAGCTCATATAGTGATTAAGAAAGACCTTAGAATCACAGTTGACACCTATTAAAATGAACTGGAATATTATATGTAAGATTGTCTATTATTTAAAATAATCCACTTTGCGTTGAAACAAGGACTATACAAATCATGAGTCGCAGTATTAACTGCGTTGATCTTCAGTTATTAAGTATATACAAATGAGATGCAATTTTAAAATGACTAATTTTAGGTAGCATGTGATATGGAAATGAGATGCATTTTTAAAATGACTAATTTAGGGTAACATGTGATTGGTAAAGTTATAACATCCTTTATTACGTAAGGTGCAAAAACTACGGTATACAATAAAATCACGAATACACCCAATTCACGTGTACGACGTTACACACTTAGTTGATGTACGAAAAGAGACAAAAGAACGAAGTGAGTCATGGGAAAGCAATGTCGTTGAAAGAAATTGTCAGAAAATATACAATAGAGAAATCACAGTTGCTATAGTGATTCTTATTTGCAAATTATAACTTGAATATTCTGCACATCTGGCACTAAAATGCATAAGATCAAAAGTAAGACCATAAAATTCATCTGAGGGAAAGAAAATTTATAGTAATATTTACAGTATAGTAATATTTAGAGAAATCTGCATTTTATAAGAATCTAAGAGGGAATTTTCATGTGGCAAGATTTTAGCAAAGCGAGATTCCGTCCCTCGAGGTTTCTGGTAAAGATATTCCTACCTCTAGGTTTTATCAGCATCTCGATAATGGAAGATTTATAGTCAGCAATAACAAATTTCTAAGGACAAAACTATTTAATATTCACTTATTATAAGATTTTATTCTCACCGTTCCAACTGTCAAACTTTTTTGGTTCACCAATTTTGAGGATTGAGTAAGATAAAGAGCTCTCAATTTAGTACTTCAGTTTCCTACTCCTGATAAAAAGCAATACGTTCATTAGTGCAGCTTCAACACTCAATTGGAATACCATCTAATGTTATCGTTACTGTTTTTGCTATTTCTATTGTTTATGCCTGGTCGCAATATCTACAAAGATATTTGCAAAAAATAAAATATTTGTGTGGTTTTATTTTAACAATTCTGATCTGCTATGTTGCTTTAACAGATGAATATATTTAAGTGTACTCACTAATGTCATACATATTCTATTTTAGAGAAAAAGCTTTCTATGGTATTCTGCTAGATGACGACAAGGACATCGAACTTAAAGTAAAGATGTTAACGATGGACACATACTTACAGGTAATAGATTAATCTTAAATATCAATAGTCAAATAAAGTTTTAGAACCACAGTAATTTAAAAGCTAGAAACGTAATATTTTAATATCGTTTCCTAATTTACTTTCATCTTAAAATTACTCTAAGATTTTAATTATTAAATAATGTAAAATTATGAATAGAAAAAGTATATTAGGATATTACATATGGCTACCAAAAATATCAAAATTATAAGTGGGATTAAGACATGATTTATTGCATAGACTGATGAAATATCCAAAGGAACCCAACGTATGTAGAAATAGCTAGGGAATCGGACTTATTACAGGCAAAAATACAATTGTTCCATAATGATTTCTGCAACAATTTTAATTCGAACAATTTGAAATACTGCTACTATGTGACTAATATTAGTATATTATCATCAACTGTATTTGTCTGATGACGTTGGACATATTATTTTAATGTGTAGTTTGTAGTCACTAAAGGAAGGGTGCCCTTTTTCTACACACAAGCATTTCGTAAGAATTTATTTGTATAAAATTAGTAACCTTTCAGTGTTTGATTATTATTTCAGTAATTATTTGATTCACAAATTACGGTTTAGTAGAGACGTCAACGGGAAGGTCAAGGTAATGTTCGTGCCGACATTTATCTATATTTAAAATTGAAAGTGACTATGTCTGTGACGCTTAATGTCTTGAATAATCCGACCAATCTAGATCAAATTTTCAAAAATTCATGACTTTTGCGCCTGGGTGTGTTTTTATAATTTCACTTAGACGGTAGAAGTTAGGGGAGGGGAGAGAGGTTTATGAAAAATATATAAAATTCAATACTTCTTAAACCAAACGACCAATCTCGATCACAGTTTCAACATGCACGGGGTTCGTGACAGATTTTGTCAGTTTCTATTGACTGAAGGTAGTAGTAAGGGTGCCAGTTGGCCGAAGATTGGACTTTGATCTCTGTGCTCCTGGGTCCCTGCCTCAGAACCCATGGTCCTTCACCCGGGGTCAATGACCTAGGACAACCCTTTCTACATTTTCGTAGGGGTACTTTGGCTCACATACTAAACTTTTGCAGGGGTTATATAGGACCACTCCTTAAATTTTTGAAAATTGTCAAATCTAAAAAAATGATATGGTAGCCTAGGATAACGGTATGTACATCTATTAGTTTTGGGGGTCGATATTACCAAATTTAAATATTTGGTATAATAGAACAAGACCTAATATGTATCACTATAAATTTGGGTGGTCCATCTCGTTCCCTTTCATAGGTAAACAATTGGCAAGAAATGAACGTAAGCAATACTTGTACCACTTGTTCGGTTTTTGGACTACTTTATTCCCTTTGATGAGGTTATATTACGTTATGTTTGTAAGTGTGTTTACAGTGGCCCATTCTTTTTCATAAGACATGGATACATTGGTGTACCCATTTTAAAATTTGGGAGGGATACCTTGGCCCACCTCTTAAAGTTTGGAAGCTGTCTACTTTAAAAATTCAGTATAATAGTATATACTATTAATATATGCCATTATAAATTTCGGTGCTCAATCTTGTTCCATTTTACGATTAAAAAATTGCCAAAATTAGTATCACCGCATGTTCGGTTATTGAACCAATTTATTAACTTTGATGGGGTTTTATTACCTTATATGGTTATATGAATGTATACTAAGGTCTATTTGCTTTATTCAGATATAGGTACATTCAAAAATTTACGAGGTAATTGTTATTAGTCCACCAATTAAATATTGAAAATTCCTTGATTTAAACATTTAGTATAGAGAACTAATAAATACCATTATGAATTTTGGTGGTTTATCCCGGTCCCTTTTATGGATGAAAATTGTCAAAATGTAAATTTTGGAAGTGCTTAACCGAATTTGTTCCCCTTGGTAAAGATTTAACGCGTTATATGGGTGTGTGCAGGGATTCATTTCCCTTATAGCACATATACAGTTTGAAGCTTATTTTTAATATTTTGTTGGGGTACATAGGACAATTTATTAAATTTTGGAATTACTAAATGACTAAATTTGGTAAACGTTCTCTGCGACCCATTGTAAATTTTTGGTGTTTATATTGTACCACTTATGGGTATAAAATGGCCAAATATTATAATTTTTAAGGTTATTAACCTATTTTATCTTCTTTGGTACGGCTTTATTACAATATATGATTAAATGAATGACTACAGGGTTTATTACTTTTCACAAGACACAGGTGTATTTGTACCAAAATCTTAAATTTTGATAAGGATATATTTCTTCACCATTAAGTTTTGGGAATTGTCAAATCAATAATTGGTAATTGTTCTTAGAATATGAATATGTATCATTGTAGAAAATTTGGCGATTCAGCTTATTCCATTCTTTGGTAAGTAATTGTCAAACATTAGTATATTGACGTGGTAAGTTATCACGTATGATGGGATTGTATTATCTTAAATATGTGTCCATGGCATTGGTATACTGATACGTTCCTCTTAAATTTTGGGACGATTACTTAGTATTACTCTGCTTAAATTTGAGAATTGTTAAAATGCATTGCGTAATACACATTTTGGTATCGTGGCGGACATAAGTCTTTGACCAGGTAATGGCGACTACTTTGAAACAAATGCAGAGTATGGGAATTAAATCTGTCATATCTGTAGTTTCGTGTGTACAAGAAACAAACTTGTGAACCAAAGGTTTAAGACCAACTCATGCTATTAATATAAACTTTGACGAAGATTGTTCACTTATATCGTCATAAAAGAAACAACAAAGGCTTTTTGAAACGAAGAAAAATAACATACTAAAATAACAAGCAGGGCAAAGAAACCTAACGTAACCAGAGTAAACATGAATCATTTACAGTGCAGTTATCGTGGTTCAGTGGACAAGGGTCTTGGACAGTAATCTGGAGGTTCTTGGATTGAATCTACGTCAGGTATTTTTTTTACTTTAGGAATTTTGATTGTCATTGATCGGCGATGACACACGTCTTATTATGTTCAAATATTTGAATACTTCGATGTTTCAATTCTTGAACTATCAAATCTTCAGGAATAGTAATAGTAATAATAATGATAATAATAATAATTATTATTATCGTGTAGAAGATTAAAATTAGAAACTTATTATCACTCAGGTTATACCGTTACAAGCAGAAACGTGACATTAGGCAAAAAATCCAGTTTTCTTAATGTTGCTCATAAAAAGAGGAATTTCTAATCTCGATTCTAAAACAAAACAAAAAACCGATGATACTTAACGTCTTACATTCGAGACAGGCCAAGGCTAAATCAAACTATGGTCTCGGTTTGGAGATGAGAATCGAGACGAGACGAAAGGTCTCGTAAATATTTCTCGTCATATCTCGATTCTCGAAATATTGTATACCACTCTTTAAGTAACAATTGCTCTCTAGACTGAATCTTATACGTTATTTAGTTATTTAGAATTCCGGAGATCACTGAATTATGGTTTGTGTTTATATTTTTGTAGCAAAGCCTTTATAATTACATCTGCATATTCTACACGTTAGTTTATTATATGCCTTACTGTTCATTAATATTCAGTTATTTTTATTACAGTTATTTTTCTTAAAATGTACAAGACAATACTTTCTACATGAAACTTTCGTTTAAATTTGGGTAGATGCAGAGGTGTCTCATGAAGGGCCGAAACCCCTTCCCCGAAATCTCTACGTTTAAGTAAGTTTTTGCCATATTTTAGAGCAACTTGAAAACTTTTTATACCATTATTATTATTATTATTATTATTATTATTATTATTATTATTATTATTATTATTATTAGTAGTAGTAGTAGTAGTAGTAGTAGTAGTAGTAGTAGTATTACTACTAAAGTGTTGTTAATTTAATGGTACACCTTGTTCCATCCAGCTCCCGCCTACTGGGCGTTGAGCTGAACAAACACCGTGTGTCTAGGTTTCCTCTGGAATCCGGTTACTCCCACTACCTTTATTCCAATATTTCTTTCATCCTCAACAACGACGTCTTCTGTAGCATAGCTGGCATAACCATTACTTAAAAGCAATTTTTCTTACGGCTCTTGTGAGTGCAGTATTCCTACTTTCTACATGAAATTTCCCTGGGAACGTTCCATTTCAACATTTATCTAGTTTTAGGGACCCTATGGAGAGGGTATGTCCTGATGGTCCTCACACTTCTCTCCAATCCCGACATTTTGTAACTTTTGCCTAAGTCTATAGGCGAATTAGCAGGTTTTAATACAATCTGCCCTCATACGGAATTATCTTCTATATTCTGATGTTTCCGACAAATTTATGACTCATACTATACCTGAAGGATGACCGTTTTGTATGTATGAATTGTTTGCGAAACATGCGAAGTTTTCAGACAGTATGAATCGTGGTTGTAGACTGTTAGGTCATGTTGTTAGTTTTTCCCCTTTGAAGGAAGTGGTTTCAACTCTAACTTGTAAGAAAGAGAGAAATTGACTATTTTTCATGTTATTATACATAAGAGATATCAACATTGTATATTATAAAATTTTTCTGAATACCCTCGTAGGAAATGGAACCGCGGACCCCTAGCTCACGAAAAGAATGCTGAAGCCACTACCCTTAAAGCGCTTTTTAACTAGGAGTCAAGAAACATTCGTCTATGTAGCAAATTGCAAACGTTTACGATACCAATATTTTATTAAAGATGAAACGCTCATTTCGGTCATCGCAAAGTACTGAACTATCTTATGGGTGGGGTGCGTAGTTCGTTTGCAAGGCTAGTAATCTCGAGACGGACAACGCAATGCTCGTGTTTTTTTTCGGGACACTCCCACTTTCGTATTCCACTATTTCGTCCATTACAATTCCCTTGCTTCAATCATAGTCTTCATCAACCTAGCAGGCATAATTGTTGAACATTAAACGTAAAGATTTCATTTTCAATCTGTTATCTCAAACTATAAGAATTGAAAACAGTTGTATTTTTTGTTGTTCAGTAACGTGTTTTCACAAATATATATATATAAAGAAAAAACATAGGGAATCGTAATTCCATTCAAAAGTGAAACATCAGACTCATAATATCTTGACCTAAAACGAAACAACTACATATCGTTTGTAACTTTTCCTAAATATGTACGGGTATCTGGAAACTGCCAATCAGAGTTTTATTGGGTCACTGAATCGGTGGGTCAGTGGGTCAAGTGGGTCGAGTTTTCTGAGTGTCAGTGGATTGTGGGTCACTGCGACCCATCACGCTCCTACCCACTCTGCTCACTGCATTGTAGATAGCATCTTATGAACAGTATGTTTCTTTTAACACTCAACCCTAGTCATAAAAACTAAAAACGCGTTTCTGATTGTTTCCAATTTGCGATTGTCCAAACCAGCCCCGCAGCCAGAGAGGGGCTAGGGGGCTGCCTCCCTAAAATGTTCGTAGAACCTCCAGACCTCAACACAGAAAACACACTTTACATATGTGTAAGAGAATTTTTAATCACTTGTATCATTAACATATTTAAGACCCCTCTAAACCCCCGTGGGTAGTTGGTCCAAACCTTCTGGTGTATGTATTGTGTATTATAGTTGTAACAGAGAAAAATTATCACTTTGTGGAAGTTGAAGAAGAAGATTGAAGAAGTATTTGAGGTTAAATTTATATCATGGCAGTCAAGGTGGAACAAAACGAGTCCTGCGGGGTTTTTAATCCGTTCATACTACTACTACAACTTCTTCATCTTCTTCTTCTTATACATTGGAATCGTATAGCAAACCTGTAAACGTAACGTAAGTAAATCAATTTTTGGGCATTATTTTTTATAAAAATAGAAAAAAATCCTTGGCCCGGGTTTGAAACAACGCCAAAAGCAATTATAAATTACTAGCGTATTGCGCTAGTACGCACGGTCGCGAAGACCGCCAGTAACAGTTTCTTCATTTCTGCTGTATTTATATATGCTACGAGCGAGAAGCTGTTTAACTGCAACTAAGCAGAACCGCGTGTTTAGCTCCTATGAGTAGGGTCGAGCGTGGTTTCAAAATATGCTTCTGAACACTTTTGAATGATGAATTTTCCTACGTTTTGCTTGCAAGACCTCCAATTCCGTTTTTTCATTTATTTCTGTTATATTTACGTACCTGAGATGAGTATTTCTGGGTGAACAAAACTTGAGTCATTTTTGGATATTGATATTTGTAATTGTAAAAATAGCAATAGGACTTACACTACTACTTGGTTTTCGAGACTATGAATTTTTAGAGGAGCTAATTACAGGAAAAAACATTTTTGAATCACTGTAGTATAGAAATTATTATATACAAAAAGGAGTAATTATGTGTCCCTAAGCATTACAGCTAAATTGTAGTCAAATGAAATGAATTTTGATATATAGTTATATCTTAATTCAAAATTGGATATTATCATATTTCTTTCAATATAGCAATATCCTAAGGGATAGTGGAGATCCCAATTTTTGCGAAAAAAGTATCTCACAAGCCGTTCAACTTACGGAGCCGAAATTCGGTATATTAACTGTTTATTGATAATGAACAGAACGTCTCCTAGCATATTTTAAACTTCTCCTTTATGAAAAGGAGTGACACTTTCTGTATGGTAAGATGATAGTGGGTTAGTTTGTAAACATAATCGAAAACGATCGATGTTAGATGAGACACAAAGAATACAGTGCTTCGCATCATATATCCATATATGCTTACTATCAGCTGCGAATCCAGGATGCACTTCTGCGGGGCAGGTGGGTTGTAATACTGCTACTTAGAGATAATTTTAAGAGCTCCGAACTCTGGGCTTTATTTATTTATAAAATAAGAAAGTTTTCTCTTCTGAAGTGCGATCGCGTCTCTGTGTCCGCCCCTGTTTAACATGCACTTCCTACTACGAAGTGTTTTTAAGTAAGGTCCGTTTGGACATAAATACACAACGAAAGGTTATTTCAAACAAGTAAATGTTTTTTTTCAGAAAGTACACACTTTACTCTATTTTTCGACATAGTTGCCAAGTTTGTTCAAACAGTTATCATACCTCTCAACCAATTTCACTCCCTCAATACCCTCTTCAACCAATACCCTCTTCATAAGAACTTGCCGCCTGCTCTGATTACCAAGAGCTCACTGCCGTTTTCACATCGTCGTCATCATTGTAACGGTTGCCACTGAGGTGTTGTTTGAGGTGGAGGAACAGATGGTAATCGCTCAGCGCAAGATCAGGACGGTAGGGTGGGTTTTATTAAACTTTCCAGTCGAGACTGTCCAGCAAATCGCGGGGCTGACCTGCAGTGTGAGATCTTGCACTGTCATGGAGAAGGACAATGCCCTTTGTCAGCATGCCCGTCTTTTGTTTTCAATAGCTCTGCGCAGCTTTCTCAGGGTTTGCAGTATGCTACTGCATTGATAGTTGTTCCTCTTTGCATAAAGTCGACCAACAAAACACCATCCCTATCCCAAAAAACCGAAGCCATGGTTTTGCGCTTTGACAGAGTCGGTTGGGCCTTCAACTTTACAGAGGTGTGTGTGTGTGTGTCTCCATCCCATGCTCTGCTGCTTCGATTCTGGCGTGATGTGCGATCGTCTCCAGTTACGATGTGACTCAAAAAGCCGTCAGCTTCTTCGTGATAACCAGTCAAGAACTTCATCGCACACTCAAAACTTTGGCTTTTGTGGTTCTCTGTTAGGAGTTTCGGGACCCAACGGGAGCAGAGTTTCCTAAACTTTAGGTGCTCAGAAACAATTTTGTAAAGCACTGATCTCGACACGTCAGGAAATTCGTTTGAGAGACCTGTTATTGTGAAGCGCTTGTTCTCACGAACCTCGCTTCAACTGAAGCCACCAAATCGTTTGTAATCGAAGAAGGCCGACCGGAGCGGTCCTCATCATGGACGTTGTCACGGCAATTTTTGAATTCTCGTACCAACTTACGCACTTTGCTTGCTCTCATAACAGTATCACCGTACACTTCCCAAATCTTTCGATGAATTTCTGCAGCAGACAGGTTTCTTGGTGACAAAAACCGTCTAATTGAGTGAACCTCACACCCGGCGGGAGACTCGATATTCTTAAAAATTGTGAAAGCACAGAACACAACGGTGCAGGTCAGCTACAGAGCTGAAACTGAGCACAGTTGTTCCCGAGATATGCCGATACACGACGCACATGCTCGTGTATGCGCGCGAACTACTAGTGTCTAAACTATAGATACAAGGGATGGGGAAAATACTGCTTTTTTTGAAAAAAACTCGTTTTTTTCTGCTTCGCTTTTTTGCTTGGGAAATTTTCGGCTTTTTTCAAAATTCTGCTTTAAATTGATAAAGCAGACTTTGTTTCGCTTCTATATAACACAAAAATTATTTAATTAGTGGTTGATGCTGATAATAATATAAAACCTCGAAAATAAACCATGAATTTTGAAAAGATATTTCAAACAATTTTACTTCAACATATTTAAATTATGAATTCCAAATGATTAACCAATGTATATAATAAGAATTTTTTAACCTCCTATATACAAAAGTAAGCATGGTTGGCAAAATAAGCAGTGTTGTTTTTGAAAATGCCAAAAACCCGTTTTGGGGGTGAAGTTTAAACCAGTTTTTTTGTTGTTTAAACCAGGTTTTTTTGGTTTAAACCAGGTTTTTTGATTTAGATATTTTGCTTTGTTTATTTATATTACATATTCGCAGAAATAAGTTTGTTTCGCCTTAGTGTTATTATGGAACAACGGGGTTATGTTGGAAGAGGTCCCACGAGCTTAAAGAAGTCGGGTCAGTAAATTTCTTAAATAGAGAAACTCCCGTCGTAGCCATTGGGAAAAGCCTGAGTAGTTACCTACATGGATCTATTCAGGATATCCGGTATGGACACTGATTTATCAATGTATTTCCGCTGTTGGTTTCCACAATGTTATAGACGCCTTATGTTTTGATATCAATGTATTCCGAATGTTGATAATGATAAACGTTAATTGGATGTAGTGAAAGGGGGTGAGAGGTATGTTGCTAGATAAGTAGAAAATGATAAATAAGAACAGGATGTAGTGGAAGAGGAATGAGCATCATATACATGATAATAATAAATTATGTACAAGATAATTTCCGTAAAACACAACGCGACGCGGGGTGCGGGCGCAGGGGCGCGATGGGAAATATCCGCGGTCATTGAAAATTTTTGTTTAAATATTACTGTTAAAATTTGAGTGTATAGTTTTGTCAGCCATGGACAAGCATCAGTTGATTGAAGAACTTGTTAAGAATGGAAAGTCTGACGATGAGAATGATACATCTTGTAAAAAGAAAGCAAAGATAGAAGATTATCCAGATTCTCCCGATTCATCATTTCATGAAACGTTGTTAGAAAGATATGCAAATAATGTAGAAGTTTATCCTTGCTTATCATCAGATAGTGAAGAAACAAATGATTTATCCGATGACGAAGTGTACGAGTTTTCGGAGGATCAATTGGATTCGGAGGCGAAATCACACGAAGCCGTGGTATCAAAAGTTCATACGTTAGCACCATCACCTGCTGCATCAGAATAAGCTTGGAATTGTGAATGTAGTTATAACCAGGTGGATGTAAACTGTATTAGGGATTGTATTGTGAAATGGATTCCTGATGGTTATGTGATATGTTATGCATGTTATTGGAATGAAACATTTCACTGAGCTCATGAATCTTTTTATTGTGAGGATGACATTTTAGGTATACGTGCATGGTCTGTGTTGACGACTCCTCGTGTAGAAGATGAATTGTTTTATATTTACGGATTAGCTCATGCCATTGGTCCATTAACAAGATACTATTTTAATATCACATATGGTGAACTGACGGTTGATATGAATGCACGAGAAGATCTTGTACGTATATTACTTAAAAAAGACAGATTTAATCCTGACAGTGAATGTGATTGAACTGTGTTAACAAAATGTCTTGCGAAAATAGTATATGTGTATATTGTAGTGATGATGAAATTAGTGAACAATGTGTTTTGAAAACTATAAACATATACTTACTGTTTAATCCAATTGTACTGAATCCTGAGAACGTTGGTGATTTTGCAGTACAGTATTTATCTAATGAAGTAATTCTTATTGATTTGTTTGAAGTGTTTGAAGAAAGACAGTGAAATCTCAAGTATAAACTTTATACGAAAAACGCGTGAATGTTTAAAGAACACTTAATTTGCTGGACAAATTATTCCATTTTAATTGCAACGTAAACATAAAATTTCACCATGTGCTAATGAATACATTATTGACATACAAGATTTTAAGATTTCAAATCATGAATTTATTGCTCGTGAATTTTGTTTAACTGCATGTGATGATACAGTAAAGTTCCATTGCTTAATAAAATCACCAGTAGAATATAATTTACTACCGATAGGTTGTCAAAAAGAAATTGATTGGTTAACATTACACTTACATGGACTAAGTTGGAATGATAAATGCGGTTATACAGTATCACACATACGTAACCTTGTAAATCAACTTTGTAAACAGGATGCAACCTTTTATTGCAAAGGCGAAGAAAAATCAGTTTGGATTAAAAAGATTTTTGCATTATATAATGTTATTGATTTAGAAAGTAAACAATTTCCATCATTAAACACATCGCATGCTAACGTATTTAATGTTTTGTGTGCGTTTCATGAACAAAATATTAAACTTGAGAAAAAATCAGGATGTGCATTTCGTAAGGCACAACAATTATGTTTTTGGTGGAAACATGTAAGATCAACATCATTAACTAATGCATTTGCAAGAATGTAATTTTTTATTGTTGTTGTAAATAAAAACACAAGATTTAAAATTGTAAATAAAAAAATTTTTAATCTAATCTACTTGTTTTTTTTCTTTTTAATATTCTGCTTACATGGTTAAATACAATTTTATATATTTTTAAGATTATTTTTATTGAATAAATTTAAACATGCTTCAAAACTTTTCTTGCGTACAATATGATGAAGAAAGTATAAAACAAAATATCCACACAAGATTGAATGTCCATCTTGATATGCGGAACTGTTTGTAAAATATATTTTACAACTTTTATTTAAAACGTTTTTATTTCTTTTGGAATTGGTAATGCCAGGCTATCAAAGTAATAGCCTCTTTGATTTTCATCAATGAATACAGACACCCAAGGTGAACCAGTAGAAGCAGAACTGTCCAAGTTTATGATAAGTCCACCCGGTGCTTGCACATTTTTAGATATTCTATCAATTGCATATATTCCAGTAACACTTGCACCAGTGAGTTTATCACGAAGTAACACTTTTATTATATCGTTTGTGTACATGACTTTTTTTCTGGAGCACATCACATTTTATACACAAGTGCGTATATGTTAGTGACGTATATGAAATATTCTCATGAATTCAATTAACATGTTGAAAATATTGTTGACAGATATTTTTATAACTTTACCAACAATTATAAATGGTGCTAACGACAAGAAACTACTTTTGACACACTTCATGATATGACGCCTTGCAAACTCTTAATAATCAGGCAGTATATTACAATATAGAATGTTTAGCGCCAACTTTGTACCAGTAGTACACATGTAATTTGATTGATTAATTAGAAGTTTACAGTTATACTTCTTTTAGTAAATTGATAATTTTAAAAAGTATTATCGGTATATATATATTCCTATCTTTATCAATTTGAATTTGGGAATCGAACTGTGCATATACAATACAAGTTATAGGTTCTGTTAAATTTTCAGAAAAAGAAACTTTGACATTTACAGGTGCATCATGCACAAGGTCCCAAGTGCAATCATCTAATATTGCTGTAGGTGATAGGATAAATGCAAAAAGAGTATAGCCGTGTGGATATTCTTCAGGAGTAATAGTATGTGCATCATCTTTATAATATAAACCAGTACCGTAAAACAGAGAATGGTAACTCAGAAGGTACAAATCATTTTTAAAATCAGGGGAAAGGGGTTTGGGAGAAAAAGATTTTGATCCAACCTGTAGCTGCAGTTCGTTAACGTTAAAGTGTTGAAAATGAATTGGATTCAGTTCAGATTTTCCATTAAATGCCGAATTAGGAACGAACCCAATAACGAGACCTTTAGGTACGTTACCCAAGAAAATATTATCAAGATTGTATAAATTAACATTTGCAGGAATAGTATAAGCTCTGGTTTGAACTCTTGTGAGAGTATATTTCGTTGTTTCCCGAACCATGTTAGTATTAATTTCCATTGCTAAATGGGGTGCAACATCTATACGTCAAATATGTAAAGTTACATCTTCAAGTTTTACTTTATAAGAAGTATTTGCAGAAGACATTAAACAAAAAGCATCTTAAGTACGATGCAACTTTATACGAAGACCTATTCTATTTACAACTGCTCGTGGCAATCCAGGAATATCTCTATACAGACGACCATACATTTCAAACGATTTACTATTTTTAACATAATTAGCAGGTTGTTGAAAACCTGTATTATCAGCAGTTAATGTATCGAATTGTTTCGCGGTATCTTTGTACAGGGTGCGGCACGTAAAACCGGCCCGTCGTAATATTCTGGTATATTGTGTTTTTGGCAATACTTAAATAATCTACCTTCCTACCAAGAGATGGCTTGTCGAGGTCGGGTCGACTTACGTGACCTGCAGCAGTAACATTCAGCCGCAGCCAGTGAAACTTGTCGAAACCAGTTTAGAAAAAGGCGTCGTTGTGTTAAGCCGGGTAAGTGTCAGTGTGTGATAATGCCGTATTCGATACCCGAGCGTGTTACCATTGTTGAAGGGTCATTCTCCCTGGATCTTTTATGAAAACAAAGAATATGTTTCGGGAGACATTTCCAGGACGTTCTGTGCCAGCAAAAAGCACCATTCAGGAATTGATTGAAAAATGGCGGCGTACAGGATCGGTTCAAAATGCTCCCAGGAACAGACGACCATCTGTCTTCACACCTGCATTAAAGATGCAGGTGGAGGAGATAGTGACAAGAAGTCCTCGAAAGTCAAACAGGAGATTGAGTCAACAGATTCATGCGAGTGAGAGAAGTTGCAGACGTGTTTTAAGGGGACTGAAGTTAAAACCGTACCAGATAAGTGTTGTGCAAGAACTGAAGGAGCCTGACCTGCAGAAGAGGATGCATTTCTGTTCATGGCTGTTGAGCAATGTTGCCAGTGGTTTCTTTTATCTACTAATGCTCATCATGAGTGACGAGGCGTGGTTTCACCTGTCTGGGTACGTAAATTGCCAAAACAACCGGTATTGGTCGACAGAAAATCCACACGCTATCCACCAGGTACCTTGCATGATGAGAAGATTGGTGTTTGGTGTGCCATTTCCGCCACATGCATTATTGGGCCCATATTCTTTGAGACGACAGTGAACAGTGACTTGTATATGGGAATCCTGGAGGAGTTTTATACACGCTTGACCGAAGAGGAGCCTTAGTTATGTTACTTTCTGCAGGACGGTGCAACATGCCACACATCAGCTGCATCATTGTCCCTTGTGCATAAGATGTTTACACCAGGGAGGAAAATCAGCAAAGGCTTGTGGCCTCCTCGGTCACCAGACTTGTCCACGTGTGTCTTTTACTTATGGGGACTGTTAAAGGGAAGAGTATACGAAATAAATCCACACACAATTGAAGAACTCAAGATCAGAATCCAGGATGTCACCAATAGCATTACAACACAAGAACTGACAAGGGCATATATTAATCTCTTCAATCGTGCTCACATGTGTGTTGAAGTGGGCGGAGGACACTTTCAGCACTAGCTGTGAAGGTGAGTAGTCATATTCAATACATTATATTTCATTTATGTGTTGTAGTTAATCATATTCAATACATTACATTTCATTTTATGTGTTCACTTTACGGGACAGTTTTACGTGCCGCACCCTGTACCACATACCTAATTTTAAATGTGTATCAGTAGCATCACGAGAATTTTTTAATAATGTTTCAGTGTATGCACGATAAGGATAAAATCCTGATGATGAAGTAATTAACTTATCATTTAATAAAATGTCAATTTGAGTAAATAATGAATGTAAAAAGTTATTGGTTGGTACCACCCTATCATTTTCACCTAAACGTGTATCATCGGGTTTTGTAAATTTACAACGAACATAAAGATAAAGATATGCAGTATGAATAAATTCACCTGTTTCACCCGGAATAAAAAATTCAATAGGACCATAAGAAGTTAATGTAGAAATAGGACGATATTCAGCATTGATTGAAGACTCAATTGCAGTTTGTGTCATTGGAGTACTAAATAAATCAAAATCATTGGTGCAACATTCTACAATGCTTGAATTAAGTAATGCTATTATGAAAATATATTTTTAACACGATTTATTTACCTTTTTTGTTTGCTTTTACTTTTGTTTGTGCGTTTATGTTTTGTTGGAGGTCCAAATCGAACAATGGTCGGAGCTTTACGTTTGCGTGCCCGTCTCTTACCACTTCCAGTTAATAACTGACCAACTTTGTTAGCAGCTTTTGTCTATAATATTTCACCAGCTTGTTTTACACGTGCGCGGACAGACTCTTTAAACGGTTTATCTTGTAATACATCACCCGCTACTTGTATTCCCGTTTGTAATGCTTGACGACCTATCGTTTTTGCATTTGTTTAAGAAATGGTAATGCAAATCGAAATAAGCCTTGGAAAAACTATCTATGCCATGTCCCCATTGATATACAGGTCCTGAAAAGTATGGGATACCATGTCCGTAATGTCGCCTAAATTTCAAGTTTTAAATAAATTATATTTTATTAGGAGCGCGCTTAAAATGAAGTGTTACACTCAGCATCCCAGATCGAAATGGCAAATTTCGCCCTGCATGGTCTTTTAGTAGTATTTCAATAGTGTTGAAGGAAAATTTTGTAAGTGTCAAATAATGAATATCTTGAAATGTTAATGTTCGCACTTTACCTTATTTAATATTTGACATTGTTCTAATACGTAAAAAAGGTGCTTTTGTATCACCTAAAAACTGATATTGTATGATATCAGTATAAATAAAAATTTGATGTGGATAAACAATATCAACGTACGGTTGTTTAATTCCGCGAGAGTGAATTACAAGATTTTTATTTTCAGGAAACCCTAATTGTATAGCTAATGTTGGTGACAAAGTAACCGATTCAACGCCTTCACTACAATCTACTTGCATACTAGTTGATAAAGAAAATTTTACATCTTTTGATACTTTATTTAATTCATCAATGATATGATGTACGGATGGATAATATCCAAGTACAATTTTACTTTTTTGCGGTTCACCATTCTTTAGTTTATACCAAATAACATTTTCACCAACGGTAACATTATAGCATGTTAAAGGAACGTGTAATTCTGTTAATCCTACATACCAATCGGTTTCTGATAATTGAATATTATTTTTTAGTTGATTTATAAAATGTGATAGATTATTTTTAAGATCCACATCGGTACTAGCATTTGAAACTAGTGTGATGTAAAAACTATCATCTATACTTTCAGAAATTATTTTCGTTTAAAGTGAAGTGTAGAGTTTGAAGTTCCAAATTGAAATGGCAATATTTAAACGTGTTCATCTTTTAAGTTTACTTCAATCGTGTTAAAATATGTTTTTCCTACTTTTACATAATGTGGTGTGTGAAATAGAAAACATTTTACATGCCCATGTTCAATATTATACGCACTAACATTACGAAGTATCGGACCAATATTTTCTTGCTGTTTCACAGTATCAACACAAACATTAATAATGTTTGGTATATTATACTCTAAATTACATGGAAATTTTGCTCGTGTTATTAATGGAAGTTCTACATTAGAAGGCTTTAGAAAAACCGTATCGTGAACATAGCTTGTATTTTCATTTATAAATCCAAGGATATGTTGTAATCCTTCTGTTATACCAATTATATATTTGATCTTTTAATTTTAAATAATGGTTAATGTTAATTTGATTTTTATTTTTATCATATTTTAACGTGCGTAGATGTTCCGAAATCATATCTAAATTTAGACTGAACGGAAGAATAATATCCTGGTGTTATATCAATATCATTAATTTCAAGTTCATCATCAATGATGCTTTGAATTACAATTTTTTCCTTTTCACGAACATTATAAAAGCTAAATGGTATATGAAGTTGTGTTAATGCAACATACCATTCTCCCTCACTTAAGTGAATAGGTTGTGCAAGCTTTACTATAAATGATGACGTTGTATTATTACTAATTTATCACTACTAGCATTTGCAGGAAGAGTAACATAGAAATCATGTTTTATCTTGAACTCATTTTCAAGACTGAACAGAACTTGTTTTAATCCATGAATTCATACTTGACGGATAACCTAACCATTTTACATACATCGTTTTAAGACTTTTTCAATTAAAAATATTTTGTTTGAATTAAGATTTACTTTTTGTAACTCTTGTGTATAAAATATACCTTTAAATTCTTCCCCATTCAAATCTTTTAATTTATACGTAATAGGATTTGTCGGAATAAATTTATCAATGATAAAAATTTCCTGTTACCATTTTGGTAAATATTTTTTTTTCAAACTCATGTTTATATTTACTAACACGTACATAATCACCTGCATGAAATTTACATATTATTTTCTTTTTATTCATATTATCTCCGTATAACGTTTTCCACATTAGAATAATTTGATCTACATTAGAATCATTTACTTTACCAGGTACTATTTTAATACTTCTATGATACGTATGATTATAATTTTTTTTACAAATTGATCTAAAACATCTATATAACGATATGTATTTTTAGCAGTAAAATAACGAAACATTTTTAATGTTCTTATAAACCGTTCTGCTAATGCACATTTACTTTCTGAATATACACTATAATGATTAATTTCATGTTCTTTAAATAGCCGTTTTACATGACGATTATAAAATTCTGTACCTAAATCAGTTTGTACATTAAACACGGGTAGTTTAAAGGTTTTTTTTAATTGTGATTGCTTTTACCATTTCAGGACCTGTTTTTGTTTTTAAGGGAACGCAATACGCATATCGTGCAAAATATCTATACAACACAAAATATATTTATAATTGTTGTTATACTTTGCAATATTTTGCGTATCTGGTAAATGCATTTGTAATATTTCATTTGGTGCACTAACATTATATTGTTTACGTTGAAATACTTTACGTGCTGGTGCATGTAATGTATAGGCATCTTGAGATGCTAACCAATCTTTAATTTTTTGTGATAATTTGGTTTTCTGTTGTATTGTTTTAATACTAGATAAAGAAGCAGGATTTGTATAATCATGATATAATTTTGATAATTTTACCATCTTCACATTTTATAATCTTTCCAATTTTTAAATATATTTGCTACTATTGACGGACTTCGTGATTTTTTAATTTTGCTATGTGATTTTTCTATAGGAGTAGAATAAATTCACGTGGTACATTAAGATCATCTAATAAACTTTTAAATTCATGAATGCCTATTGGATTTCTAGAATAATTCCGTGTACGCACATCATTTATTTAATCTACAATATTAGAACAAGGTATTGTTTTTCCTTGAATGCGCACTGTTCCGGATTGATCCCAATGAATTTTATTGGAACTTGTTAACTGTTTTAATAATAGATCTCTTTCCCTTCGTTGCGTTTTCGGTACTGATTGTAAAATATGAGATACAAAGGGTAAAATAGAATTATTCTTTTTTCACTTGCAGTTGTTTCAACATTTTTTTCAATAATAGGTAATGTGATAGGATTTTGTGAAACTTTTGAAGTATAATTTAAGTACTGTTGCAATGCTTGTTAATACAATTTCGATTGTTCATCAATACTAAGATCATTACGTTATAAAATATTATTCATTTCTTCATCTAAACGAGATTAATGTGAATCTATTGATTTCATATTTGCATCCATTTGTTGCATTGCATTTTCAGGAACTTATATCATTTTACGAAATTCTGACATAACTACCTTCAAATAAACTACTTGCTACTGCGCCAAGTAATGGTCCTAAGATTAATGGTAAAAATGCACCACCTTTTTCTAATAAAATTTCCTTTTTCTTCTAAAGTGATGTACGTTGCGCAGATAAAGCAGACAAGGCACGCAAGCACGCAAGATGTATACGTAAACGTAGCTTCTGACGCAATTGAATTTAACGGAAGGTTTCCCTTTATTGTATTTTTAGCAAGTTGTGAAATAGTACGTATTAAATCACCAGACGCATGTTGAATAATTTGTTTCCGCTTTGCACTTTTGCATTTGCACAAAGCACGGAGACTATCAATGTGTTGTTTCACCTTCAACATCTTGAACTAAACTAAACGTAAACTACAGAATTACTGTCTTTTACATTTGCATATACGTGCAGTGTTTCACCAGGAAAAATATTTGTACGTAATCGTAATGCATCACTTGTTTTCGCGTTAAATCAAATAACAAATAAGTGTGAGGTTGACGTGTTACATGTTCAAACACATTTACAACTTGTTTACTATATCGGGGCATAATTTGTCTAGCTAAATATTGTATTTGTACTTTATCACGTGGATTTTTAAATACTGTAATATAATGTGCATTTAAACTAATGTGCATTTAAACGTGCATGTTTTCCTTTTGGAAATAAATTTTGTACAATAAATATAACAGTTAATTTTTATGATGTGCTTATTTGGTGAATAATTTTGCAACATCGCCATTGGTTTCAGACATTAAGTCATCTAATATTAATAATGAATTTTCTTGTATTTCAAAATTCTTCATATCTAGAATTCCTTCTACGAATCGAATTTGTGCACTTGCTTCCAAATTTGGTATTACTGCACCATAACACCATACAATTTCATTAAACTTTATAGTAAACATTTCATTGCGTTCATTTAATAAACGGTTCACAAAACAAGTTTTACCTGCACGTGAAGGAACAGCAATTAAGATAGTAGATGGATGTTGAAACTTTAACATTTTGTTTTAAACTGAATGCAAACAACAAATACCTTACTTTATATACACAACTATTCACACAAACACACACACACATACACACACATTTCACAACGAGCTCTTAATATTTTCACAATCTATTTTAACAAGGGGTTTGCATAGCAACGATCCAATAAATAAGCTGAGTTCGCACAGCAAGCGATTTGTTTACAAGTTCGAAACAAGTTTCTCTTTATGAGCTTCCTATGGAAGCGATCCAATTAAAAATGCTCTGGCATACGACTTATTTATAAGTTCGGAACCTTTGCGCCTATTTGTTATACATAAACAAAATCAAATTAACTATATGGTAGCCATGCCACCCGGTGCACGCCAATGCTTATATTTCCAAGATCGCCATGTTTGTTACACATAATGTATTTAAGGAAATCCCTGACGCTATTGTTTTCTTTTGCAGTACATTTACTGATCATCCATTAGCAATAATGTATACTATGTACATAATACAAGTCACTAACATCAATAATGTGGTACCTACTGCGCTTACTACGCGCTTTGCGTCTACTTTCACCATTCATAGGATCTAAAATATATACAGTGTACACAATAGCAGTCGCTAACATAAATAATGTGCCTCCTGCTGCGCTTAATATGCGCTATGCGTGTACTTTCTACATCCATAGGATCTAATATATACTGTGTACACGATAGCAGTCGCTAACATCAATAATGTGTTACCTACTGCGTATACTAAGCGCTCTCCGTCTATTTTTACTATTCATAGAACTTAATGTATACTGTGTACACAATAGCAGTCGCTAACACCAATAATGTGGCACCTACTGCGCTTACTACGCGCATTGCGTCTATTTTCCGCAGCCATGCAATCTAATGTATACTGTGTACAAAATACCAGTTGCTAACATCAATAATGTGGTGCCTACTGCGTATACTAAGCGCACTCAGTCTATTTTCCACAACTCTATGCATTATTCTGCTATGTGTATAACATAACATGGCTTTCAGCTAATGCTGTATCTTTCATACCACCAACGTGCGTTCAGATACAATATTATATAAGGCATCACTTCATGTCGCTATCACCCGCTATACAACGAAGTTACATATTCATAAATATTATTATATAGGCCATCACTTAATACCATTCTCACCCATCGCGTTTACTGCTTGCTTTGAATCTATTTTGCATTTTCGTAAGCTATATACGCCATCAGTTCATGCTTTTGTCACCCATCGCGTTTAGTTCTTCCTATGCATCTATCTTAAGCAATAGTGTACGCTGTGTATTCTGCGTCACCCTTGTCACTGTTTTTTTCTTATCCAATATCCTTACTACTTCCTATGTATCTATTTTGCTCTTCCGTACGCTATATACGCCATCAGTTCATGCCGCTGCCACCCATTGCATGTACTAGTTGCTATCCATCTATTTTGCCATTCCGTACGCTATATACGTCATCAATTAATACCGCTGTCACCCAACACGTTAACTATCCATTGCACATGTATTTTGCATTTCCATATGCTATATACATCATCACTTGATGTCGCTATTACTCATTATTAATACTACTCATTATGGTCCTATACGCAGTATAGTATACTTTTTACAATATAACATCCATTATCGTAATCATTTATTGCCATTAATATTCACTGTGCATAAAACTTGGCAATCTGCTACTTTGCATACTATAAGCGGCCATTTGTACAAATATCGACCACGTGCGCTTCAACATAATACGGTACCGTCAAAAGCCATCTTTTTAATATACTACAGCCCTATACGCAATGCCTGCGTTTCTTCATCGCACCGCAGCAAAAGCGGCTCGCCTATCCTTTATCCCCCGTGCCGCTAACACACAAAAAATAAAAAAAGCGGTTCCCCGTACGCGCCACAAAAAAAAAAAAACAAATAAAACGCAATTTTGAAACAAGTCACCAATAGCTAATACTCATAAAATTCATAAATTCCAACACATATATACGCTTCAAAGTATAGTAACTATAAAGTTTTCTCTCACGTTCTCATTCTACCAATCACCATTAAATTACTTTAATTATACGTCTAATAATCATTAAACTAAAACTTGCATTTCCTAAATGTAGCACACTTTGTATGGTAAAGCAGTCTTTTTTACTACATATTTAAATGAGGCAATGTCATTTAAAACTAGTGTATTTATACAGCATTTATTCATTCAAAAATAACAACAAGAAATCTTTCTTTTCGCCATTAATCTCTGCTTGTTGTAATTACTCTGCTAAACAAAAAACAAAATGGTGGAAAACCACCAATATTTCAATAAGTTTCCAATGGCTACCCCTACTTAACAACTAATCAAAGCCCCGCCCCATCCTGTCCCTTCATTTCAAACAAAAAGTCAACCCTTCTGTCAATTTTCAAAACCCCTGCAAGATACCACTGTTTTCAGCCCCGCCTTCTGTCAATTATCAACACCCCTGCAAGATACCACTGTTTTCAGCCCCGCCTTCTGTCAATTTTCAAGACCCCTGCAAGACACTATTGTCCTCAACCCCGCCCTCCTGCCATTCAACAGCTTTTGCTAGTTACGAAGACTCCTTCAGCCATTTTAAAAATCAAGCAAAGTCTGTTCTTTATTTTTGTAATTCTGTTTCAAAATAAGGAAATAAATTCATTTTTTTTCTTTTCAAATAATACATCCTATATAAACTAAGTTTTCATTTTATCTTAAAACGCTTGGCTTTAAAACCCATTTGTTCCAGCACCAAAATAAACATCCTTCGTGGCAGAGCGATTAGCGTACGTGTCTTTCACGTAATAAGCCCGGATTCAATACCCGACGGAAGCCTATGTCTTTCAAATTGTTAATATAATCATTACAAGCAAAGTCTTCTAAGCATATACAACAACATAGCCTCGCTGCCAATAAGGGACGCTAAATTAATCATATATTATTCTACAATTATACCTAATAACAGAGCATTTATCTCATCTTATATTTTTAATATTCATTCATATAAATAAAATTCCATACATTCAACGATAAATCCAAAAGTTCAAATAACACCAACTATTGCCACAACCAGCTAAGAACTTAAAAACACAAAATTAAAATCGTGTAAGGCAATATAATTTATTTATAAATCAATTTTGCTTCTTATCGAGAAAAGGCAGAGGGATTTATCTTATATTCCAAACCCATGTATTTCATCCCACGTTCATATTATCCAAAAAAACTTCCGCTTCTCCATGCAAAAACGAAATCAATATTTATTATCTAAAACTTCCCCTTTTGCCCACGCAAAGGAGGGAAAAGGGGATCATTCAGTTTCTAACTATCAAATCAACATTTTTCAGGAAGTCTGCTACATCTCACTCGATCATAGTACAATTTCCACCAACAAGTTCGATATACATATCACTACATTTTTTGATTTTCCAATCAAACACACAAGTTACGTGAATCAAAGCATATATTGCTTTCCCTAATTATCAAATTATACGTGACTTCATTCATATATTCTTATTATTATCTAATATTCAGTTTCCGCTAAAAAGGGGAGAAAAGAAATCATATCACACCCTCTTCCGCTCTAATTAAAATTATCATAAAGATTCAAAGTATCAAACTTTCTTCCGCTCCAATTAAAAATTATCGACTCACAAAATTAATCAAAATTGATAATTTTTATCACTTCCGTTCTAATCTCCCCCAATAGCTGGAAATAACAGTGATAATTTCCCATGTATACTATAGGTTTTAATATCGGAATTAAAATGTTATCAACAGGATATCCTGAATAGATCCATGTAGGTAACTACTATCACGTCATTACTTTATATGTAAAACAATAACGGGAAAATCCTGTTATTGCTTTGCATGTGAAATTTAAAGGTCAAAGTATCATAGTCAGTACATATTAAATTACAAATTTAGTATGTAGATATCATTGAAAGTTCAATCGAAGCTAATGTTGGAAGCTACGTAGGCAATCGATAAATTTTGCCAATTGCTATCTATATATTTAAGGAACGTTGGCTTCTTTATAAAACAACAGGCATTCACGCATGCAGAAATATACAATTTGGTTTCCTCTGCCAATGATTCTCAGTATAAAATGATCTTCAAGGTTGTATCTGGAAGATTATTGCTAAACATATAAACGAAACGAAATATTAATTATGTCTGTACTCATAAACTAAAGCACCTCCCAAATAAAATTATGACATTTTAGAAAACGAAACAATCAGAGAAACCCCTCCCAAAGTACTTTTCTAAATCCGCTACTGATTATTTGTGTAAATTGTATTCAAGATTGTATCCGGAAAATTATTGCTAAATCATTGCACAGCTACACTATAACACAAATGTGGAAGTACGGTTTGACGGATATATTGAAAAACGTAAATTTAACTTTTGCGCTTGAAGCTAGAGTACTCAGCTCTTAGAAATGAAACACGGATGATAAACTAAAATGATCTAGAGAAGAAAAATTGTCGATAACTCAAAAGTTAAAATAAAGTTAAATAACTTCTAAAATTTCCCTCAAATACTACATTGTTCATCTTAGCTTTAATTGGTAAAACATATGTTCCATCCACCTTGATATGAATTTCAAAGCAAAGTATGGAATTCTTATCTAACTATAGAACATACTATAAGAAAGCTATTTAGATAAAAAAAATCATGAAAATGAAAAAAGCCAAAATTTCCAAAATTCTCGTTTTTTTCAAAAAACCGGCTTTTTGCATCTCTATCTACAACACAACGGACCTTACTAAAAACACGCGTCGTATAATTGCTAAAGCTTGTTTGTTATATGGAGCACTTGGAGCACAGGGCAATCATCCCATAAAGTTGTGAGAAAAATAGACATACAATTTGTAATGTAAGCTTTGTACGTTGGTCTACTTACTTTGATTTCGGTCTAAAAATTTCATCCGTTTTCTACTGAAAATATCGATAATTCAACACGGAAATAATTAGACCATGATAGTTTGATTGAAATTCATCGTAATTTTATCCAAGACAAAGACTAAACCAATTTTTATCGTAAGTGTCAGATCCATCCTTATTGTAACAGTGCGGTTCTTGAGCGATTGACGGTAAAAATTCAAACTCCGATTAGTTAGAATTTTACAACCTGGTTGTATTACAAGTTTAAATTCTTTAGTCGGTAAAGAGCCATGGATCATGTGCCAGAGTTGATGGCGATGCGTTTTGGTGGGTCAGTGGTACATGGTGGATGTTGTTTCGCAGTGGGTCATTTTGAGTGGTGGGCCAGAGTGGGTCGAGAAGGTGGATGGGTCAGAGTGGGTCGCGGTGGGTCGTGGGTCAAGTTTTTATTGACCCACGCAATCTCTGGGTTAACTGGTTTGGGTTCGGTTTAAACTTAAAAAAGAATGTGTCCGCTTCTTTCAGAAAACGAACCGTAATTTGGTTGAGTTTTGTTTGAAAACAGATACTATATTGCTACTTTTCAGAATATCCAATATATTTTGGAAACGTTCCATACGATATTTCGTATCAGGTTGAGGTGTTATGAGTCTGCTGTTTCACTTCTTAATAGAATCACGATTCCCCATGTTTTTTGCTCTCCATGTTTTTTTGTGAAAACACGCTAATGAGCAATTGAAAATACAACTGTTTTCAGGTTCTGATTCCTTTGGGTTAACAGCATGAAAATGAAATCTTTACGTTTAATGTCAAACGATTATGCCTGTTAGGTTGAAGAAGACAATGATTAAAGAAAGTGAAGTATGCTAACGAATTGGTGGAATGAGAAAGTGGTAGTGTGTCGAGAAATCCCACGATCACAATGTTGTCCCTCTCAACCTTAATTACCATGGAAACAAACCAGGCACCCCACCTATCAGATAGTTCATTAGGCGGGGTCCCAGTTTGGATTTCCGGTGGGAGTGCTTTTGAAATATTAAATCTCCTCGATATAGCTGTGTTCGTAACCCTGTCGTTCAAGGTTATTGGAAATAACTGTACAAGGTTATTGGAAATAACTGTACAACGAGAATAACCGAATATAATAGAGATAAGTTGCGGAAATACTTTGGGTGTTTTTTAAAATTTAAACTTAAATTCTCTGGAATATATTATTATATCATGATCGAAATCAGTGTTTCATCGTTAATAAAAGATTGGAAACGCAAAATTTTGCAATTTGCTACATAGACGAGTGTTTCTTAACTCTTACTTGAAAGAGCAGTCTCAGGGGTGGGTGTGTTAGGTCTGTTTATTCTACTACTAGTGCTTATTGTGTTTGGCCTATTAATGCTTGGTGCTGTGTGAGTTCAGTGCCTTTTTTAATATTTACGTATATCTGAGTTTTTATGGCTTACAGAAAAAACCTGCAATTTAAATTTCTCTTTGATAAAAAATTTCTAAGTTCACGCCCGGCATCCAGTCAACTATATCAGTCTTTAAATGAGACTTTTCCGATCATTTTTTACAATATTTGTGCCCTTCAGTTAGAAGCAGAGTCTTATAATATTTATCTGAAGTTTAAGAATGTACAAGCGTATGAGTAGTTTGCTTCTAGTACCTCTGATTCGGTGCTCTTTCATCATGACGATGGAATTTCTAGCACTGTAAGGATTTAGCAGTGAAAACTTCAATAAGGCAAATTAGAATATATGGCTTGCCTTTGGAGGCGCCATTGCAGTTACTTGAAGAACGGTTTAGTGCTTATGGCAAGGTGCGTCAAGTGGAACCCCAGTCTTGAGCAGTTCCTTTCCCCCCGAGGATTCATAGTTGTATCTGGATTATTCATATGGAACTACAGAAACATAGCCCGTACAGGCTATAAAGTAGGTGTATCCTATGATGGTCAAACTATTATTATTATTTTTTTTGCCAAACCCATTTACATATGATTCCCATTTGTCCGTTAAAGAAATCAAAACCTGTGTTGAAGAAATCAATCCTCCCCGTCTCTGTTCAAATAACTGAACTGGGAAAAGTTCAACGATCCATTCCGTCTTGACGGTGTTTGGAGGTTCGAGCAGAAGTCCACCAGAATTCTGTTCGGGACACTCCAGAAGTTTATCTTCTGAACGATGCGAGTGAGTTTTTTGAGTTACCAAAATCACGCCCAGTATCGGCGTTAGCACCAGAACCAACAGTTTCGGCGGAGTCAGTATCAAATTTACAACCCCGGACAATACAAGAGCCGCCACTGGATGTTGTGTGCTCAGTGTCATCTAGTGTTTCGTTGTCTGATAATCCTCCGGGGTCGAGTGACTCCTCCCTAGTACAGGCAGAAGTCTTTATTTCTCCTACAGCTCTTCAAGGTGATATTTCTGTTTTTCCTGATCCCGCATCGCAACAAAAATGGCGACGAGTATCAAGGAAACAGAATTGAGTTTACTTCTTGGTGCAGTTAAAGGGACAGATAAAAAACAGACTCACGTGACCCCAGATCCCCAGTGCATGCTATTTCTGATACGGAACTCACGTGACTGTAGGTGTACCTGTCCTTGGAATCTTTATTCTAAGAGTGAGCATTTTTTGGGGCAACAGGTTTGTTATATAACTGTATGGTTATGTTTACCTTCTGTGGTACGGGACAACAGAGTTCTATATTACACGAAGTGACATGGGTGTCTCATGCATTCTCAATCAGATGCGAAGAAAACGATTCTTATTTTCGTAGTGAGTATGTTATTTTAGTTAATTTTTCTTCTATTGTAACGATATGTCAGCTTTAAATTCATTTACAGTGTTAGCTCTTAATATAGATCGAATCAGTTTTGTGTCTAATAAGGCCTTCCTTAAACAATTTATTGAGTACCGTTACCCCGACGTATGTATCATAGTTGAACTGACTTTTCCATCGTTAGACTTTCTTAGTGATTACCACGCAATAATTAACTGTGATTCATCGACAGGGGTGGCACTTTTGGTAAGAAAGGATGTTACGTATGATAGAGTGTTGATATGTCCTGATGTGAAGGCCATTTGTTGTTTCATTCAAAATATTTGTTCAATTCTATTGTATTCTCCGTCTGGCTATCTCATGGTACGAGAGAGGGAACAGTTTTATGCACACACCATCCTTTCTTTAATTCTGCTCGGCAATAATCAGTGTATTTTGATAGGTGATTTTAATGAGGTAATTAATCCTCAAGATTCTCTCACCCCACACCTCCATGTTATGCGTTGGTGGAGCTTGTGCGAGCTATGCAGCTACATGATTCGCTTTGTGTATCCAATTTGACGTATGCTTCGACAACTAAGAGCATAATTGTCAGCGTATACGTAACGGCACCTTTAAGTTCAACAGTGGTCCATTTGTTGACTCTTCACTTGTCTTTTTCGGTCTATGCAGCAATTGAATTGGCATTTTAATTTGCCGTTTTTCATATTTTCATCACGTGGTTCTTTAATACTGAAGTTTGTCACGAGAGGAAGTGGTGCAGTTGTTTTCTACTCGGTTTGTATATTTCTGTAGTATGCAAAAATATTACGCGATTGTCGGATCATGGTGGAACTGATTTTCTAAGCCCAAAAGCCGTAGTTTTTTGAATAGCGCGGTAGAATTGCACTTGAAGAGTATCGTCAGTTGCACGAATTTTTTAATAGTGCTTTTTGTGAACTTTGACTGCATCTGATTATCTGGAAAATTTAGCACTCATTAATGATCTTAAATTCCGGTAGAATCAGAGTTACACACATTCAACGCTGCAAGCTTATTTTTCTGAGGATTTCTACCATTGTTTCCCAGCGGAAACTGCGTATATATATATATCACGCACCGTTTTCTATGGAAAAGTCGTTCGACTTTCATCCCTTCCCTTGTTTTACGTGACGGGACGACTCCCAACGATGCTCTCCAGATTTTAAATTAATTTACACGCTATTATACTGATCTTGCGAATGCAAAGTCGATGGATAATGCTTATGAACCGGAATTCTTGTCCACGTCAACCCACCTACCCACAAATCAAGAAGGTCACATTTAATGAGTCCCACCACCGGAAATGAAATTTTCAATGTTCTCAAGAAAGCTAAAGATGTAGTGCCCCTGGAATCGATGGCTTGAACATAACATTTTACAGACATTATAGTAACACCCGTCACTATCTTTAACGATTTATTATCGAGAGTCACTATCATTTTTGCACAACACCGCTATTATTGTACTTATTCCTAAATCTTCTTCCGCACGTGAGGTTTCAGACTTACGACCTATCTTTTAGTGCCGGTCGACCTAAAACTCTTCACAAAGGCTCTCACCTCGCGGCTATGGCCAATTATTCGTCGATATATCAGCCAATTTCAGGCGGCACTCCACGAGACCCATAACCTCCGGTATACTCTACGTTCACTCAGAGATCTTGCTGCATATTCTTTTCACTCCAGTTATGTGCCAGCGAGAGCACTGGGGGAGGACCTGGAAAAAGCGTATGATAGCGTCGATATGTTACAGCGAACTTTCGTATTCAGATTAATGGCCATTTATACCCCGTTATTCAGTTAAAACGATGCTTGCGCCAGGGTTGTAATTTTTCTTTCACCTTCTTTGCATTGGTGCTACACCCTTTACTTACGCGATTGACAACATTATCGTCTCCTGGCCCGTCTATGTTTCGCAGCCAAAATATCACCGGAGTGTATCCGGCAGCTATGATGGAATGTTTTCAGTTTTGCAGTGATTTTCGCGTTGTTCCGGTCTCCACTATAATATAAGTAAGACACATGTTTTACAGTTTCATGGTTTTCACTTACCCACAAGTGCTCCCGGTACACCACCCTTACCTCAAGTCACGCCTTTAACAATCTTATTTTACTTCCATCACTTTTTACAATATAGTAACAGAATCCAAATGGCTTATGGATTTATGCTGATATTTTTTGATATCAGCTGATTTTATGCTGATTGAAAAATATGCTGATATTTTTTGGTATATGATTCATCTTCTGGATAACATTCTTCGCAACTCATAATCTTATGCAATAGACATTACAATCAGCATAAATCACAAATGGCATCTTCATTGTATATTGATAGTTCTGAAATTCAACGTATGTATCTTCTGGTGGCATTTCTATGTTAACAGCTTCGTGACTAGAACAATCTTCGTCGTGTTAATCTAATGCACTTTGAGAGTAAAAGTATAATAAACATCGATCACACAATATTTTCGAGCTGTCTTTTTTGTTATTTGGGTGCTAACTAATCTTCTTAGGTCTTTAACCAACAATAGTGTGTTTTATTTTCTTTTTTACATATAATAAATTCACATGGGTGTCTTTTTGGTTTTTAGTATGATATATAACGTTCACTATATATTTTTCGTCATCATATGTATAAACGTTAAACGATATATGAAGTCATCTTTCATTTTTGGGATATCTCTTAGTTTTACAGGATAATCGATACCTTTTAATATATTTCCAAGTCTTCAATAACAAGCTTGTAGTTTGGTGGTCGTTGCGAATCTTTTTCAAAAGGATGCAATGCAGACGGAATGGAATACAAGAAACATTTTTCATCTTTATTCTGTACATTGATAACAGAATTTTCTCTTTTGATTTCATTTGGTCGTTCTATATATGATGATCCTCTATATGGTGCATATTTATTAAGAGCTAACTCTAAGTAGTTTATATTTGTAAGAGCCCATCCAAAACATCTAGCTTGGAACTCATCCATTCTTGCTTGTAATATTTCTTTACCATCATTTATGAGCTATTTTAGATTGCTTGATTGGAATACTTCTTTGTTGCTACTGTTGAAGTAAAAGTTCTGAATTTCTTTACCTTCCTTATATTAACAGTTTATCATGAGATTAACCTTTAACGAACCATGTTTTGTAAGCTGATTTTAGTCTATTTATTAAAGCCTTTGATGTTGAAGTGATATATTGTTCTAGAGGATCACGTTCCTTATAATCTGTTTTGAAGCTCCATGTTTCTAATCTTGATTTAATTTCCGTTTCTTTGAGCTTTACATTAATTGGTGCTGATTTAGGTTTCACTCTGGGTTCTTCAAATACTTCTTCTTTAAATGAAAACAGTTTTAAAGCTCTCTTCCTACCTAATCTTTTAGATTTTGGTTTTCCAAAGATGTCTTCTTGAAACGGAAATGTTCGCCCAAAGTTTAATTTGTTTTGTTCATCTTCATGCTCTTTAATACGGAAATAAGTTCTGCTTTTCTTAATCGAGAATAATCTTTTAACCTCTTTCATTTACATAAGTTTTTCAATTCAACTACAGTGAGCTTAATTAAATTCATAATTACTTTCTCGTTTTTATTATACAAAAAATAATTTTAATAATTTTCTTTATCTAATACAACAGCAAATATTCATGTGACGTAGGAATTCTCGATGTCTATTAGCATATTGTATTAGAAATGGTTTTCATAGGAATAACCCATCAAAGTTACTAATGATCTAATGAAAACTAATTCATTTTTGCTATTCTTTTTAAAAATCTGCCTCATCATGGTCAATAACTACCATTTGTAGGCTGAAGTTCTTTGTCACTATCCCAATTTGATTCTGGTATATATCTCTAGGTGTATATATATATCTAGTACTCCACTCTCTTTTCCTTTTAATAATATTTCTTGTTCTTTTAATAATATTTGTTTTTCTAGTGGTGCTATTATGGGGTTAAGATCTTGATGAATAAGGTTAATTTTATTCTGTATCAAATTACAATGTGTTTCCATATTTATTATAGAAAATTTAACAAAAATGAATATTATTTTTTTAAATTTCATAAAAAACGAGGTTATGGAAAGGAAAACTATCCCACAACTTAAACAATACTTCAGAGAGAACGGAATACATTGTTATTCAAAGCTTAGGAAGGCAGAAATAATAGTCTTAATCAACGAGGGAAGGAATAAGTCTTTAGCAACAACTACCACAAATTCACAACAACCAAGTGAACAAGATAAATCAAGCAACACAAATTCACAACAACCAAGTGAACAAGATAAAACAACTACCACAAATTCACAGCAACCAAGTAAACTTAAAAAAGACATGATTCAAAAATTAAATCCTCAACATATCGTAAACTACTTTCAAAATCCGCCTTGTAGAAATATAGTTATAGATGTACTTAATAGTTTAAAATTCGAAGACTGAAACAAATTTCAGAAAAAAGAACTTACCCGATTACTTTCTACATATCTTTAAAAACAAGATAAATTGGTGTTCAGTTACATAAACCCATAAACTATAACTTTCTTTTCTTGAACGTTTTGAAGAACACATCAATTGGGTCAGATTATCAAACAGAAAAGACTTGCTTAAACATGAAATCATTATTTATAAGTATGGTGATAAACTTTCCTGGGACAGATTGTGTGAACGACAGTATGGTTCAAGGTGTTATCACCATCTAAAGCCAGAATTCGTATTAAACCATAAAGAACATACAAGACAACTTATTCATTGGGATTACTACACGTATGAATATGCTCGGCAAATGACTGAAGATTTTCTTAATGAGTTTAAAGAAGAGGTTGATTGGTTTGCGTTCAGTGAAAAAAATACCTGGGGAAAGTATTCGCAAAAACGAGCTATTGAGGTTTGCACACAACTAAGGGAATATTTATATTGGGGTATACTCTCTTACAAAACAGATTTGGTCAATCTTAAGTTCCAATAAACCTTTAAAGACAAACTCAGTTGTAATATAGTTTCTAAAAGTTGGTGCACCACAGGAAAAGAACAGCCCTCTTGAGAGAATTGATTGGCAAGCTATTACGTCATAGTTAGGTGAAACACACGTGAGAAAATATCAAAATAAAGTTCATTAGCCAAATGTTAGTTTAGACAATAAAAGCGAAAAATCCATTCTTGAGTTTGAAAGCAAAGGTTTAGAATTAAACAAGATAATATACACTTGTTGCGATAGGATGCTCTCAGAAGACTTTCTAATAAAAATCAGAGGCAAGATCGATATGTTTAAATTCTTAAGAGTAAATAAGTATATTCACGATTCCCTCAGTAACAAACTAATGCTACTCTTAACAGGTTTACGTTTAATAGAGAACTCAGAAGAATGCCTAATATGTAAAGAAACAAAACTGAATTGTGTAAAACGAGGCGTAATCATGTGTTCTGTGTTGAGTGTATGCTTATCTGGTTAAGAGATAATAACACTTGTCCTTTGTGTAGAACAGTTATTATACTTAACAACAACAGCAGCAATAGTAACAACAATGAATATTCTGAAGAATATCCTGAAGAAAATCCCGATTTTGATAATCCATTTTTTCTGAGGAACAATGGAACTAACAACAGTGAAGATTGATGTTAAACTTTTATGAAATAATCATAAAAGTTTTACATGGGATAAGATATTAACCGATCATATAAACAATCAATTTCTTTAATCAAATCTTTTTCTGATAGGGATCTCCAATACTCATTACCCTTACATTTGCGAATATCTAGTTCTTGCTGCACTAGGTGGAATAACTTAATACTGTTAGGATCACTAAACGTTTCGTATATTATCTCATTATCTGGATATTTTTCTTCTGCTTGATTAAGAGGTTTATATAGACTTTTCTTTTGATATCTGATAGCATAATAAGGGAAAGCATCATTAAGTTTGTTCTTTGTGTACATGATTAGACAATTATCTTTTGAAACATCATCTGTATATGGTGTTGCTATTTCCTTTAAGCTCTCGTTTTGAATTCTTAATCTCTCCATTGTTTGTTCTATTTCTTCTACACTTCTTTGCATCTCTTCTTGGTCTTCTCGAATGCGTTCAAAACTAGAAACATAATAGTCTTCGATGATATCATAGCACTTGTTATAGAAGTCTTGTGATATCCATACGGAGATAGCGAGAAATATCTTTTTCTAAACATATGTTCCGAAGATAAAGACATTTTTTCTGTATCCCCTCCACCCTTTTCTAGATACTTAGAGCGACTCCTTGAATTCCGGGAGTCGGATTACTCATCATAGTACGTTATTAGTTCTTTTGATTGTTTATTTTCTAATCAGTGATCAAACCTTTTACCACCACTTGTACATAACTTAGTAGCATTGAAGTAACCTTTGTCCTTAACTGTAATCAGTTTAAATTCACCAAAGATACCATACCAATAGTTATATTTAACCTGTTCGTAGCAAATATCGTTTAAACTATCCATAGTACTCGTACTTATAGAGTTAAAAATATTTTTAACTTTATTTCGTTACCAGCTAGTTTTACTGTGGAAGATGAGTTTCTGAAGTGGCCGGAATCCCGAGAACTTCAAAGTTTGTTGTAGTAACCTAATAACTCTTTTGAATGCTTATTTTGTAATCAGCGATCAATCCTTTTAGAGCGGCTCCTATGAGTAGAGGAAGCGCTCATTTTTAGATCGTAATAACTTTCCATACCAAAAGTTATCTTTAATCTGTGCGTAACATATCTCATTCAAACTTTGATTCCTACTAACCTTTTATGGTTATTATTCCATAAAAGACAACATTTATATTTATATTACAACATTACTTTTATCTATCTAGCTATTATGTGAATCATCAAATCCTAACCATTTAACATATACTTTGTCACCTTTCATTCTCTAAACCTCTTCCACCAAGTAATCATCTTTATGTTTTGTCTTTAGTAGTTCTGGTTTGTAAAATCTACCCTGCACATCTTCATCTTCTAAATCTTTTGTTCCATACGTAGGTGGATTAGATGAAATAACATCGCTAATAACAGATAATTCTCTTGACCAATTAGGTGTATATCCTTTGTCAAATAATCTTTTCGGTTTACTTATACGAACATAATCGCCAATCTTATACTTCGGCTTAACATGCTTATATTCTTTTTTATACAGTTTATTCAATATTGTTTGCACATTATTTTTATTAACTTCCACACGCCTCGAACCAATTGTTCTACGAATTTGATTATTATATTCGCTAACATGTGTTGGTAATATATCTATCCATTTATAATTTCCTTGTGTTGTAAACTTTTTCCACATGTTTTGTTTAAGTGTTCTATTGAATCTCTAAACAATAGAAGCTTTCTTATCACTATAGGTTGAGTAATGATTAATCTTATTTTTGTCCATCAACTTCTTAAATTCTTCATTGTAAAACTCTTTGCCTTAATCTGTTTGTAAGTTACAAGGTTTTCTAATTTTTAATATTGATTCAAACGCTTCTGTATGATTCTTTCACTCTTATCTTTAACAGAAAAAGCAAACGCATATTTTGAGAATACGTCTATAATCGTTAGGAAATACTTATATCCTTTGTTTAACTCGGAAACACCTTTTAGTACTCCACTATCCATTTCTACAAAATATGCTTGCCATAAATCATCTATACCTTTAACAATAACACTTGATATAGGATAATTCTTTCTGGAAGGTTTGTGAATTTCTTCTATAATGTCTTCTCTAATACATTTACCTTCTTCTAGTCAATCTTTCCTTTTAGCAAATCGAGATGTAGTAACAACACATACAGAACAAATACCTTTCTTGTCATATCTTTCATTCTTTGTTCGCTCTATTCTAATGGTATTTTTCTTCGTACCTGTTCATTTCTTACAGTTAACAATACATCCTGTTTATTATATAAAAATTTAAAATTCATCATTACCTAATACTACACTCCTAACATTATCATCATCACTTGATTCGTTTTCATCTTCATCGTCTCTTTCTATATACATAATAAGCATTAATAATTAGCCTTGTTTCAGACCAGAATCTTTGGATGGTCTAATTGTTAACTGATCATTTATATTAAAGTGTAATGGGAAAGTTTCAACTAGAATTTCATTTAAAAATATGTCCATAAGATATAATTGAGACTTGATTCTATATGCATTAACCTATCTCTATAAAGAAATTTGTAGGCAGCAGCTAAATTATATACAAAAAAGACAACATCATCTTCTGCCAATCGATATGGTAATTCTACAGTTTCTTTTCGTGTAAACTCTTCTTTCGCTGATTCAAGCTGTTCTAATGTTACAACATCTTGTTTATAGATAGCATTAGATGCATTGACCAATCTTTTATTCTTAAAATCATCCCGGGCTGTACAATTGGATGCAAAAAACTTCTTTTCTACTTTTAATGTTACCAAAAATATCCATATTTTTTCTATACCAAATGCTTTTTTACGAAAGGTCTCTTTCTATGTACATTACAACAAACAATAATTGTCCTTCTTCCATAGCAGAATATTTATTTGGTTTAATCGTAATTATATCGTTCTTGCTAAAGCTAAAAGTAACTCCAATTAAAGTATCACCTAAATATATATCTAGAAAATATCTGTCAAAGCTTCATTCTACGTGCATTATTTTGCCATTATAGAGAAATTTGTAACCATTAGAGAGATTAAATATTCTAAAGATTGGCTCCTTGACGTTTTAGCTCTCAATCGGTATAATACAGGTATAGTTTCTTTTTGTATTATTAATTTTTCAGTGCCTTTCTTCAACATTTGAAAGTGTTCTTGTGTAGCATACATTTTAGCATCAATCGCATTTTTCCTGATATATTAGTTTTTTAACGTTTTAAACACATCTTCAGATCGCTTTCTATCGTTCTCTAATTGACTATTAATAACGGCTTGTAATGATTTATGTTGTTTTACGTTAACAACATTATTTAAATTCTCTAATAGTTTTAATTTATCTTCACTAATATTAATATGACTTATCCGACTTTTAACATTACCAGAGATATCCATATTTATTACATACAAAGTTTTAACTATTTAACAGCGAGAAGAACAGTTATACGAGCTCCACCAAAATCAATCAAATCCCCATTCTCATCTCGAATTGAAACTTTAAAATTATTAAATTTGTTGTGATAAATTGGGAAAAATATATTTTCTTTAGGCTCGTATATAATTGGTTCTCTAAATTCTGCATTTGTTCTAAGTGTTGCAATTAAATCTGTTTCGCTATGTGTTTTATCATTATGTTTTAAAATCATACCTTCTGCTAAATCACAGTGAATATTTATAGTATCGAATGGAAGAAACGTTGGCACCTTATCTCCGACATGTTCCATGTTTTCAACCAAGTTTTTCTCACTAAAACCTAAAACGGTATTAGTAGTATCTAAGATTATGTTACAATGCTCGTTAAATATTTTAACTCTATTTTTCTCTATATCCTCAGTAAATTTAATATTTTTAAAAGTATCGGTGGTGTATGGAAGATCTGATTTAATATATTATTTTAATTCTTTTAAATTATATTGACGAGGTTGAACTATGAGTTATTTGAAAATTGAGGAAAGTTGAAAAGTTAATACAAAATGTTAATTTATTTTGTCTTTATGTGATGTTTGGAATTAAGTATGTTGTGCAAAATTCTGCAAGAGCTATTTCTAAGTTCTTTTCAAATGGGTAATGTAAAGACATGTTTAATACAGATGAATAATCATTGAAATTAAATACTTTTATTTATTATATAATAAATAATGAAATAGATAATTGGGATATTAAAGTAAGGTTAACAGAAAAAGCCACAAAGAAAAAAGGCCCGGTGTGTTGCTACCTGATATAAGATGCTTAATAGTTGGATCTAGTGTTAATGGAAAAACAACGCTAATGATTGATAATTTCTTGTTAGCACCTGAATGGTTAAAATATGCAAATGTTTATATCTATTCTAAAAGCCTACATCACCTAAATACCAACAGCTAATACAACTTTTTCTAGATATAGATTATAACATTAAAGATACAATAGCAGTAGGAAGAGGAAACAACGAAGACGTTATTCCATTACATGTATATGAGAATAATTCTGCGGTAGTGTTTGATGACTTCATTTTAGAACAACACAACCACGTTCGAGAATATTTGCTCGATGTCGTCATAAGGGTTTAAACTGTTTCTATCTCGGATAAACATATTCTGAAGTACCAAAACAATTAATTAGAAATAACTAAAACTTTCTTTGTATCTTTAGACAGGAGAATGTAAATCTAAAGCACATATATGATGATTTTTTGGATCTGATATGTCGTTTGGAAAATTAGAATCTTTATGTAATAAGTGTTGGGAAGAAGAGCATGTTTTTTTAACAATAGATATGGCTAGGAAAAGCAAATAATGGTAAATATAGAAATAAAATTAAAGACATTTTAAAAGTATAGTAAATCAAGGGGGATGAAATGCCTCCCTTATCAAACATACATCCTTACAGAGTTTTATTAACGAACCTCGAACGTAACTATCTCATTATGAGGTCAAATCAAACCAGAGTAAACAAACGCAAACAAACGGATATGTTACGTTGTGTTATGTTGTCTTGTTTTTTGTTTTTTCTTTATATAGTAAATGGATGTTAATAAAGCTAAGAAATACATAAAGTTAAAAGAAGAACGTGCTAAAATATTTAAGGAAATAAAACAGGCTAATCGAAGTAAATATGAGAAATATAAAGAAAAAGATCGACCTGATATCGATGCAATTAAAGATTTAGGACAAGATATATCAAAAGTAGCAGAAGAAAATAGAAAAATAATTCAAGAGTTAGTTGCCGTTGTACATAAAAGCGCGAAAGTAGATTCAAGCTAATTAGAGACACCACTTACATATGAGAGTTCAATAAGTGAAAGCGATACGCCTATAACACAAGAAATAACACATGAAAAAGCAAATTAAGTATAAAGTAGAAGGAATAGAATCTTTAGCAACTACCCATTTTGGTAACATTGCTTCGAGGTATTATGCACATACAGATGATAAAAGTTTTGGTAATACAACCATATGATGAAGATGGAAAAATCATACATATGATAGGCGATACAGACGTTAAAATTCATGGTGATGTTTTAGTTATTAATAATTGACATTACACAGGAACATAAGGTTTATGGGAGTTACTAACAAAACATAATGAAAAAAACTATAAAGAAGATGATCTAGAAAAATATACACAAATAGTCATTGACTCTTATGTAGTATTTCATAACAATGATCCAAATACAACAAAACAACAATCTAGTAGAAGCGAAAAATATAAAGAAATTATCAAACCTCTTTGGGATAAATATATAAAAAACTTTGGGTCCAACACAACAAGAAAGAAAACAGGAGAGGGAATCAAAATATATAACGAATTACCAAAAAATACACATGGATGGAAGTAGAGAGGGGTCACTTGAGCGTGTTTTTTTCCTACTGCGCATGCGCAAACCCTTGACGCTGATTGGCTGGCGCAGGTCACCTGACCCCGGACCCTTGGCCCCGCCCCCTTGGCCCCGCCCCCTTAGCCCCGCCCCTTGACGCTGATTGGTCGGTTCCGGCCACGCCCCCAGCCACGCCCCTTGACGCTGATTGGCTGGACACGCCCTCGGCCACGTCCCTTGACGCTGATTGGTCGGTGCCAGCCACGCCCCTTGACGCTGATTGGTCACGCACTTTTACGACCTCCATTTTAGGAGTATCTACTGCGCTGACTGGCTGGCAGCGGAACCCCGCTCCGTTCACGCCGATTGGCTGGCACCGGACCCCGCCCCCTTAACGCCGATTGGCGGACCACGCGCACGGTCTTTTAGGAGTACCGCGCTGATCGGCCGGCGCTGGATGGTCTTTCTTTGTTTAAATCTGAGAAATTGGATCGTATAAATGTGTTCGCAGAATGGCGGTGTAATTGTTATCTTTACCTAATAACTCTCTTAGAGATCATTATTGCTGGTAGACTACAATACACCTTTAAAATCTACTCTCATTCGAAAAATAAACTGGACTATTACAGACTATTATAAGTACAGTGCAATTCCGCTATTAATTGGAAATTCTTACACAATGTATCGTTCTTGTTATCGAAGTCTACTCCAACTAAGCATAAGGAGAAAGTAGTATTTTTTTGCCATAATGGATTATTCTGTATGTATAGCTTTATTGTGAGAAAAAACATTTGTTATTCTTTTTCACCTAGTTTCCAAATACCGCGAGGTCCAACAGATAGGTATCAGGAGATACCGCAAAAAGGCCAGTTTTACCACATCGTGTAAAGCAACCAAGTAAATCTGCAATCTGGATACTTGGCCTGAACTCGCACACATGATTCCAAAACTTTAATAACTCATCCAAAGTGTCCTGCGTTCCCCCATAGCGAAAGAAAGCTGTCACAGTATAACTATTACCCTTAGTTTTCATGGCAAAAAAGGTAGCTGATTGGAAAAGACAAGTCTATCTTAATATCTACCTGCGATAAATGCTTAAAAAATTCTACCATATACCATTTGTTATAGCGACTATTAAACAAATATCTATCCATCAAATAATTGTCTACCACATCGTTATAGTGGGCATTGTGCTCAACAAAACATGGCTGTATACCATTATCCAATCGAAAATATCTAACTGTAGACCTAGAATAAGCGGGGCGACCATTACGTTGTACCACAGGGAAATGAAAAACTTCGGCCATTGTAATGCACACAACCAAGTATGTGTTAAAGGTTTTACTCGTTAATACAAAATAAAGAAGCCAACAAATTTCTGCTTGGTACAAAACTAAATATTCTACACCTTCTCGGTGGTACTAAATAGTACAAAATACTTAAATTGGTACAATGGTATAACAATAAATTCCCAGCTGGTGCAAAATAAAATATTCCATTCAAATTTTATTAATTCTTCACTTCTCTTTTTTTGCCCTTTACAAAACTAAATTCCGTACATATGCCACTCAAATTCATTTATTCTTCCTTTTGACCTCTAAAATAATAATAATAATGATTTAAAAAATAATTTTCCATTTTTTTCACTCTCTCCTTATCTCTACTTAATTAAAAACTATCATTTCTACTAATACTCTATTTACCCATATGGAACTGTCTCAAAATTATCTATCCGTTTTCTTTTACTAGATGTAACCTGATAAATTGTAAGATGTGGATAATTTCCAAGTAAAGTTGCCGGATAAAGCAGAAGATCGAGAGAATCGAATTTCTATCCAGCAGAAGTGTTATTTAATATAGTGTCTTGCTGCCCTTGGTCTAAAATGCGTGCCGAAGACCGTAGAAGAAAGAATTTGTTTTCTAATTTCTGGAGTGGGGCTAAGAAGCTTGTTTGTTGTATAAAAGGTATACTCCAATATGGATTACTGAATCGACGCCCTACTAGCGGGTTTCTAATGCTTGGTCCTCTTAAGTCTGCTCCAAATAAGCATAAGGAGAGAGTAGAATTTTTTGCCATAGTGGCTTAATTGGTATGTATTCGAAAATGAAAAGTCGCAATAATGCCATATTGTTTTATTTTTTTACTATGTACTAATTGATCTACTCGCAGCAGGATTAGTTAAAATGAACCTCCTTCAAATTTGTTTCTTCGTTACGAAAAGCACATAAAATTGTCTCTCTTTGCTTTTCCTCCGTTTATTTGTAGAGCACAAAAAGTAGCCGGAAAATCTGAATACAAAAGATAAAATGGTCTTTCTAAAAAAGCCAACAAATTTTCTGCTTAGTACAAAACTGGATGGGTCACACAGATTTATATCTTTGTATATTTTGAGTACTACAAAATTAAATAAAATGGCCCTTCCCCGTTTTCTTGGGGCATGTAGTTGCTGGTGACCGATTACTAAATGTGGAAACACCACCTCAATATGTGGGGCTGTTTACGAGTTATTAGGTTTTAAGTATGTTGACCTTTGACCTCGATGGTCATTATTTTGGAACTTGTAGTACCTGATGACCAATTACTAGATTTGGAAACACCATCTCAATATGTGGCTCCGTTTTCGTGTTATTAGGTTTTAAGTATGTTGACCTTTGACATCCATGGTCATTACTTTGGAACTTGTAGTACCTGATGACCAATTACTAAATGTGGAAACACCATCTCAATATGTGGCGCCGTTTACGCGTGATTAGGTTTTAAGTATGTTGACCTTTGACCTCGATGGTCATTATTTTGGAACTTGTAGTACCTGATGACCAATTACTAAACGTGGAAACACCATCTCAATATGTGGCTCCGTTTTCGTGTTATTAGGTTTTAAGTATGTTGACCTTTGACCTCGAGGTCATTATTTTGGAACTTGTAGTACCTGATGACCAATTACTAAAAGTGGAAACACCATCTCACTATGTTGCCCCGTTTTCGAGTATTTAGGTTTTAAGTATGTTGACCTTTGACTTCGATGGTCATTATTTTGGAACTTGTAGTACCTGATGACCAATTACTAAACGTGGAAACACGACCTCAATATTTGGCTCCGTTTTCGAGTGATTAGGTTTAAACTATGTTGACCTTTGACCTCGATGGTCATTATTTTGGAACTTGTAGTACCTGATGAACAATTACTAAATGTGGAAACACCATCTCAATATGTGGTGCCGTTTACGCGTGATTAGGTTTTAAGTATGTTGACCTTTGACCTCGATGGTCATTATTTTGGAACTTGTAGTACCTGATGACCAATTACTAAACGTGGAAACACCATCTCAATATGTGGCTCCGTTTTCGTGTTATTAGGTTTTAAGTATGTTGACCTTTGACTTCGCTGGTCATTATTTTGGAACTTGTAGTACCTGATGACCAATTACTAAATGAGGAAATACCATCTCAATATGTGGCGCCGTTTTCGAGGGATTAGGTTTTAAGTATGTTGACCTTTGACTTCGATGGTCATTATTTTGGAACTTGTAGTACCTGATGACCAATTACTAAATGTGGAAACACGACCTCAATATTTGGCTCCGTTTTGGAGTGATTAGGTTTAAAGTATGTTGACCTTTGACCTCGATGGTCATTATTTTTTAACTTGTATTACCTGATGACCAATTACTAAATGTGGAAACACCATCTCAATATGTGGCTCCGTTTCCGAGTGATTAGGTTTTAAGTATGTTGACCTTTGACTTCGATGGTCATTATTTTGGAACTTTTAGTACCTGATGACCAATTACTAAATGTGGAAACACCATCTCAATATGTGGCGCCGTTTTCGAGGGATTAGGTTTTAAGTATGTTGACCTTTGACTTCGATGGTCATTATTTTGGAACTTGTAGTACCTGATGACCGATTACTAAATGTGGAAAAACGACCTCAATATTTGGCTCCGTTTTCGAGTTATTAGGTTTTAAGTATTTTGACCTTTGACCTCGATGGTTATTATTTGGAACGTGTAGTTGCTGGTGGCCCATTACTAAATGTGGAAACACCAACTCAATATGTTGTTTCGTTTTTGAGTTATTAGGTTTTTAAGTGCCATAGAAAGGGCGTATCCCACATAAACTATAAAACCCAGGTAGTAATAAGTGTTGTATTCTTTACCAGCGTGGTCGAATCGGAAATGTAAATGTTTCTGCGCATGCGTGTTATTTGTACTAAATCTGATTTGGCATACGCAACCAAGTGTGTGTATACTATGTTATTTAGGGGATGAAAAATAGGTCATAGTCTTTTATGACCTGCTCGTTGTACGTAGTCTGCTCTATTGAACCGGAACCAGCACTGCAACTGGAACAGTCTGTAGTCTAGTGTAATTTTTCTGCGCATGCGTGCAATGTGTAATTAATTGGAAATATAATTTTACTGCGCATAAGCAATCAAGTGTGTGTGTATGTGTGTGTTTGTGTGTGTGTTGTTATTTTTTATTCTCTGCTCTATTATGTTGCTATAAAATGCTCGTAAAAGAGAACGGGGGTGTTATGTCTTATTTTATGTTTCTGCACATATGCGCAGTAGGTCAAAAATTGGTCTCAAAATGGAGGGCGAATACACCCCCATTATTCTCTGCTATGTTTAAAAAGAGTGCTCATAAAAGGGAACGAATCTTCGCTATGTTATGTTAAATAAGCCATAGTCTTTTATTAGCTCTGCTAGTCTTATGTAATTTCTGCTATGTGTTCGTAGTCTCTGTGTAATATCTGCTTTAGCTCTGCTGTGTTACCGATCTGCTCTGCTGTGTGTTCGTAAAGTGCTCAAAAAAGGGAACGAATCTTATGTGACATGTGCGTAGACGGGGATCCGGCGCCGGCCGATCAGCGCGGTACTCCTAAAAGACCGTGCGCGTGGTCCGCCAATCGGCGTTAAGGGGGCGTGGTCCGGTGCCAGCCAATCGGCGTGAACGGAGCGGGGGTCCGCTGCCAGCCAGTCAGCGCAGTAGATACTCCTAAAATGGAGGTCGTAAAAGTGCGTGACCAATCAGCGTCAAGGGGCGTGGCTGGGGGCGTAAGCGGAACGGACCAATCAGCGTCAAGGGGCGTGGCCAAGGGGGCGGGGTCACGTGACCTGCGCCAGCCAATCAGCGTCAAGGGTTTGCGCATGCGCAGTAGGAAAAAAACAGCACCAAGTGACCCCTCTCTACTATGGATATTGTGAGAAAGTTAATTGATCGATTAATAGTTATTGACGGAGATAAAAAATCTGGAAATGATAACTTTTATGAGAAAGTAGGCATAATGGATACAATTAATTTTAAACTCTAGCAATTTATTCCTAATGATCCACCGGTTATAAGTTATTTGATAAAGATATTGAATGCGTTACCACCAAAATTTTGGAATAGTGAGAAGTGTGGAAAAGGATTAATGAATAGGATTTTAAACATGAAGGGAATACCAGAGTTACATATTCAAGGCTACGCATTTTGTGGTCCTTACACAAAGCTACAGGAAAGGTTAGAAAGAGGAGACAAAGGTACTAACCCATTAGAGGAAGCTTGCAGAGAACATGATATTTACTACAGAGATAATAAAGACAGCTTCTAGACATATTGCAGAAAAAGAATTAGAAAATAAAACATGGGAAAGAGTTTGATAAAGATGGAAACTTGATAACAGAACGATTACCAGCTTTTGGAACTGCTTTAGCTATGAGTGCAAAAGTAAGGTTTGGTTTAAGTTTATAAGTATTGTGTTTAATTTTTATGGATTTTCCATAAGTTTTTAAGTTTTATAATAAATATAAGTATGAAGTTAAGTAGTTTTCGTTTGCAATACCTAACGAAGAACTTAAAAAATTAAATGTTGAGCTCTTTTTAACAAAGAAACAGTTAAATGATAAAGCAAGGAAGATTAAAGAAGGTAGAGAAATGCAGTTATCTCTTTTTACACCACAAGTGCAGAAAATAAACAAAGAAATGAAAACTAAAGGCAATATTCACTATGCCGGTTTTATATTTACTATTCCAACAATTTTAGCTATAATAGGTGCTGTAGGTTCTGCTGCTACCGGAGCTGCTGCTATAGCCAAAACGGTAAATGATACGAAAACGAATAAAAATGAATTAGAAGAACAAAAGAGACATAACTTAGCAATGGAAGAAAAACAAGGTTGTAAGCTTCCAAAAAACGTAAAGCCTCAAAGAGTAAACACGAAGAAATTAAACCTTAAAGTAACTTGGATCTAATTCATCTTAAGAGAAGAAACTTTAGAAGTTTATTTATGAGTGATGAATTACCTAAAGAGCCAGAAAAGAATGAGTGTGCCATTGTTAATTTTGATACGTATAAAAATATTGGAACACATTGGATTTTTTATTGGAAAGAAGAAAATAGAAAGTATGTATTTAATTTATTCGGAGGTAATCCACCGAGAAAGCACTTGTAAAATATCTTGGTTATAATATAGAGTACAGTAGCAATCGTATACAACATTTTAACGAGGTAACATGTGGGCATATATGTATTGTAGTATTAAAAATGTTTATAGATGGATATAGCTTTTCATAAATCATTAGTCAGGTGAATAGGAATAAGGATATTGGGAGAAGTTATATTGAAGTTTGTTTTATCGGTTTAATCCATAAAACGATAGTATCTTTTTTATAACAAATATGGATAAAATAGAGTGATATGAATTAAGTCCTCTAAACATAATTGAAAGGCAATCGAAAATTTAAATAAACCAAACAGATCTATTGAGTTTGACATAGATGTTGGGGATGGGTTTGTTCATCCTTATTATGCTGAATTTTATGTAACTTTTGAAATTAGAGGTAGAGATGCCAATGGTGAATTTCCCACATCTGTTTTCTCAAATACAAGTTAGTAAGCATGGACATATATGAATATTATAGATTATCCTGGTTTAACTTCAACAGCTGTAAACACATGTACGATTTCAAAACAGAAGCAAGTCATTATGATGAATGTGCATGGGAAGGAATTACATGGCGAAGAACAGATGTAGAAATAGTATTTTTACTAAGACTTTTAGCAGGATTTTGTTCTGATTATAAAGATATTATCTGGAAAGGAGGATTGAAATATACATTTAAAAGAAATGGTTCTGATGATAATGCATATGCTATTTGGAAAACAAAAAAGGAGGATGGAGCGTATGAGAATGACCAACCACATCCGGGGAAAGCTAATATTACAAATATGAAGTTGAGAATGACTATCGTTAATTATGAACCTAACTATGCTACCTTGCCAAGATCTAACATGTTAAAAGACGGTAAGATTCCCATTTCCATCAACACATATTAATGTTTACAGAAATCAGTTACAGGCAAATATTTAGAATTCGATCCAACCAGGCAATTTAACTCAAGTGAATTTGATATACCTAATTTCGTAATTGCATTTTTCCAAACTGATAGGAATGATAACCAAGAAAGAGATTCAAGCTATTTTGATTATTGTAAAGTTCAGAATATCCATTTTCGTAATACTAGAAATGAGTCTCTTCCTTTAGAATTTTTGAACTTAGATTTTGAAAAGCATAAATATCTCAAAGCTTACAAAATGTATACGATATATAAGAGAGTCACAATTGGAAACACTGAGGTGTTTTATTACCCTAAAGAGTTTTTAGAAAATAGACCAATGTTTGTAATTAAAACAAGCAAGCATAAATCAGTAACTCTAATTGATGGTACTAATTTGAAATTGACTGTTAATTTTGAAAGAGATTTACTAGATAAAACGATTTGTTATGTTGTAATGAGTGGTAAGAAATACTTTTAACATGATGTGCAAAAAGAAAAAAATGATTGAGAAAATATAAATCAATTATATGTTTATTAGATTTGTTTAATCTGTAAATGTTTTTATGGCAATACTATAAAAACTTATATAATAAAAATAAATATTCCAGATAACATTCCACGAGAGAATCTAATTGCGTTAACAGGATATTATATTAACACGGAAGAACTTACTAGCAAAAAATAAGAGGAAATTTAAGAGATTAAAATGTATTTATGTTACTCTTATTGAATTTTCGATGCTACTTTCTGCTTCAACAGGATTTGTAAATATATTTATTGTGTTACAGTCTATTTGATTATTACAACATCATTTGCATCTACTTCCGCCGTTATCACTGGCCTAGCAACACGATTTAATATAGATTAGAAGGAAGAGTAGTATAAAAGTATAGTTACTCAAATTGGTATGTTTAAGGATAAGCTTAATGTTATTAAAATAATGAATGGAGAATTAACAGACGAAGATATAAAAGACATTGTTGATAGAATTAACTACATATATATAACAAGATAAGGTCTTTACAAAAACGAACATTTTCAATTTTTTGTACAATAAGTAGAAAATTTCATCACAGTTAAAAAAGAAAAACAATATAACCGATTTAGAGCTTGTTAAATTGCAAGATCTGGAGAAAGGTAAATCATGCAAAATAACCTTATGAAAATTGATACCAACAACATACACTGGTGAAAGAGTATTAGTACATTTAAAGGAAAAGTACAAAACTATATTGCCCCAAATATATAATGAAAATACTGATCAGGTTTTTCAAAGAGATGGAAACTAAGAAACTGCTTATGAGGTATGATGCAATGAAATATCTTTGTAATGGTTATAAAATGCATCAACTGATCTTCAAAAATGAATCTAAAAAGTAAGAAAAATGATTTAAAATTTTTTTAAATAATAAATTGAGTAGTTAGTATGGAACCTCAAGAGAAATTCATTCTTACTAATAATTTCAATGTAATTGTGAAAAATGTTCAAAACGTATCGCAAGTGTTATTTAAAATTAATGGATGCTTATTCAGCTTGAACTATGACTAATGACTGAGTTTAAGAAATCATTGCTTCCCATAGAGAACGAAGTTAGCAGAATATTCCATTACCAGTATCCAAGCTTGTAATATTGAGTATGTTTAAGTGTTTCTATGGTTATAAACTCATAAAAACTGAGACATTCACAACGCATAAAGAAAAGCAGTACTTTCGAATGCCATTTGAATTTTAAGGTTCCATGTAGAAATAAGAGAGATTTTTGAGTTTTTTGTAATAATACCTTTAGAGTAATGCCAAATACCATACATTCAAAAGATAGTAATTCCTTTTGTATTGATCTTCGTTTGAATTTTTAAAATCGATGAATATTTGGCGAAGTTATAACAAAATCATAACTTAGGGAATTTTTTATGAGCTTATCTTTGAGTTTTCGGGAAAATGTTATTCTTGAAAAGTCTTAATATTTTATTTTTCAAATATCTCAATGTTATGATTTTGCAGTATCTTAGGATCAAATTTGTTACTATACTTAGTGATTTTTTAATTTTATGGGTGGGCAACGCTACTGGGCTTGCCAAAGGCTAATTGCCAAAAATTAAATATGAACCCTCTATCTCTCAAAGGAACCAAGATATTTACAATTTTCATATTTTTTGTTTTGAGTTTGCCGGCTAGAACATTATCAAGCAGTCACTCACTTACTCATTAGATGGCGTTACATGTCATTAATTTTATCACTTTGCTAATAGATGTCTTTTCCTGTTGCCAAGGTCTTCAAATAGTTATATGCTTATCTAGCAGATGGCTCTGTCTATGTATCGGATTCTTCTTGTGAATAAGAGAGTGAATTTTCTCTCCATTATACAGCGCTAGTCTGTAGCTCAATTGGTTAGCGCGCGGTTCCATAAAGCTTGTGGTTTGTAACTGACAACGTAGGTTCAAATCCTACGCTGGGATGATCATAGACCCCGTCGGTCACAATGCGCGTACATTATATCGTCACATTTAGAGCTAACATATTCTCAGACGCACCTTAGTGTACTCCACCATTTCCCGCAGGTGATTTGGTCACAAGTCTGGGTCAATATTTTTGAGTGAGTGTTACCTTCTTACACACAAGAGGCCTGGTTTAAAGTTGTCCACCAGCTCATTCCTACTCGTGCGCGTTTATTTGCTGTTCAATGCGGACCTGATGCAATTTGTGAAAGATGCAATAAGGAAGGATCATTAGACCACCGTTATTGCAGTGCGTAGATGCTTCCTCAATTTGGAGAAGTCTGAAGGCGATGTTAGGTAGTATTAGTCGCCGTCCACCGCATTACTTCACTGTTGATTACTTGCTTTTTACAAATTTTCGTTTTTTCTCACCAGCGAAACATCATGCGGTTCCCTTCCTAATTGCCTGTACGATAGTTTATGTTCAGCGCTACATGCCTTTGTTAGATGCCTATACGCACTCGCATTAAGCTCTTCTCTCCCGAGTTGGACCGGCGTCTTTTCAGTAGGTTTTTAGAGGAGGTGTTCCTATAGACTCTTTTCTTCCAGTACGTCTGAAAACTAGGTATGTAAGAGCCACCTTCAGTGTGCCTGGTTTAGTTAAGTTTTGTTTGATTTTTCCTTTCTTTTTTTCTTTTTCATTATTCCTTTTTCCGTATGTGTTGATGTTTAATAAGTTCAGCTATTGTTAGAGCTGCTCTCTTGAGTTAATTTGTTACTTCAGTTGTCCGATTGTTGTTAATTTATTGTGTTGTTTGAGTACAATATATCTCAGGGTAGTGGCTTGCACATTCGTTTCATGAGCTACGGGTCCGTGGTTCGACTCCCTACAAGGATATTTAAAAAAAATATAATTTATTATGTTGATATTTCTGGTGTATAATAACAGGAAAATTCTCTGGTTCTTATAAAGTAGAGTTGAAAAGACTTCCTTCACAGGGGAAAAACTAACAACATTACGTCACAATCTACAACCTCGATTCCTACTGTCTGAAAACTTCGCGTGTTTCGCATACAATTAATGCATGCAAAAAGGTCATCCTTCAGGCCTATAGGGCTAACAGTAAGAGAAAGTCTCTGACAGTTCACAGCGGTGTTGCCACTGCTCACATCTCAGTGCTTTGGGATCGAGCGAAAAAGACGTCAAAAATAAATACCTTATCTATCTACACAAATATGAGGTTCACATCACCAAGACTATGAAATTGTTACTGCAGAATGAAAAAGATTTATGTACAATACGTGATTATAATATTCCCAAAATGAAAGATAAATCCTGAGGAGGTACTCAAATACAATAATACCCATCGCCACACAGTCTATTGTTATTATTTAAAACAAAAAGCGTCTCAACATCTCCCGTCAATTTTATCTTGGAAAAAAAAATCGATATGAATATATAACATTCATATATTGGCTGCTAATGCTTATGAGTAGGAAAGGTGCAGACACGGTATAAGAAATATGGGGTCACATACTTTTATCAATTGGTAGTGTCACGTGGTTTGCTGAAACCTAGTCACGTTGGCTAGACCTGATTTTGAACCCAGAACCTCCCGAATGTTAAGCCAATACTTTACCACTGAGCAGGGGCGCTCGGTGTAAAACATTTTTTGTGTTAAAGCAAATAAAGAGAAGTTTTTATTGCTGCTGATTTACTTGCTTGACACTTCTGTGTCGGATGGGATGTTTCTTTCTCGAATAATATTCATAAATACGCCGTCGAATCGCATCCTCTTGCAAGACGTCCAAAGCGGTCTTTGGTACATGGTTTTGGTAAGGTCCTCCCGGACGTTCGGAGCACATCTACAATATGAATGTCGAGATTGTGTTGATATTTCTCCCTTCTTATTCTTTTCATCATTGTTGTGGTGATTTTGAATACACCTTCAGCTCTTTCAACTACTTTCGTTAGTGGGAAAAAATGAACAAATATGACTTTCTTGCTCCAAATACGTCCGCAAATTAAATACCAACTCTCGACTTTGGCTGTTCAAGGTAGCGTCTCTGTCAAATTTACTTTATTATTATTATTATTATTATTATTATTATTATTATTATTATTATTATTATTATTATTATTATTATTATTATTATAGACCACTAGAAAATATAAAAGCGAAAGTAAAACTAACACAAACCTGATAAGACACTGAAAATGGTAATACATACAAAAACACACTAGTGGGAGGGAATTAGTCTCACACAAAAACACTGGTAGATAATCACAAAGTAACATAGTCATTTAAAATAATATTGTATAAATATTTGAGTATTGAATATAACAACACAGGATAGACAGCTATATCTTTTTCACTTCACTTTCAGAACTTATCAACTTGAAGACTTAGATGCAAATGACAGCGAGAAAGACAGATTTCAAAACCGGCAACGTTGTAACACATATTTTGTTATTTTTCATTAAAAAAGCTCTTACCAAAGTGTTGCCATAGACACAATAAACATACTAATTCTAGAATCAGATGGCACACGACTTCGTACTAAACTGAAAATGAGTATGTTTTACTGTACTCAAATCAGCCAGTAGCAAATTATAGCTGTTTTCTAAATTATCGTTGTACATTTATTTCAGCAATATATATTTAAAAAAGACCAGCGGAACTTGAGGGATGGTCCAGAAACTTGGCTTGGTATTGTTTTCAAAGCTCCACTGCTGGATTATTTCTCTTCCACTCTTGTCCTTTTCCTAATTCTGAATGAAAGCTTATTTTAAGCAAAGTTTGTTTCCAAGCAAGTCATAATGGCAGCCAGGTAGCAGATTGATGCATTGGTTCTTCATCTTTGGAAGATGTGGAATTGGGTTCCTGTACTGTCGTGTACACTGTCGCAAATCCCAGGGTCGATGAGGGGCACCATGTCAAAACGAATGGATTCCACATTAATATTTTTCATTTTTGATTATTTTTAAGTTATCACTCCATTTTTCATAGTATATATATGTATATATAATGCCATCCCACTGTTCACTTAGGATATGCATTTTAATCAATTTAATGTCGAAAGATCCGAAGATTGATAATCATGCAAAATATCATTTTAATGTTTTAAATAGTTGTTGCGTGATCGATTAGACAAACTAACATTTAATTTTACATAATAGATCTATTTATGTATTGAGTTGAGATTGAGTTTAACGTCCTTTTTAGCAGCGAGGCTATATGAGACGGGATCAACTGATTAACAAGTAATCCGAACCACGTGAGCTCCCGCCGGTTCACATCGAATGTCAAAAAGAAAAAAATCTGACAATGTGAAAAGAAATGGTAAATGTTAAAACAGAAACAAAGGACATATAAAGAGAGAATAAATAAATAAGGGAAGAAACATCTTCATTTTCGTTTCATCTGCAATGGCAGTATTTTCTTTAATGGAGTGAAATAGACTGATCGTGGTTGGCAACACTAGTGTCAAACTAGAGCCTGTGGTTTCCCTCTGCACGTGGTAAAAATGTCAGAGACTATATCTTACTGGAAGCCCTCTGGTATGGATCATAAATTTGTCTGAAACGTCATTGTGGAATTTTTATAAGTTTTACCCCTCTTACTAGAAAAAATAATAATATTTTCCTCCGTCATTTTCAACATGTTCCATATAGTCGTTAAATAAAAAAGGTAAATAGGAACTATTCTTTTTCTATATTTGTTTGTATATTTTGTTAAAGTATTTATATAACTCCTACATAATCCAATATCTATTACCCAAAGAAAGGTGTTACTATGTATCGTGATTAAGACAAATCCTACTTAGTTTCCGAAGGTTCGATTATCATATTCTCCAGTAGCTGACACCTTCTTTTTCCAACTCTTTTCCTTCCAATGTATCTCTTATAAGGCTATTCATCCCTATGGAGGGTCCAAATTTTGTTAACTTCAGTATGCTTATTTCTAATGGAATAGGGCTTAATATTGAAGTCTCAAATATTCAGTAATAATAATAATAATAATAATAATAATAATAATAATAATAATAATAATAATAATAGTAATAATGATGATGATAATAATAATAATAATAATAATAATAATAATAATAATAACAGCAATAATAATAATAATAACAATAAAGAAGATAAATTCCATGTGAGGACACACTGTATTAAAATCTTTAAAATCGCCCCTAGCTTTAGGCAAAAGTTACAAAATTGTTGGGATTGGAGAGAACTGTCAGGACCATCAGGATATACCCTGTGCATACGTCCCTACAACTAGCTAAATTTTAAACGGAAAGTTTCCACGCAAATTTCATGTAGAAAGTAGAGATACTGAACTCACAAGAGCCGTAAGAAAATTTGTTTTTTAAGTAATGGTTATCCCGGCTTAGCTACAGAAGACGTCGATGATGAGAATGAAAGAAATTTTGACATGAAGCAAGTGGGAGGAACCGGATCCCGGAGAAAACCTATATACACGTTGTTTGTTCAGCACTATCAAATTAACAACACTTCAGTAATAATAATAATAATAATAATAATAATAATAATAATAATAATAATAATAATATAGTATTAAAAGTTTCATACTAATAATAAACTGACTTATAGAATATACTGATGTAATTATAAAAGGTTTGCTACAAATATATATACACAGACCATAGTTCAGTGAGTTCTGAGATACAATGTGAAAATAACGTATAAGATTCAGACTACAGCAATTGTTACTTAAAAAGTGGCATATACTATTTCGAGAATCAAGATAAGACGAGAAATATTTACGATACTTTTCTCCTCGCTTCGATTCTCATCTCTAAAGCGAGACGATAATTTGATTTAGCCTTGTCCCGTCTTGAATGTAAAATGTTCTCAACCCGACCTTTTTGTTTTAGAATCGAGATGAGAAATTCCTCTTTTCATGGGCAACATTAAACAAAACCGAAATATTTTTACCTAATATCACGTTTCTGGTTGTAATGGTATGACCTGAGTGATAATAAGTTTCTAATTTTTAATCTTCTACGAGATAAAGATTATTATTATTGTTACTATTATTATTTCTGAAGATTTGATAGTTCAAGTATTGAAACATCGCCGATCAATCACCATCGAAATTCCGAAAGTAAAAAAAATGCCCGACGTGGATTCGATCCAAGAACCTCAGTTTATTGGTCAAGCGTCTTGATCACTGAACCACGATCACTACGCTGTAAATGATTCGTCTTTCTTCTGGTTACGGTAGGTTTCCTTGCCTCTTCTTGCAAAGTTGTATGTTATTTTCCTTCGTTTCAGAAAGTCTTTCGCATTAATTTTATGATGATATAAGTTAATAATGTTGGGCAAAGTTTATATTAATAACACGAGTTGGTGTTAAACTTTTGGTTCACAAGTTTTTTCGTCTCCACACGGAACTACAGATATGACAGATTTAATTATCATACTCTTCATTTGTTTCAAAGCAGTTGTCACTAACTAGTCAAAGACTTATGTCCGCCACGATACATCTCATTGGTCTTGATTATTCCTGCCTATTGGTAAAACAAATATCAATATTAAAACTTAACCAATAGGTTGTACCACATGAAAGGTGTTATTGACCTTATTGAGGTGTAACATGCTATATATGATAGTATACAGGGCTTTATTTCCTTTAATGCTCCTTTCAAAGGTTGTTGCGGTACACAGGATCATTTCTTAAGTTTCTAGACCGCAGGTGGTTCCCTATATTTATTTCTAGGGTGAAAAAGTGTCGGAGGTTATCGACCTAATTGAGACATTACTACAACAAATATATTTATGTGGTTAATTCTAAGAATTAGATATATTGTGCACTTTGGGAGAGGTACGTAAGACCATTTATTATATTTGGGAATTGTAATAAACAGAATTTTCAGTGTGAGACACGAAGTTTGAATGATATTGTTAACGTTAAATACTCGATTAATATGAAACAATACTTTGAACTTTCGTCGCAACTCGTAGTCTAAGATCATTGGGGGAAAGTTATTTTACTGAAATCTCATTGCTTGATTTTCCTCTTAAGCTTTAAGTTATGAACTTTAAAACTGATAGGTAACCTTTTTAAATCTTTAGTGTTGTTGTTACGACTTATTATCTAAATGCAATGTTCCATGATACCTGATATTCAACAATACTTTGAATTTTAGTCATAACCCACTGTCTACGGTGATGCAATCTGATTGGATAATCACTGGTAAAGTTATTGTTGATGCCATTTGATTGGCTGATCAGCAATCTGATTAGTTTATAACTTTCAAATCTTTGTCATTCGCTGATCACTATCTTTCAAGGAATCAGCTTGGGTGATGACCTAAAAATTTGCTGCAAAGAGTTTTAAGCTTTGGTTAAGATTTATCGATTACTGATTAAATATTGATTTAAAAATCTTGGTTTGAATATTAACTGATAAATATGATAAAAATCGTTTGTTTGTTAATTGAATAATTAAATCTGGATAAAGCTCGACGGTTAACCGTGAAACGTAAAAGTTATTTTTGATGCATTTTAGTTCAAAATTTTTATTTGAAATGTTGTTAGAAAAATTTTGTTTTGAAAATATTAGTTTGAAAATGTTTGTTTCATATTTTTTGATTCAATATTTTTCTTTGAAAATATTGTTTTAAAATGTTAAATTTGAGAAACTTTTTCTAAAATTTTTGGTTTTAAAATTTTGTTTGAAAATTTTTAGTATCAATATTTTGTTTTGTAAATTTTTGCTTTAACATTTTTGTTCGATTTTAAAATTTTTAAAGTGTTCCACTCATTGATAAAGAACCGTTTCGAAATGAATCGGATCGGTTTAGAGTAAAAATTCTGGCAAAACTCTTTTCATCATGATGCAATAGTAAACGTAAGAACATATTTTCTTGTGGCTGTGCTTGAAGTGAAAACCACAAATCACTGAAGTTGATCGTTTTATTACATTGAACTCATTAATTACATACATCCATACCAGATAAAGAATATGGATATTGTTTATAAAATGTGTTTTGTGTTTCTTGCACTAATTAGTCTTCAGCGCATAATTTTAATTCCAATCGAAGTCCTCTAAAGTCTATTGCAATATCGATAGGTGGAAACTCAATGTCCACATTATCACAAATAAACTGTATACCAATACAAGTATGAACCCATGAACGGTGTTGACAACCGTAACACCATCTATACACATGTTATACAATATGCATAACACACATTTTAATAAAATAGTACTTTCTCAGGAATACATCTTTTTACACATTTTAACGGAATCTTTTACACACTGGAATATATTGATGAATTTGTTCCATTTCGATTGCGTTAGATACACCATGTTGCATGGAACATGTAATGTACATTTTTACGTAGGAGCACCATTTTCTCCTCGAGGACTATACGTAGAACCACCTTATGATTTCAGCCTAATGATTTGATTATGGTCACATTTCACGATTCCTTGGATGTTTCTTTCTATTTCCTCCCCTCCACTACTACAAACCAGCCCCTCAAAAGTAGGTCACAACTTCTATGGAAGAAAGCCCCCTGGGGTGACATCTGCCGGGCTATTGAACTGTTTACTTGGTGTTTGTTAGAGGTAGGAACTGTTGACGACGCTGTGGACTTATTTACATCCGTTGTCCACTCAGCCATAAAGGACTTTGTGCCGGTGAAAGCATCAAAATCGAACAGGTTTCCGGTCTGGTACGACAATGAACTTCGTGACCTTCTTAAAAACAAAAAGCTTGCCTGGACTCTATGGAAATCACATCCGAGTGACTACACATATAAAAACTTTGCTAGAATTAGAAGTCTTGCCAAGAAGGTACAGCGACGTAAATATTTTGAATACATGGACTCTATTGGTGATTTTACTGTTAGTAACCCTAAAGTCTTTTGGTCTGTAATTAAATCTAGAACAAAATCTCCGGGCATACCGGCAACAATTCAAGATGAAAATACTGAAGCGAGTGATGATCAAAGACCAGACCTCTTCAATAACTACTTCTGCAAAACATTTACTTCCCTTCCCTCTACAACCCATCTCCCCCCTCTCCACCCCATCTGTTCGGACACCTTATCCATTCTCTCTACCACCCCGGGCGAAGTTCTGGCTCTCTTGCTATCGTTATCTCCACATAGATCACTTGGACCTGATAAAATTAGTCCTCTCTTTCTCAACAAAACTGCTTCAGTTATTGCGGTTCCTCTATCTATCTTATTCAATAGATGCTTCAAGGAAGGGTATTATCCCACCAGTTGGAAACTGGCTCACGTGACCCCAATATATAAATCAGGACTTAAAGATCATGTATCCTCCTATAGGCCAATATCTCTTCTTTCTGTAATATCAATTATCTGCGAAAAAATAATTAAAGACAGGCTACTTAAATTCACCTCACCTTACATCCATAGTTCTCAACACGGCTTTCTACCGAAAAGCTCAAGTCTCTCAAACTTAAGTACTCTTCTTTCCTGTGCAGTCAAATGTATGAATAACAATACTCAATTAGATGTTATCTACTTTGATCTCTCGAAGGCCTTTGATTCTGTCAGTCACATTCATCTTCTTCATAAACTCTCCAATAGATTTAATGTACATGGCAAATTTCTCTCTCTAATCACAAGCTACTTGAAGGACCGTAAACACAGAGTTGTTCTTTCAGGGGCGACTTCTAACCCCCAACCCGTGATCTCAGGGGTGCCTCAGGGGAGTGTACTTGGGCCTCTACTGTTTGTCCTGTATATGGATGATCTCTACACGCACTTATCAGCTCAATCTAGTGGCCTTCTGCTTTTTGCTGACGATTGTAAGTTATACAGAGAAATATCGTGTTTCCATGACACAATTGCTCTACAGGAAGACATAAATTACCTTACAGGCTGGTGTGAAATGTGGCACTTGAAACTCAACAGTAAGAAATGTGACAGTATTACTATTACTTTGAAAAAGTCTCCTGTTCCCTCCACATACCATATCAACGATTCCCCTATCACACATTCTGCTAGTCGTAACGATCTTGGTGTCATCTTTGATTCAAAACTCACCTTCTCTGACCACATCTCCTCAATACTAAAGAATTCAATGCGCATGTTGGGACTTCTTTATCGATTCACCGAACTACGCACTGTTTCTTAATTAGCAACTTTTTATAAGACTTTAATAGCTCCCAAGATCGAATACTGCTCTCCCATATGGGCCATGGCAGCACCTACACATCTCTCCAGACTTGATTCTGTTCTCAATTTCTTCATTGCTATAGTCCGATTCCGTGTTCCTGCACTTCGAATATTATCTAAGAAGGAGCTCTTGCGACATCTTAATATTCAGACTCCTGAAGTACGCAGAATTATCTCTGACCTGAAATATCTACATAAAATAGTTAATGGAACCTTAAGATGGGAAATATTACTTCAGGAACTATCCTTACGTGTCCCTTCCCGCATCACTCGGAATACCCACCTATTCCATCTTGCCCGTCCTAGGTTGGCTGTTATACAGAGGTCTCTTTTTTATAGAATACCAAATAGTTATAATCAAGTAACAACTGATGTGGACATTTTTTCGAGCTACCCAGTGTTTGAAAGAGCAATTAAACGAGCTTTGACGGAATAGTTTTACTTTTACACTCTTTTTTTCTATGTTGTTGTTATTGTTGTCTTGTTTTTTTCTTTCTTTTGTTAGCATGTCCCTGTGTAAAATGGCAAAGTTATGCTGTATCTGGGAAATTGTTCAATAAATAAATAAATAAATTTAGCTCATCATGAAAGAAAATCATTCTTTTGGTCGATTCTTGTTCATAATATGTTCCATTCTTTAAAGATCATTTGTATACCAAATTGTTATGCTTCGCCCAATCGAATAACAGATTCAAACTTTGTAGCACTGATACCATAACATGTTTTGTTTTAAATATATTTATTGGATAATAACTTGCAAACAGGAATCCATTATCGTTACATGTAAAAGCGCAATTGCTCGAATGATTTTAAGACAAATCTTAGGGTTATTGCTTGCATGTTAACACGTCATTGGAATGACATTTGCTGACCAAACCAAATCTACTAAACAAGAAGATCAAGCTGTGTACAAAATTCGAATGGATGATTACGAGCCACGAATCCATTGTAGCATGAAGATACAGATCCATTGTTTAATAAAGGGAGTACTTCTTCTTGTTTTGTAATCTCCGTGGTTAAATATCAAGCTGAGAAAATTATATTCTTATCATATTTAAGCTTTACTACGATATACAAATTTGTAGTAATAATACGGCTAGCTAAGATTGGATAAGGGATATATTGTTGTAAATTAGTAACGATTTCATTACATCACGTGAGTTCAGAAACTGTAGACTAGTAGTCATAATGACGTTATAATGAACACTTATATATAAGTGGATATGGCGCAAAATTAGTGACGTTGCTTTAACATGTTCAGACATGTACTACTGCATCGTGATGAGAACACTGTTGCCAGATTATCTAGTTCTAAACAGACGCGATTCTTTTCGAAACAGCTCTTTATCAATGAGCGCAATTGTTCACAACCCTAAAGAAATTCAAACAAAATATTTGGAAACAAAAAAGAATCCAAACCAGATTTTGAATGTAAAATTTTTAAACAAAAAATTCAAAAGACAAAAATTTCACATTTAAAAAATTGTCAAACAAAAAGTTTTAAACTAAAATATTTTCAAAACAAAATTATTCAAACAAGAGTCCAAAACAACATAGCATAATTGATGTCCGATCGTTTAGAGGGGCTGGTTGTGATACTGACCACTACCTGGTAGCAGTGATAATACGAGAGAGGTTGTCGTTGATACATGCGGAAATGCGTTGATACGTGATGTTTTGAAAGCTAAAATTAAGGAACGTGAAGATAATAGTAAAAATAAAAACATCTGTTACATTTGTAAGGGAATCGACGAATTTAAAAAATGCTATCAACTTTTTTTTTATATATTAAAGAAAGCTGACGGTACAGTTCTCACTGACACGGATAGCATCTGAAATAGCTCGTAAGATTTCTTTGACGATTTGCTTAACACGCAATCAAAAACTAGTGTGCGTGCAGAAAAGGATATACACACCGCAGAACCCAACCGAATAGAAGTAGAAACCGCAATAAAGAAATTAAAGAAACACGAATCTCCGGGTGTAGATGAAATTCTGGCTGAGTTAATTTTAGCTGGAGGCGAAAAATTTTGCAAGAAGATACAGAAACTCATTCTCCTTATCTGGAACAAGGAAGAATTGCCACAAGAGTGGAAAGAATCAATCATTGTTCCAATTCACAACAAAGGCGACAAAACTGACTGTAATAATTATCGAGGCATTTCTCTTCTGTTAAATTCCTATAAAATCCTTTCAAATATTTTATTAGCAAGACTCACCCCATCCGCAGATGAAATTATTGGAGATCATCACTGCGGATTTAGACGAAATCGATCAACTATCGACCAATATTTACCAAATATTTCGCCAAATACTCGAAAAAAGTGGAAATACAATACCGCGGTAAATCAACTATTTATTGATTTTAGAAAGGAGTACGACTCGGTTAGGAGAGAAACATTATACAACAATCTTACAGAATTTTGAATACCGAGAAAACTAATTTTGAATAAGATTAATTAAGGTATGTTTAAATGAATCCCATTGTAAAGTCCGGGCAGGAAAATTTTTGTCCGCGAGCTTTCACGTCGAAAATGGCCTGAAACTAGCAGATGCGTTGTCGCCATTATCATTTAACTTCGTTCTGGAATACGCAATAAGGAAAATCAAAGATAGCAACCAGGGCTTACAGTTGAACGGTATTAACCAGGTTATGGCATATGCTAATGATGTACATTTAATAGGGGATGATTGGACAACAATAGAAAGAAATGCAGAAATCTTATTAAACGCTTGCAGGGACATGGGTTTAGAAGTAAATGCAAAGAAAACTAAATACGTGGAAGTGCGTCGGGACCGGAATACATCAAATTATGGATGCATTGATATATTAAATAATACTTTTGATAAAGTGGATAGTTTCAAATATATAGGATGAATATTAATAAACTAAAATCGTATTCACGGAGAAATTAAATGTCGACTAAAAGCAGGGAATTCGTGTTATTATTCAGTTCAAAATCTCTTGTCGTCGCGAATTCTGTCGAGGAATTTGAAGCTTAAAATATATAAAACGATAATCATGCCTGTTGTTCTGTATGGCTGTGAAACATGGTCAGTTACTCTGATGGAAGAGCATAGACTGAAACTATTTGTTAACAAGATCCTGAGACAAATATTCGGACCCAAGAGTAACGGGAATGGGGAATGGCGGAGACTTCGTATCGAGGAACTACATAATTTCTATAGTTTACCCAACATTGTTAGGGTCGTCAAGTCTAGGAGGCTTAAGTGGGCGGGTCATGTAGCTAGAATGGAAGAAAGTAGAAACGCTTTCAAAGTCTTGACTGGAAGACCAATCGAAAACGACGATTAGGAAGACCTAGAGGCAGATGGGAGGACAACATTAAGTTGGGTCCAGAGATTGGAATACAAAGTAGAAACTGTATGCAGTTAGCTAAGTATAGAAGTCAGTGTAGAGCTTTTGTGAACGCGGCATTGGACTTCCGGGTTCCATAAGTCATAGACCATAGAGTTAGTTAGTTAGTTAGTATCGAATAATTTCAACAAAGAAATGATCATGATAATTTAATTGATATTTATCGTACATTTGCCCATGACAAACACTTTACCAGTTTATATCGTAAAGGTCAGGTCCATCAATATTGTAACAGAGCGGTTCTTGAGGAATTGACCGTATTAATTTAAAGTCCGATTAGATACAATTTGACAACCTACAAGTATAAACTCTTTAGTCGGTAGAAAAGAGGACGTGGATCATGTGTCAAAGTTGATGAGAATGTGTTTTAGTGGATCAGTGGTTCATTGTGGATGATAGGTCGGAGTGGGTCATGGTGGGTAGTGGGTCAGAGAGGGCCAAGTTGGGTGGTGAACCATGAATCAGAGTGGGTCGCGGTGGGTCAAGTTTTCATTGACCCACGCCATCTGTGATGAAATCAGTAAATCCAAACCAAACAAAAATCAATACTACTAAACAAAATGCGCAACATGGTAGCTATTCAGGAGGAACTATTGCATGATCCGAATAACACTAGTATATTCACAAACCATTATTTGTCATATTTTAAGGAAATATGTCATGAATTTTTTGACAACCTGATACTTTAAATGTTGTTAATACGCAAAGTTCATTGATCTCATCCCTTAATCACTTATTCCCTTATGATCATCACAACCTTTAGGGTACTTCCCGTAGATATAGAAAGGTGAAATGTAGTATGCAAACTTGGTGTAACGTGCAGGTAACCAATGAAAAGCAACAGGATAATATTTCCCTCCTCCAAACCCCCTGAAGTGAAATGTGTCGATTATTCAACAAAAAGACTTGAAATCCAATCAGAAAATCCATAGGATATAAAATATGCGGAAATTAAGGCAAACTGCTGCCGGCCCTCGTGGCCGAGTGTTCCACAAAGTTCGCATCAAGCCGGCGTCGAGACAACACGGGTGCCCTGGTGCTTACCCAGTGTACTATAGCCTATAGTAGAGTGGACCATATATACGTTAGGTGTATTTCATTGCTTCCCTTTCTATATCGAAGCAATTCTGCTGAATTAGAAGTTATACTCCGTACTCTAAATTATTGCCGTTTCTGCGTAGTGTCGGTGTATCAGTGCAAAAGTGAATATGGAATATTAGAAAGATCTTCAATTTAAACTGGAATTTGACAAGAAGTTTTGTGCAGTTCGACCAGTCCCCCTGGAAATCTACCATTGGATGAACTCCACTTTCCCAGATATTTTTGATCACATCAGTGCCATGCAGTTAAATAGTGACAATTTTTGTGTTTTTCTAAAATTGTAAACGCAACAAGTATACGATGACGTTGCAGCTCCGACCCCTAGTGAGGTCCCATTCACTCATTCAAATAAGGAAGTGAGTTTAGTTCGAATCATTTCCGCCGCAGATCCGACTACCCTCCTCCGTGTGTTTGAGTTCCCTATCGAGGCACCGAATAACTTATTGAGTGAGGCTCTTAGTGCAAATGGTTCAGTGATTAAAATAGAAGATCAGGAATGGGCCCCTGCTTATCCACCTGGTATTAAAACTGGAACTCGCCATGTACAAATTAAACTGACGTCTCATGTGCCATCCCGACTTCTAGTCCATGGTTATAAAGTAGGTGTATCATACAGTGAAGAACCGATTACATGTTTTCGCTGCCACAGCTCTACGCACACAGTAGCGAACTGTATAATGAAACTGGGGGCTCAACCCCAGGGGGAGCGAGTGCAATCCCGACCACTTCCCTTCCTCGCATGACAGAACTCGGAAAAGTGACTACTATGACATCGTACAAATTAGGCCCACCGGTTTTTTCTACGAAATTTAGTGACCAAGAAGATGTTCTTCAGCATCGACCCTCGGTACCAGACCCAAAGGAGTTCCCTACACTTACAATAAAGTCGATTGAGAAAGCGAAGGAAGATACCAAACTTCCCAGTAAACGAGTGCCTTTATCGACTGCATCGGAGGCCTCCGGTTGAGCAGCATATCACCTCACAAACCATGGAGGTTGAACCCAACCCGTCACCTTTTGAGGATAGGGAGGTCCCGCAAGAGACAGAGGAAGGGAATCTTGAACCCCTTGGAGGAGGTGTTCTCCAGCATGTGGCACAAGGAATTAAATTTAGCGATATTATTGCTGAACAAAAACGACGAAAATTATCCCGGAAGGAAGAACTGAATTGTCACTTGGAAGGCAGCCAAGTCTCTCTGTCTTGCGAACGAGATCCACGTACTCGCACAAAACAGGTGTTCGACACAGATACATAAGCTATTGGTCTTCAAGATCAATGGAAACGAAACAGCCCCAACTAGTGTGGTGTGTGCCACCTTTTTGTTTGTTTTTGTACTTTCTCTACGTCACGTGTGTACAATACAAGTGTCCTAGATTCTAATAGTGCAAGTGTGCAGAGTGAAATAGCGATAGCTATCACTTCTACAACCAGGAAATCCTTGAGTGTTAGTTGTGTTTAAATCTACCATCGACGTATGTGTTTTACTTTAATTGCAGCGCTTAGCCTATTTATTAACATCTATCATGGATTTTGTAAGTTATTTTTTTGCTTCCATTCTTAGTTTTAAGACTCATATTAAATTTCAGCGGAACAAACTTACGTAGATCTCGACATTGCACAGAAGTTTTATACTACGAAATTGTCCTCTATATGACTGTGATAAACTCTTTATACTTTCTCACGATAAATTTAAATCGCGCAAGTAGTGACAATAAAAAGTGCATATTTAAAACAATTTCTCTCATGCCATAAATCGGATCTGGTTGGTGTGCAAGAGCTTATACATGATACATTTCACAATATGCTGGACTATGATGTGTTTGCTAATTTACGACCCACCACTGGAGTAGGGATGCTTATCAGAAAAGGATTGGGTCATACCAATCTTACTCTCTCCCGTGACGGACGTATTATTCATTGTGTCATACAGGGGCACCTGGTCGTCGAACTATATTCTATACAGCTAAGAAGGAACGGGCTGTATTTTACGGCAAAAGTTTGCCACAATTCCTACTCCCTCATATTTCTCGTATGGTAATCATGGCCGATTGAAATACCACTGAAACCAGCGCAGATTTAATTCCGCCCATCCCCCCTTGTCCCGAATTTTTGGAATTTTTGAGGGCTTATCACTTAAGGGATGTAGCCATTGTTTCCAATTCACCGAGGATGTATCCCCATTGCACTTTCAATTCGTAAAGTAGGAGTGACAAAATATATGTCACTCCTAACTTGTTTCACACTATTATTGACGTACAAACTATTATACCATTTTTCACTGATCATGCAGCGATCAAGCTGTACATAAAAACAGATCAAACCCTGCCTGCCCTTAGCAGGTGAGGATACTGGAAGTAAAATACATCCTTACTTCAACACGACGTTTATCAGGAGGAACTGGCACAACAATATTCCTATTGGAAACGGATGCAACAATATTTTCCAGATCTCGCCTCTTGGTGGACGACATTTCTTAAACCTAAGATTGCTCGGTTCTTCCAAGGCAAAGGACGCGAAACACGACAAGATCGGCAGTTGATGTTTGAATTCCCTATCTGGAATTGCGTCAGGCATAGTGCGCGGCCCCTTCACTACAGAATAAACGCGCCGTGCAACAGCTCAAACTACGACTACAAAATCTCCAGGCTTCTACACTCATGCCTCCTTTTATTAATGAGATCATATATTATAGGCTTGCCCAGGAAACTGTCACTATTTACGAAGTTGCACGTCTGTTGCACCGACGGGAACAGTATATTTCCGTCCCCGAATGGTGATATCACTAGTGATTCGATTCAGATTCTAAGCGTTTTCCAAGAGTATTCCTATAAATTTGTCCAACCCCGACCTTCTGACACCAATGTTACAACTCAGTTTTTGTCGCTTATTCCCAAAAGATTACGCAGGAAGAGGGTCGTGATCCCATGCGCCCCATAACTTCTCAGAAAATATGGATGGCCCTCCAGGCAACAAAAGGAAAGGGAGCGCCAGGATATGAAGGTCTGCCGTACGTGTTCTATAAACAATACTGGACATTTCTTTCAGATACCCTAGTCCAGTTATATAATACATATTTAACGGGAGGCCCCATCCGCGGTAACGTCGGAATCACAATATTCGTCCCGAAAGCCGCCAATTCACAGACTGCACAGGAGTACAGACCCATCGCTTTACTGCCTACTGATTTGAAACTGTTTACCAAAATTCTGACGGAACGTTTAAAACTCATATTACAAAAGTATATTAGTCCATACCAGGCAGCTACCCACCCCAAATATAACATCTATTATGTGTTACGTTCGATACGGGATTTCATAGCGTACGTGCAAACTCGGCACATTAAAGCGGGGGTCCTTGGCATATATTTTTCTTCCGCATATGACTGCATTGATCGTGGCTTTCTTCTTCAAACTTTAGACGCCTGGGGACTTCCTCCTGCATTTCAACAAGTCATAAGACAACTCTACCAATCGGCCCAATGTCGAGTTCAGATCGATGGTCATCTTTCCGAACCATTTGCTATGCAACGTGGATTAAGGCAAGGAGATAGTATCTCGACGAGCCTCTTTGTGATAGTTCTAGATACCTATCTCCGGGCTCTGGCTCAGATTACCTCTCCCGGTATACCGGAATACCATCAATTACACGTCTTCGGATTTGCGGATGACGTAAACTTAATTGGAACTAAGCTCGAAGATATGCTAACCGCCATCCGCATAACTAACGAGATCACCCAGTTATCCGGCTTGGCATACAATAAACACAAGACCAAACTCCTGTCATTTCACGGATTCTCTCTACCCTCCTTACCTGATTCACGTTCTCAGATTCCAATAGTTGATGCTTTAACAGTACTCGGGATAACTTTTCATAGCGATGCACGCAAACAAATGGATGCTGTCTGGCGTCCTATCGTTAATCCGATTAAGCAGATGCTATACTTACAACGGTTCCACGGTCATATAATACGTAAGATTCAATATCTCAACCACTATGTTGCTGCTAAACTTTGGTTCTACGCGCGAGCCTTTTCCCTCCCTTCTGTTTACGCTCGCCAAATTGAATCTGTATTTATGTGGTTTCTTTGCGGGGCTCCTTCTTCCGCCTCCACCAAAACACTATTTATCTTCCTCGCCCAAAGGGGACCTTGGACTCGAAAACATTCGTCTTAAAAGTCAAGTATTATACATGCTAGATGCGTATCAAGACATTGAGCCCCACATGGATTATTCACGAGTGTGGATCGAATGTTTCTGGCCCGAACACTCTCAACCAAGGAATCCGCCTTTCTGCAGATTTGCAAGGAATCCGCCTTTCTGCAACTTATGTCCTACATATGTCACCAATCTTGTTCAAGTATGGACATATTCTGGTGAGCTTTCTACCCCTACTACATATACTCCCCAAACCTTATACTGGCAATTATGGAGAGCGTCACTGGTAGATGTGAGAGTCCGGGTACAAGATATTTTCCCCAATAAACAATGGCGCCAAATTTGGCAAAATCTACGAACCAATGTTCTCCCTTTGCACACACAAGCAGTATGGACGACCATAGTTCATCAACTGCCTGTCACAAAAGACACACTTGTGCGCATTGGACGTGTCACAACCCTCACCTGCAAATTTGTGGCCACTCCGACACACTACCACATCCCTACACGTCATGTTCTGCCGATATAATTTGGAACCTCCTTCTTCGTATGTTGACCTTGATCTGCCGAACACCTGTTCCTTTATTTGCCGTAGATCTCCTATTCTTTCCTGCATTTCAGTATTACCCAAAAACCAAACATAATACTGTCCTTTGGTTAGTTGGTACCACATTGTTATATGTTCATCGTTCCATGCCGTGAAATGATGATTGGTTATATTTAGACTTTTTACAACGGGAACGATGCAAATATTTTTCAGTCGATCTACAAAGACAGTCTTTCAGTGGCTTTTTGCAAGCGGCTCTGTCCCACCTGTCGGGAAGGACCGAAAGGCAATGAGTTGTGCTTGTGAACATTTTCCTTGTTGTGATGTATAACGATCATCATCGTACAGACGAGTAGATTATCTCAGAACCACACCATGGAAAAGCTTCCCAGACCCCTTGCCTGTCGGTCCTAGATTACACCTATATTGTTTCCATGTAATTTTCCTATAATATCAGTCACACTATAATAAATACTAAAGTGTTCTACGCCAACGTTCTAGTAATGAAAATACTTTTTGGCATGGGTTCAAATCTTGCCCAAGGATCTTTTTAAATTTTCATAACACTTTTTTCATTAAAATAAGCTTGCAGTTTTACTATACGGCTCCATAGTAAAAGAAATAATAATAATAATAATAATAATAATAATAATAATAATAATAATAATAATAATAATAATAATAATAATAAGTAGTAGTAGTAGTAGTAGTAGTATTGGTAGTAGTAGTAGCATCATTGATAATAATTGTATTGTTTATGTAGGATACTTTATGAAAGTACTTGAAACTACACAAAGCATTTAGCTTGATTTTCTTCGTTTTGACTCGAAGCGAATCGAAACTCGAGTCAAATTCGAGTCAAGTTGGAGGAAATTTTTCGAGTTGAGTTCTCGAGTCGAGCTCAAAGATGTCTGTTTTGAGTCGAGTCGAGTATGAGTGAAAGCTCGCTCGTGCCCATCCCTACAATTCTTCTTTACCTTCTAGTTTCCAAAAAAGAAAAGACGATAGGAATTATTTTCACATTCTCTGAATTATATCAACACGTGTAGAAATAGTGTGTGCTATGATTATCTAAGATAACTAACTAAACTAACTCTATGGCCTATGGAACCCGCAGGTTCAATGCCGTTTTCACAAAAGCTCTACACTGACTTCTATCCTTAGCTAACTGCATCCAGTTTCTACTTTGTATTCCAATCTCTGCGAGATCCATCTTAATATTGTCCTCCCATCTGCGCCTAGGTCTTCTTAATGGTCGTTTTCCAGTCAAGACTTTGAAATCGTTTCTACTTTCTTCCATTCTAGTTCCATGACCCGCCCACCTAAGCCTCCTAGACTTGATGACCCTAACAATGTTGGGTAGACCATATAAACTATGTAGTTCCTCGTTATGAAGTTTCCGCCATTCCCCATTCCCGTTCCTCTTGGGTCCGAATATTCGTCTCAGGATCTTGTTCTCAAATACTTTCAGTCTATGTTCTTCCCACAGAGTAAGTGACCATGTTTCGCAGCCATACAGAACAACAGGCATAATTATCGTTTCGTATATTTTAAGCTTCAAATTCCTCGACAGAATTCGCGACAGACAAGAGATTTTGAACCGAATAATAACACGAATTCCCTGCTTTTAGTCGACATTTATCGTGACAATCTTCGTGGACAATCTTCGTGAATATGATTTTCCTGTGTTAATATTGATCCTAGATATTTGAAACTATCCACTTTATCAAAAGTATTATTTAATATATTAACGTATCCATAATTTGCTGTATTCCAGTCCCGACGCACTTCCATGTATTTAGTTTTCTCTGCATTTACTTCTAAACCCATGTCCCTGCAAGCGTTTAATAAGATCTTTCCATTTCTTTCTATTGTTCTCCTATCATCCCCTATTAAATTTACATCATCAGCATATGCCATAACCTGGTGTATACCGTTCAACTCTAGGCCCTGGTTGCTATCTTTGATTTTCCTTATAGCGTATAGAAGATAACTACTAGTTTATTTTCCATTCTCGGCTGAGGAATTGATGGCAAAGTGTGAGAACAGAGAACTGCCATTGCAGTCACCCGTGTTTGAATCCCGCTGTGGCATTTATTATTTTTCTTGATTAGAAGGTATTGTTCACGTAATTGATATTGTTGTTCTGTTATTCCTGTATTATTATTATTATTATTATTATTATTATTATTATTATTATTATTATTATTATTATTGCAAAGTTGAGACTTGGCTAGACATTTTATATTTTATGAATTTTCTGATTGGATTTCAAATCTTTTTGTTGAATAAACAACACACTCCATTGAAGGGGACTTGGCGGAGGGAAATATCAACCTGTTGCATTTTATAGTGGTTTTCAAAGCTAAACCAAGTTTTCTTATCAGCAGTAAAACTGTCATATGGTTGTTAGCGGCCACGTGCTGTTTGTCAACCAGTTGGATGTTGCCGGTATTACAAAAGCTTAGCCGCTCCCTGTCACCAGTGTAAACAATGAAGTCTCGAACTATTCTTTCTGAGTGTTGCAAACGAATAAGCAGATGCATAAAACCAGAATAACCATTTAAAATAGGGATAAAATACGTACAGGACGTTCAACAAGTATTTTTTCTCTCCTATTAATATAATAATAATAATAATAATAATAATAATAATAATAATAATAATAATAAGTAGTAGTAGTAGTAGTTTTGGTAGTAGTAGTAGCATCATTGATAATAATTGTATTGTTTATGTAGGATACTTTATGAAAGTACTTGAAACTACACAAAGCATTTAGCTTGATTTTCTTCGTTTTGACTCGAAGCGAATCGAAACTCGAGTCAAATTCGAGTCAAGTTGGAGGAAATTTTTCGAGTTGAGTTCTCGAGTCGAGCTCAAAGATGTCTGTTTTGAGTCGAGTCGAGTATGAGTGAAAGCTCGCTCGTGCGCATCCCTACAATTCTTCTTTACCTTCTAGTTTCCAAAAAAGAAAAGACGATAGGAATTATTTTCACATTCTCTGAATTATATCAACACGTGTAGAAATAGTGTGTGCTATGATTATCTAAGATAACTAACTAAACTAACTCTATGGCCTATGGAACCCGCAGGTTCAATGCCGCTTTCACAAAAGCTCTACACTTACTTCTATCCTTAGCTAACTGCATCCAGTTTCTACTTTGTATTCCAATCTCTGCGAGATCCATCTTAATATTGTCCTCCCATCTGCGCCTAGGTCTTCTTAATGGTCGTTTTCCAGTCAAGACTTTGAAATCGTTTCTACTTTCTTCCATTCTAGTTCCATGACCCGCCCACCTAAGCCTCCTAGACTTGATGACCCTAACAATGTTGGGTAGACCATATAAACTATGTAGTTCCTCGTTATGAAGTTTCCGCCATTCCCCATTCCCGTTCCTCTTGGGTCCGAATATTCGTCTCAGGATCTTGTTCTCAAATACTTTCAGTCTATGTTCTTCCCACAGAGTAAGTGACCATGTTTCGCAGCCATACAGAACAACAGGCATAATTATCGTTTCGTATATTTTAAGCTTCAAATTCCTCGACAGAATTCGCGACAGACAAGAGATTTTGAACCGAATAATAACACGAATTCCCTGCTTTTAGTCGACATTTATCGTGACAATCTTCGTGGACAATCTTCGTGAATATGATTTTCCTGTGTTAATATTGATCTAGATATTTGAAACTATCCACTTTATCAAAAGTATTATTTAATATATTAACGTATCCATAATTTGCTGTATTCCAGTCCCGACGCACTTCCATGTATTTAGTTTTCTCTGCATTTACTTCTAAACCCATGTCCCTGCAAGCGTTTAATAAGATCTTTCCATTTCTTTCTATTGTTCTCCTATCATCCCCTATTAAATTTACATCATCAGCATATGCCATAACCTGGTGTATACCGTTCAACTCTAGGCCCTGGTTGCTATCTTTGATTTTCCTTATAGCGTATAGAAGATAACTACTAGTTTATTTTCCATTCTCGGCTGAGGAATTGATGGCAAAGTGTGAGAACAGAGAACTGCCATTGCAGTCACCCGTGTTTGAATCCCGCTGTGGCATTTATTATTTTTCTTGATTAGAAGGTATTGTTCACGTAATTGATATTGTTGTTCTGTTATTCCTGTATTATTATTATTATTATTATTATTATTATTATTATTATTATTATTATTATTATTATTATTATTATTATTATTATTATTATTGCAAAGTTGAGACTTGGCTAGACATTTTATATTTTATGAATTTTCTGATTGGATTTCAAATCTTTTTGTTGAATAAACAACACACTCCATTGAAGGGGACTTTGCGGAGGGAAATATCAACCTGTTGCATTTTATAGTGGTTTTCAAAGCTAAACCAAGTTTTCTTATCAGCAGTAAAACTGTCATATGGTTGTTAGCGGCCACGTGCTGTTTGTCAACCAGTTGGATGTTGCCGGTATTACAAAAGCTTAGCCGCTCCCTGTCACCAGTGTAAACAATGAAGTCTCGAACTATTCTTTCTGAGTGTTGCAAACGAATAAGCAGATGCATAAAACCAGAATAACCATTTAAAATAGGGATAAAATACGTACAGGACGTTCAACAAGTATTTTTTCTCTCCTATTAATATAATAATAATAATAATAATAATAATAATAATATGATAGTTTTTACGTCCGAGCCGTTTTCGGTAATGCTCGGAAAATAGAATAGATCCTGGACCGCACGTTGGACCGATATCGTATTTTTACCCGTATGAATCGGGTATGCCCGATTGAACCGTATGAATAGGGATGACCTGATAATCCCGTTTTTAAGAAAACAAGCTTAGTCTGTTATTATTGTAAATGATATGTTGTTTCACTTTATTATCATAACACAAATAATTCTAATTATCATGTACGAACTCATAACGAGTCTATCGGGTCAAACGGTCCAAACAGGCCAAGTACGGGTCAAAAGGGTTTATCAGGTCTAAGGATCGAGTAAACCAAACGCAATGGGAATCTGGCAGGTACAGTTTACCCGAAAAGTTCAAACACTAATTATAGGTTAAAGTCAATACTTAAGAGCTCTAATTGTTTGCATTCACTTTTTTCCTTCTTTTTTTAGTTATCCGACCAACGAACTTCCGGATACATAAATAGAAATGCTTAAATCTAAATTATTGCATTATATTACTGCAATGAGCATCAACGTGATTTACTATCAGGTGTTAGCGTGATGCACTAATGTTATTCTTTTATAAATGTTATTATTATTATTATTATTATTATTATTATTATTATTATTATTATTATTATTATTATTATTTGTTTATGCCCTTTTATGCAACTTAGAATCAATCTCACACAAAGCACTACATCAGACCTGATTTGTGTATATACTGGAGTTATTCGGATCATGCAATAATTATGTCATGAATAGCTAACATGTTGAGCGTTTTGTGTAGTAGTGTTGCTCTTCCGTTGGTTTGGTTTTACAGATTTGACAACACGTAGATATTGGAAGACCAAAAATTGCATATTCTTTATATTTTAATGTTTTACTTCAGGCAAGGGAAGAACATGCGAATAGTGTTTGACGACCCACTTGGGGCAGTAATGCTCACGGAAGAACAGTTCTAAACGCGCTACTCTAGCAAGCTGTTTTACTCGCTATCCTAGACAGTTGTTTTAGGTTGGACACAACATTTATATCATGGAGCAAAGGGGAAAAAACGATCTCTATATCATGGAGTACAAGGGGAACAAAACGAGCCCTACAGGGCTTCTAACACTTTCCTACTACCAGGCGAAAACTCAGGCGCAACCGACTGGGCCACGAAGACCGACAACAACAGTCGTTTGATTTCTGTAATGTGAATACATCGTGGCAAGAAATGGATAACGCAACCAATCAGAACTGTGCTTTTCGTTCCTACTTCCGGAAGCATTACTCTCCTGAGCTAGTCCTAGTGTTTGTGATTTTTACTCTCCTCAGTGTTTTTCTGTTTTGTCCCTCTTCTTAAAGAACTAATGGAAAAACTGTAAAAGTGAGTAAAACGCGTAAACATAGGAAACAAGGTACTCAGGAAGGTTTCTTCATTGATTTAACTTAAAAGGAATGCCCTGAAACACTAGATTCCAATCAATATAAGTGTCTGTCCAATGCCATGCCGTGAAAAATCATCGCCCGAACGTGGGCATATGTCAGCGCCTCCGTACATATGAGTTGTCAATTTAAAGTTGACTCTCTGGACTATTCTTCATAATATCTTACTATTTTATCACGACCGAAATCAGAAAGTTTTAGCATTATTACACTGGAATCGTAAAAGTGTGTAACTACTGAATTTATTACAGCTCCATTTTTTCCTTCTCCCAGAACAGTGTTGTCTTACGGTAGTGGCTTAAGCGTTATTTTCGTAATGTTGGGGACGCGAGATCGATTCTGGGGGTGGCAATTTAGTAATTTTTTTACAATCTACAAAACTGATACTTCAGATGTATACTAACATGAAAAATGTTCAACTTCTCTAGGTCTAACTGTAAGAGTTGACACCACCTCCTTCACAGGTGAAATGCTAACAACACAAAATTAAATCATCCGTATCAACTTCATTCGAACCGTCTGGCAAGTAACGTGTTTGGACAAGAATTGATGAATACAGAAGGGCTAAACACGTTCGTACTGCTGTAGTATGGAGCAAAACTGTGTTCCAAGGAATTGTTCGTAGCTGTGCACAAATTGCTAATAGTGATCGAACTTACAATAGGAATCGCTAGTCACGAAAATGATCCTATTTCAGATGTCACCTCACGTTTCTACCTAGAAGAAGGGCAAAACAAAATGCTTTACTGTTATCAGCTAACAACTCTTTATATTCCATTTCTTGTTGTCATAAAATGATAATTCTATCTGTAAATCCATAAATGTAATAATATTATTGCGTTCATGTGTAAACCTAAGAAACATCTGACATACTTTATATGTTTTCTGTTCCTATGAATACCTTCGACTATGTTACATTTTCTTTCCTTCTATGGTAATGATATTATTATTATTACTATTATTATTATTATTATAAAGGAATGACATAATTACTTCACCAGTTACATCTTATCATTAAGTGAAATTAATAATTGCTACGAGGGGATTTGAACCCAGGTAGGTACAATGCGAGTTTCCTGCTTTAACAATTAATTTTAAACAAATCGCCCCAACCGGAGTATTGTTTGCCACTCGCATCTCATGTCCTTTCAACGTATTCCAAACACTACAGGAACGCGAACACCGAAATATTGAGGACAATTAAAATTCCGACCTTGCTCTTCAGAGGAATTCGAACACCTAGTGGATTGCGCCTCATGATCAGTAGCCTCATGATCATATGGCCTCAATTCGCCACAAACTCCTCATATGAACATAAGAAAATAAACTAGTAGTTATGGAACATAAACATAGAACTGCCTATTTCTACACGTGTTGATGCAATTTAAAGAATGTAAAAGTAATTTCTGTCGTCTTTTCTTCTTTGGAAATTATTAGTTATGTAAAAGACGACATGTAATGTGAATCGGGAAAATCCCTGCAACCAATGACCAGCGCCGTAACTTGGATTTTTTCTGAGGGGGGCAAGCATTAAAAATATTATTTGGGCCCCCTAGAAAAAGTTGTTCTTCTGATTTTTGGGTCCCTTCTTTCCAACTTTCTCTTAATCTTTATAAGCCTCCCGGAGCCTGTGGGCCCTCTCGCACGACAAGATCTTCGGCTCCGTTAGTTACTCCCTAGGCCCATATCACACATGAGAAATTTATTAAGGGGCAATATTGACAAATCTCAAAGCCACACGAATAAATATTACTCCCAGTGCCCATAATAGTAGACATTGTTTACTGAAATGGGTCCAAGACTTATTTTTGTTCTATTTACCTTTTGAGTGCTGTTTTGTTTATGTAATGCAGCGACCCTGTTTGGTGCTTCATTTCTAATTTCTTATATGGAGTAAGAAACTTTTGTCTGAAAATGAGCCCCCTCGAACGCCGGGAAAATTTTCTGGGGAAGGGCGGCTGACCCCTACCCCCACATGTTATGTTTCTGCCAATGGCGTAGCCTCAACTTGAAGAACGTATCGTGATATTTTTCTAATTGAGGAACGTCTATATAGCTTTATTTGAGTTAAACAAGAAAATCTCGAGTAAGTCATTAAGACACTGACACACTGATACAAGTTGCTTATATTTTCTGATTTGTATTTTTATTTACATTTTGTTTATATTTGTTTGTTTTTGTTATGTTTGAGTATCTTGTTTATATTTTTCCATGAAACGATTTTAACTAGCCATTAGTTTGTATGGAAGTTTAAATAGCGAAGTGGGTGAGTGGTTGGCGTATAGTGGTTCTATTTGGTAGACCCGGGTTCGAGTCCCGGCCAGGCTGAAGCTTTTTCTTGTTTCAATTCCAATGTGTACTCAGTGTGATAAGCAAGATCTTCTGTCCTCCAGAAAGAATAAGATTTTGTAATAAAGAGAATTGGACAAAGTCTCTTGATGGAGGCAATCATTTACAAAGTTATTTCCAGCAGTTGTTCTAGATTTGATATTTTCAGCTCCTCTCAAGCATTTTCTGATTCATATGTGATGAGTGCTTTTATTTCTTTGATTATACAGTATATAATGAAAAATACATTACATACACAGCAATATTGAGATTAACATATGATGTTCATTGGACAACACGCTCTGAACCAGAGAGATTGATCTCAGAATGTAGAAATGTTTCGTGCGTCATCTACTCACAATTTTAATTCGATACAGACTTGACTCACAAGTAGACCTCACCACTTCTTTGTTGCGTTAGCAAAAGGAAATTACTGCTATCCTAGAGTAGGGTTGAATATAAGATATTGCCAAAAATTTTAGCTGCTAATGAGCACTAGAAGTATGGGAAAACGAAATAGAAACATGAATTTGGGAAAACCAAATACAATATAATTTGATAGTTGCAAGACCAATATTTTTTTAAAATAAATGGAGGAACAATAGCTATGACTTCAACTTTGTAAACCGAGTTAGGAGGGATGTTTTTATGGCATTCCAGATAATGGCCGCCTTCTTGAAATCCGCCATATTGGATCGACGTCAACTTTTTCAAATAGAAAGAGGGGCATGTGAGGTATCAAACAACATTGATTTTTTCCACCCTCATGTGAGTATTGAGATGTGAAGTAACTTACACGCATAAAATCAATTTAACACTTTCATTTTCTCAAAGTATTCACCATTACACTGTACACCCTTTTGCATCCTCGTAAACCATTTGAGGTGTTGAAAGTTCATCCTCGTAAGCCACTACAGCTTCTTCAGGGAGGCAAAATCTCTTCCGACGCATGCGATCTTTGATCCTGGGGAACAGAAATAAAACACGGGGCCAGACCAGGGCTATGCGGCGGATGAGTTATAAGTATGATCTGATAACTAACTAACTAACTCTATGACCTATGGAAAACGGAGGTTCAATGCCGCGTTCATAAAAGCTCTCCACTGACTTCTATCCTTAGCTAATTGCATCCAGTTTCTACTTTGTATTTCTATCTCTTGGAGCTCCATGTTAATATTATCCTCCCATCTGCGCCTAGGTCTTCCTAATGGCCGTTTTCCTATGGGTCTTAAACCAAGACTTTGAAAGCGTTTCTACTTTATTCCATTATGGCTACATGACCTGCCCACTAAAGCCTCCTAAACGTGACGACCCTAACAATGTTGGGTAAACCGTATAAACTATGTAGTTCCTCGTTATGAAGTTTCCGCCATTCCCCATTCCCGTTCCTCTTGGGTCCGAATATTCTTCTCAGGATCCTGTTCTCAAATACTTTCAGTCTATGTTCTTCCCTCAAAGTAAGCGACCATGTTTCGCAACCATACAGAACAACAGGCATGATTATCGTTTTATATATTTTAAGCTTCAAATTCTTCGACAGTATTCGCGACGACAAGAGATTTTGAAACGAATAGTAACACGAATTCCCTGCTTTTAGTCGACATTTAATTTCTTCGTGAATATGATTTTCGTCTGTTAATATTGATCCTAAATATTTGAAAGTATCCACTTTATCAAAAGTATTATTTAACATTTTAACGCTTCCACAATTTGCCGTATTACGATCCCGACGCACTTCCATGTATTTAGTTTTCTCTGCATTTGCTTCTAAACCCATGTCCCTGGAAGCGATTAATAAGATCTCTGCATTTATTTCTACTTTTCTCCTATCATCCCCTATTAAATTCATATCATCAGCATATGCCTTAACCTAGTGAATGCCGTTCAACTCTAGGCTCTGGTTGCTATCTTTGATTTTCCTTATGGCCTATTCCAGCACAAAGTTAAATAATAATCGCGACAATAAATAATAATCTCCTTGTTTCAGGCCATTTTTGACGTGAAGGCTCGTGGACAAAAATTTTCCTACCCGGACTATACTTTGGGATTCACTTAAACATATCTTAATTAATCTAATTAGCTTTCTCGGTAGTCCAAGTTCTGTAAGAACGTTGCATAATGTTTCTCTCCTAACGGAGTCGTAAGTCTTTCTAAAATCAATAAATAGTTGATGTACCGGGGTATTGTATTCCCACTTCTTTTCGAGGATTTGGCGAATGGTAAATATTTGGTCGATAGTTGATCGATTTCGTCTAAATCCGCACTGATAATCTCCAATAATTTCATCTGCGTATGGGGTCAATCTTGCTAATAGAATATTTGAAAGGATTTAATAGGATTTTGAGAGAAGAGAAATGCCTCGATAGTTATTAGTCAGTTTTGTCGCCTTCCTTGTGAATGGGAACAATGATTGATTCTTTCCACTCTTGTGGCAATTCGTTTTTGTTCCAGATAAGGAGAATGAGTTTGTGTATCTTGTTCCACAATTTTTCGCCTCCAGCTAAAATTAACTCAACCGGAATTTCATCTACACCCGGAGATTTGTGTTTCTTTAATTTCTTTGTAGCGGCTTCTACTTCTATTCGATTGGGTTCAGGTATATACGATTTTGCGGTGTGTATATCCTTTTCTCCACGCACATTAGTTTTTGGCTGCGTGTTCAGCAAATCGTCAAAGAAATCTTTCCATCTATTTAAGAGGCTAACCGTATCAGTGAGAACTGTTCCGTCAGCTTTCTTTAATATATAAGATCGAGGTTGATAGCCTTTCTTAAATTCGCTGATCCCCTTATACATGTCCCGAATATTTTTATTTTTAATATTACCTTCAAGTTCCTTAATTTTAGGTTTCAAAAAATCGCGTTTCTTTGTTCTAAAAGTTTTGGAAGTTTCCCGCCTGATATCTGCGAAATTTTGTGCAGTTATTTAATTCGGATTTTGTAGCCATTGTAATTTTGCCTGGTTTCTCTTCTCTGCTAGTTTAATGCATTCTTGGTCGAACCATGGTTTGTTCCTACGTATTTCCACGTATCCCAGTTTCTCTTTTGCTGAACTTTTAATGCTATCTCTAATTTCAATCCAAGTATCCTCAACACTAGTGCACTCCGAGTCTTCTAAAACTGAGAATCTATTCGAAACTTCAATCGGGTATTCTTCTCTTACCTGTCTCTCTTCTAATTTCTTTAAATTAAATATCTCCGTTTTCGGACATTGAATATTACCTTTATTGAACGATAATCTCTCCCGTATTATCGCTACTACCAGGTAGTGATCAGTGTCACAATCAGCCCCTCTAAACGATCGGACGTCAATTATGCTAGATTGCCTTCTTCTATCTGCTAAAACGTGATCAATTTGATTTTGTGTTTTTCCGTCTGGTGATGTCCAAGTGTATTTATGAACGTCGGGATGTGGGAATTTTGTACTCTTCACGATTAGGTTTCTGGATGTTCCAAAGTTCACGAGTTGAACACCGTTGTCTTTACTTTCCTTATGCAAACTTTCGTTCCCTATAATCGGTTTGAAAATATCCTCTCGTCCAACCTTCGCATTGAAATCCCCTAATAGAATCTTCATATGGTATCGCGGGAGTTGGTCAAATATCCGTTCCACTTCTTCGTAAAATCTATCTTTTATATCGTCACCCTTATCTTCAGTTGAAGCATGTACATTTAAAACAATAATATCACATCACCGTCTTGAGAGTAATAAAAGAAAGTCTGTCAGTAACAAATTCAACCTGTTTAATTGCTGGTAATATTCGTTTGTGAACGAAAAACCCTGTTCCTAACTGGTGTTTTTTTTATCCTTCCCCGTAAAAGAACGTAAAATTTCCGGAATTCTCAGATCCATTTCCTTCCCACCTAACTTCCTGAACTTCTACTAGATCCATCCTGTATTTCTCTAACTCACTCGTTACAGATTTTAACGCGCTTTCCTATAAAGACTTCTAATATTCCATGTTCCAAATCTCATGTCCATTTTCTTTTGCTGAGGTCGAGCCAAGTTATCAGTCCTTGTCCGAGGCCTTTGTGAATGTTTCTGAACAATTACCTTTTTTTACAGGATGAGGGTGTTAGCCTTACCCAAACCCCCAGGCTGGAGGACCACTCCTAGTCGTCTGTCCGCGACTGCTTATTCAGTATATTCGCAGCTAACCTCTATATCTAGAGGCCTTCTCCTCGATCCGCAACATGAGGACGCGCCACGCCGTGGTGACAGGAACCCACGTTACACGGAAATTTGACCTCCGTAGATTCTAAAAACTGAATTGTGATGTTGGCCGTGTGTTCGGACGCGTTGTCATGATGAAGCAGGATCCCACGCAATCCAGTTCTTGGACGCCGTTCTCGAAGCTCCTGGAACACTTTTCTTAGGCAAACAGTGGTGTACCACTGAGCAGTAAGACTCCTTTGTTCTTGAAGTGGAACAGTTGTATCATGGCCAGATTTGGAGAAGAAAGTTGCGACCATCTTCTTCCTAACACTTCGCGGTCGCTTTACTTTCGTTGGTGGATTTTCGTCTGGAAAGATCCAAACTGTAGACTGGCGTTTTATTTTCAGGTTAAAATTGATAGATCCAAGTCTCATCACCAATATCAATGTCAGAGACGCGTCGAGAATTGCCTCCATCGAATCTTGCAAGCATTTCTTCACACCATTCCACACGCATGCGCTTCTGCTGTTCAGTCAAAGTGTGAGGCACCCAACGAGATGAAACCTTCCTGAGCCTAAGATGATCATGAAGAATTTTTGTTACTGCTTTCGATCCAATGCTCACTGTAGATTCAATGTCGTTGAAAGTTGTTCGAAGAGTTTCTCGAATTATTTGTACCTCAACGGCAATGTTTTCATCTGACACAGCTGTTTCCGGACGTCCAGCTCTCTCTTCATATTTAAGCGATGTCCGGCCTCTTCTGAATTCTCCAAACCGCCGATATATAGTAACACGGGAAGGTGCAAGGTACCCAAATGCCCCCTGCAAATGGTCAAGGCTTTATGTCTCGTTCAAACCACTTTTGAAATCATAAAGTTCATGCCCGAAAATGTTCCCTTACGAGCTCCATTGTAGAGAGCTGAATACTGCTCACATAAACAAACAAGTGAAGGCGATACGGCCACTCCTTCACTTGAAACTTGCTTCGCTTCTTTGCTCTGGATGCCACTACCGAACGCAATTGTTAGAATTCAAATACTGTGCCACAACAATGCGTATCTTAAAACTTTCGTAGTGACCCTCGTATAAAGTAATACGATGCCATCAAAGAGTACAAATTGAGTCAATAAATGAACACATGGTCGTACTAATTTTGACAATTTTTTAACCGTAAAGGGGAACGAGATGGACCACCGAAATTTATAGTTGCATATATTAATATCATATAGGCTACTGTTAAACTGAATTTCTAAATTGTACAATTTCCAAAATTTAAGTGATGGGCCAAGGTACCCGTTACAATTTTCAAAGGGCAGCACCAATGTACCTACATCTTAAGAAACAGATCAGACCACTGTATACGTTAATATAACAATACAAGGTAAGGAATCCAAATTTTCCCAAATTTTCAAAATGGTGCAAAAATATATTCATGCTAAGGATAGAGAATGTACCCTTGTGCATACCTATATGACCCTATTAGTAATAGGGCTTCATGTAAGGGAATAAATTAGGTTAAAAGCATTTTGAATTTTGAATTTTTGGGAAATGTTTTACCCATGAAAAGGAAGAAGAAGGACCCCAATACCTATTGTGGTATATATTAAGGCCCTATCCTACTATACCAAATTCTTAGTTTTGGAAATTTCCAAAATTTAAGGAGTGAACTAGTGTACCTATCTGAAAATTTTAAAGGTGTGCATCTATGTACCTATGTCTTATAAAACGGAACGGCCCCCTTAACATGAACATTTAACCATATAAAGTAAGAATATCTGATCAAAGGGGATAGACTAGGTCCGAACCCTTCTAAGTTTGAATTTTTGGCATTTTTTGCCCATAAAAGGGAACTAGGTGGACCCTGAAACCGATAGAGTTATATACCGTGGTCCTAGGCTACCACACCAAATTTTTAGATTTGGCAATTTCCAGAATTTAAGGGGGTGACCCTATGTACCTTTGCCAAAATTTTGGTGATGGATGTACCCCTGCCACAATATAGAGTGGTTGTCCTAGGTACTCCTAGCTCATTGACACCTGGTATGTGACCTGAGGCAGGGACCCAGAGGCACAGTGTCCAAAATGGAAATTTCGGCCAACTGGTGCCCTTACTACTCGGAGCAACGTAGGGGACGGGCTAGGGGGAGATATGCAAAAATCAATATATATATATATATATATATATATATATATATATATATATATATATATATATATATATATATAAAAGTGACCATGTTCATGAGTTAATAAATCGTGAATCAGCCGATCGATCTCAATCAAATGACAATAGAACTTAAGGTAGGGGGAGTGAAAGAAGGATCAAACATTCAACATAGATAATGTTTGAGCCTAGGATTTTTCATCATTTCGGTTTACTGTTGAACGTAAGGGTGGGCGAGGGAAGAGATATATGTAGAAAAAAAAATAAAAATGAAAGTTACTGCTTTGTGACTTCATTACTCTTAAACAGCCCGACGGGCCTACATCAATTCCTTAGGTGTTTTCTTATATACTTTTCTCATATCACTTTAACGGTAGATCTTAGGGGAGTGAGAGGAGAGGGTAGATATATATACAAATAACTGAAACTTTAAAACTCTTGAACCACCGAAAAATGATCGAAAATAACCGATATTAGTGTAGAATCTGTAGTTTTTGGGGTCGCTATGATGAACAGTGACAGTTCAATGTTGTTTGAGTCCAATTTAGCTCCGCAACTTGGGAGAGGGGTAGATATATAAAAATAATCGAAATGACCAATATCGTGTCGAATTCAGAGTTTTCAGGGTCGCTGAGATGAACAATGACACTTCCGGTGCTGTGCCGTGTAACATGAGAATGGGTATATATATATATATATATATATATATATATATATATATATATATATATATATATATATATATATATATATATATATATATATATATATAAATCACTTAACATAACCGATATCAAAGAGCGATTCTTATAGTAATAAGTGACTGACTAACGGAACATATTACTCATTTTTCTTAATTTAACCCAACGAAGTGGTTAATTCATGCTGATTGTTCATAAAAAATGTCACTATTAACAATTCTAAAACTATAATTGAAACGTAAGTTTGTCACAACAACAGAATTACACAAAAATATCAATAATTAAATAAATGGCGTTGAAAAACCTAAATGAATTAATAACAAAATATATACATACACAAAGAACATTATATTTCAACCGCGTAAAGAAAGTGCTCATCAGAAACATTACAAACTTTCTTACTTTTTTCTGTCTTTATAGAGACTTTGGTTTCTGTATTAAACTACATTCATAATAGGTATAGACTTGATATGATCTGTGATCATATGCTGCTATATTTATATTATTCCTACTTGCAGATATATTTTCATGACTTATACGAAGTACCCACAGATGCTGCACATATGCTTGGAGTGCCCTTCATATATTTGTATATAGAAGTGCATGTAAACATTCTTCTGACAGAAGAGATTGCAAGTGAAAATGTTCGAAATCTTCCTGTAGAGTCAAGACAATGCAGATTTCCGGAAGAGAATGAAGGACTTTGGGCCTTCAGGTACTATAGTTTCACGGCTTGTATCTGGCAGTGCAAAGTAGAGAAGAGCATGTCAATCTGTAACTGTACAGATACAGTTATAGGGAATAACACAGGTAATTGAAATGTATATATTTATAAGAAGACAGTATTGTATTTAATATAGTGTTGATAAGTAAACACTCATACCATTTGAAGTTAAATTTTCGTATATATATGATGGATTTTATCTACTACTACTACTGCTACGTACTACGTACTATGTACTTTTATGTACTACTACTGCTACTAAATGATTGCCTAAGAAGTATTGATATAAGAATATATTTATTTTTATTTGAAAGTAACATTGTAAAGCCACATATACACCATTTTATTTGATGACTTTGTCGCCATTCTTCCTCCAACATCAAAATTAAGTCGCTATTGAAATTCTTTGCTTTCTCTGAAGACAAAAATGTAACAAAGGCCTCTTTTCTGAAACTATGTTAACGCTATTCGTGAAGTTCTACAGAAACTAGAAGATCACAAAATACCCCCCCCCAAAATACAAGACATTTCTAAAATGATGTCTTTTAGCGTATATGTTGCGTAATAGTAGGAAAGTAGTTTGTCACAGTAACAATAATTTCCAAACAAAGGAAGTAACATTGCGTCCTAAGTGGCTGATTTTGTATTTAAAAATATGTCCAGCTCTAAACGCTGGAGCTACATGGTTAAAAATTCAGTTGCATTTTTTTACGGTGCACGGTCTCTGACGTTTCTTACCACATGCGGTGGGACATTGCAGCCCCTACTTTGATACCAGTATTACGAACCACGATCACTCTGTCTTATACCATTAATTAAATTGCCACTACAGTTGCACCAAAAAAATCTTGACACGCGATTAGTGGCAGTGTCACTGCGAGCTGCCAGAGACGTTCTCTTACTGGACGCACTATAGCAACTAGAAACGCCAATGATTTACTGCAATATTTCAGGAAAGTCCGTAATATTGCCAGCTAGAAAACACTCCGTAGCATCAGTACATGATTGACAGACCATACTTTTCCAGAACTGCTGAACCCATTATTTCCATTCCGAAGGTCTGCGAAACTAATTCTTCTACACGTTCGTTACCCACCCTATCTACTCCTACATCAAAAATCGTGCCATTATCTCTGAGTGACATCACATCTTTCCCTCGTGCATGTAGTATATTCAACAAAATAAACAGCTGAGCATTAAAGGGCTTCCACAACTGAATGAATTGGAAATCTATTGTTATTTTTATTTCCCATTGTTTCAAAAATTTAATGAAATGTCCCTTTCAATGATCACAAAATATTTTTTCATGCCGGATGTAGAACTCACCTAATCATTGGTTCCGAAACTTATTTCATCTGCAGCCCCAAAAATGACAGGGATTGCCCTGGTAATACAGATATTTGTCTGCCATTTTCCGTATATACATTCATAATAACACTGGAGAGAAAAATTAATTTAAAATGTAATTATGATACAAGAAATATCTAGCCCATTAAAAAATGAATAACTACTCATGGAATATACATTGTGAATTTCCCAAAATGTAAATTGAAGACTTTGGGGCAAAAACAGGTTAAGTCCAAAAAATGAAAATGTAAAGGAGGCAGCTTCGCTACGGTTTCCACTTCTCCGATTTTCTTCAAACTTGGCACACATATAGTAAACCGAAAGTAAATCGACACGTATTTTTTTGTTTCTTTCGGAAAAGAGGTTAATGGGGCCAAAGACCCCGTTTACAAAAAGGGCGACATTAAAGAAAAGAAACTCTGCCGATGCAAAGATGATTTCAAAGTAGGAAATACGGGTTTTGTCGTTTTTGCGAGAAGAGTTTCAGGGGGCAATGGCTCCCTTCGAAATGACAAAGGACCACGCACAATTATTACGGAAATCAGATTTCGGTGGGATAGCCTGAAATTGTGATATATGTTGTAGATATTGTGTGCGTGAGAAAAAGACTGAATGGACTCATCCAAAAATCGCTGACCGTTTGGCCACTACATGGCCACTTTTTTGAAAGCACCCGAAGATAATAATATTCTGTATTTTGATGAAAATGACTGAAACTGTGATATGCTGTAGATATTGTGATCCTGAGAAAAAGTCTCAATTTGTACAACCATGCATCACTGAACGTTTGGCCACTGTAGGGCCATTTTTTTTACTAGACGGATAGTGATTTCAAGAAAATCGTAGACCTTTACGTTGGCGGCCCTAGTACCCCTTCTAATTGTCATAGGGAAATGAACTATACCTCGTTGTAAAGGTTATGAAACTCAGATTCCAAAGAGTTAAATTTTGTGCCCCTCGTTCTAAGCTCGTAGAAGAAGAAGAACATTCTGAACAAAATGAGATTTTTTGTTTTTGGTAATTTGTCAAATGTTGGCAACAGTGTTACTTGTCATACGCAGGAAAAAATATTTTTCCGTCTACGCCAGATATTGGGTACAATCATGTAAAGAAATGAAGGGCGAAAGTTCAATGCCAAGTGAGAAAAAAGTTCGAATATATTTCCTACTAGAATCACCCTGTACACACTTTGGAAATATTTTTCTCTACCCTGACGTCCCTAATTGTCACAGAGATATAAGCCATACTTCATTAGAAAGCTTATGAGACATATTTCAACGAGGTAACTTTTTCGTCCCTCGTGCCCAACCCGTAAATGAAGAAGAAGAATAAATTAAAAATGAAATAAAAATACATTATCTCGATGTTGGCAACACTGTCATTTGTCGTGCGCAAGAATGGCCACACACTGGGTTTCATTAGTTTCACTGGGATGTTTATTTGTCTTTATTGATAGTACTTTTTATTCTTGTAGCTCCTTTGGAGGGAGAGTCTCCCTTCCCCAAATGCTGAGGGGAGGGGGAAATAGTAAATCTAACTTCTCCGCCTACCGTTCTGCTACTGGATTCCGGATGTAAACCAAATGCACACCGTTGGAAGGTTTGATCTTTCCTAAAGAGATAGACACCTAAATCGTCTCTTTAGATTAATCAGGAGCGAAGTGATGGAGGTTTAAATTGGTGGCTTAACTGTTGAGCCGTTCGTCCTGTAAAGGTTAATGAGCAGAAGGTAACGGTATTCTGGATTTCGGTGTAATTACGTGAAACCGTGATACGTTGCTGACCGTTTGGCCACTACGAGGCCCATATTTTGAAAAGAGTAGCAGGTAACTATACTCTTGTTTTCGGTGGAATTGATTGAAGCCATAATATGTTGTTATTATTGGATCCTGAGAAAAAAATTCAATAGGGACAAGCACCCATCACTGACCGTTTGACCACGTAAGGACAACGTAAGGTGGAATTGGTTGAAACCGTGATATATTGTAGATATTGTGATCCTGAGAAAACGTCTAAATGGACACAACCATCAATTACTGACCATTTGGCAGCTACGGGGCCACATTTCTTAAAACATCAGAAGGTAAGGTTATTCTGGAACTTTGGTGGAATTGTATGAAGCCAACAACCAACAACCAGGAAAAAAGAATGGGAAAGTAGCGTCTAACATCATATAAACTTAGCCAATATTCCGATGTTCATCTTGAGGGACAAAAGAAAACCCTGAAAAGCACTAGACAATTTTTCTCAGGATCATGACATTTACAACGAATTACAGTTTCATTCATTTACACCGTAATCAAAAATATCGTTATACTCGGCTCTTTTCAGAAATCTGGACCTGTAGTGGCCATAAGGTCAACACTTGGTGGCTGTGTTCACTAAGACTTTTTCTCAGTTCCACAGATCTACTCACTCCTACAGAACTCCAGAACATCGTTACGCGTGGCTGTTTTTAAGAAAGCAACCCTGTTGTGACCAAATGATTAGTGACTTGTGGTTGTGTCTATAAGACTTTTTCTCGCGATCACAATATCTACAACATATCAGGTTTCAACCATTTTCATCGGAACCCAAAATATCACTATCTTCGGCTGCTTTCAAAAAAGTGGCCCTGCAGTGGCCAAACGGTCAGTAATTGGTGGTTATGTCCGTAAAGACTTTTTCTAAGGACCACAATATCTACAACATATCTCAGTTTCAGTCGTTTTTACTGAAATAGAGAATGTCGTTATCTTCGGATGTTTTAAAAAAGTGGCCCTGTAGTGACCAAACGGTCAGTGATTTTTAGTTGTGCCCATTGAGACTTTTTTTCACATACACAATATTTACAACATACCACGATTTTAAGCAATTCCACCGAAATCTAACTTCCGTAATAATTGTGCGGGGTCCTTTGTCATTTCGAAGGGAGCCATTGCCCCCTGAAACTCTTTTCTCGCGAAAACGACATAACCAGTATTTCCTACTTTGAAATCATCTTTGCATCGGGAGAGTTTCATTTCTTTAATGTGGTCCTTTTAATCAAGAGGGCTCAATTGAAACGGGGGCCTTTGCCCTCTTAACCTCCTTTCCGAAAGAAACAAAAAAAATACTTGTCGATTTATTTTCGGTTTACCTTGAAGAAAATCGGACGAGTGGAAACCGTTGTGAAGCTACCTCCTTTGAATTTTCATTTTTTTGGACTTAACCCGTTTTTGCCCCAAAGTCTTCAATTGTATTTTTAAAAAATGTTCTATTTGTTTTCGACTTAACCATTTATTTACTTATTTATTCGTAGTTTGTGTGTAGGAGAGAGTTGTGAAAGCAAAAATTATATGCAAAAAGAAAGAAAGAATGATATGTGCACTGCTTGCTTAGTGCACTGCAATACCACTTGCTTCTCACTCGTTACGTCCGCAAAACGAAGAACGAAAATCTGCACGTGTTGCCCAACATTTCTTTTTAGTGATCTTGATATACTGCATAGAGATATTGCAGCTATCAACAATCAATTGCAACAGACTACTAATTAGTATTCGCAACGTTAGATACTTTACATCAGCGTTTCTCAACCTTTTCCAACTTGTGGCACACTACTGGTGTAACTTGAATTCTCACGGCACACTTATAGATACTATTATTATTATTATTATTATTATTATTATTATTATTATTATTATTATTATTATTATTATTAAATATAAAATACCGTAGTATGTTTTGTGATTACTGATCTTCTCACAGGAAAGAAACCTCCATCACTGTTTTTCCCTGTGGAAAATCATTATGTTTATATTTCATTCTAATTTAAAAATAGAAAACAACTGCAATGAAATATAGGACTCTAGTTTTTAAAAATTCACTTTCTTTTTCGAAAACTATATCCAAACTTTAACCAAGAAGAAAGATCACTAAATTACGAAGGAACAAACAAATCTCTAGTACTTTTAAGAAGCAAGTGTAGGTATTTTGTATGCATGTTTGCTTTGTCGAAAGAACTGAATGATATTTGAAAATTTCAAGTTACGAAATAGTCTGCAACAATAAAGAAGCAATGATGGTCCTTATAAAGATAACAACTACTTTCTTACAACATGAAAATGTACAGAAAGTTACACATTATGAAACATACAATTTATTAACATGGATAATATACGTTACAACTTTTAAAATAATTATATGAAGGTTAGAATTGTTCAATAATATTAGTAATGTAACAACTTTTCAATAATATCTATTGTAAGTTACAAAATTACAAAAATAAGTAAAACGAGTTGGTTCACAAAGCAAAATTAATGTGCAACTATCCGTCAATTGTGGACGAATAGTTGATAAACATGCCCTCATATCGTGTCCCGGAGTTAATAGTCGTGACATGCGCTTACACTTCATTGTGTTCATTGCAGAAAATCCTGCTTGATTTAAGCAGGATGTTGAAAATAGAATGAGAACTTTTCACAGCCTTTGTAGAATTCTCCCCGGAGAGAAATCCAGATGACGCCATGTCTTGCTGTGAGTGCTGGAGGTTCAAGCCTCAGTCATTCCTCACATCAACCAATTCGCTTTCCTCCTAGAAATGTAATTCTGCTGACTATAGGACAGAATGCGTAAAAGGGTTCCTCACAATAATGTATTTACAATAATATATTACAATTAATCTTTTCCGGAGTAATGTGAAATTCAAATTCAAATGTATTCTTATGTCTTCCAATTAGGTTGACACAGAATTATTATTATTTTTTTTATTTCCTCGCGGCACAGCGGAAAACCGGTTGTGAAACGCTGCTTTAGATGCTACATGAGTTCAATAATCACACTTTATTTGCTGTGATGATATAGCAGTGCGTTTGATGATATAGATCAAACATTAAATTTACTTTATTATAAGCTGGAGTGTAGAGGAAGGCTACACTCACCGGTTGGCATACATGTTACCAAGATATACCTATATGTTGTACCCGTGTGAAGTCTTTTCTGTATACGTTTTCGGAAATCATTGACAAAACTTCTACACGATGCTAGCAAGAAGAAATAACTTGAAACTATGTTTACATTTCACATTGGGGCAGGTAATGCAGTTGAGGATAGACTTAAATCCGTAACGGGAATTGCAGAAAAAATATTCTCAACATGTTAGTAATCTATATTGCGCATGTAAAAAATTGCGACAGCTAACGTCGTTCCGCTAAGATACCACATATACAACTTCTTATCGCATAATCGTGTCTGATAAACAGACCCGATCTCTCCTCTCCTTTCCTATTTGAAATATTAAAATCAGTTAACAGTATGAGCGCAATTCTCATTTCAAACTAGACATATATTTGTATCGATAAAATGAAAGAATAAAACCGAGACGAAATGAGATTCGTAAGTTGATGTTGGGAGAAACTTAAAAACACACAATAAAAAATTGATAAAATGATGGTTGTCTGTTGCTCATGCTTGAAATATTCATTGAGTAACTTTCAAAAATACACAATCTTCGGTAGAACTGTAGATCTACGAGTCACATCTAGGATAATGTCAAAAGTGTAACACACATGCTTTGCTTCCGCGTGCTCAGTTGCCAATTTGGCAGTGTTCATTGGAAGTATTAAAAAAATGGACAAAATACATTCTAATAAATCCAGCAGGTAGCGTAGGTAATATCTTCCATCCCAGACTACAAATGCAAACTGAACAAAAAATAAAAGAGAAGATAAAGAAAGAAAAATGGAATGAGTGCTATTTTACTGGTACATGTTATGAGAAGTACTCTATATTAAAAGTCCAAACTGTATCATAATAAAAAGTTACAGATATTCAAAAGGAAAATTGGATGTTCCTTATAGATATAGCAGACAGTGCATGTTTAAAATTTCAAACGTGAATGAAACACATTAAATTATAGGATAGAAACAAAATTTCGTGGGACTAGTATAAATAAAATATTGTTTTCTGATAATCTGAGCAACCCACCCGATCTGGAAAATCTAATTAACTGGTAACTTCGGCTCTGTGTTTTTCGTGCTCTTGGAATAACATCTCCATTCCTGGTCATCAGTGAAAGGAATACTGTTTAAACGCAAAAGAATAAGTAAATTATCTTTCTCATCCTCTGGTTACCAATTCTCAATCGAATCACCGCGTAACTAAGGATTCGAATCCTCGTCCCAGTGGTTGCCCATAAGCTAATAAATATCAAACTGTTGTGATGGTCCGTTTGAGCTCTAGCGTGTTCATTCTATCTGTGCGAATTACGTTATATCTTCAATAGTCGTCAATATAATCGTCACCGGATGTTCGGAACAGACAAATATTCGGAGAAGACTGGAAAACGGCCCTCTCATTTATTGTTTCAAAACAATGTTATATTTATACTTGTGCCATACCACATAAATACCCCCTTTGACCATTTATACCACATCTTTGATACACGAGAATATTTATGTGGTCAAAGGGGGGAAATACTATCATATGACTTCACACTCGACAAGAAAACATATGGTAAAACTTACGTTTAAATTGTATCAAGAAATGATCAGCTTCGCAACTGTAGCTTTCTGCCCTTCTTTCCATTGCTTTGACTAGGACTATTGCAATTGATGGCCAGCAGGGTAACTCTGTTAGCCATGTAACTCTTCTACGATTCTTTACATTTTTTTAAATATCGGTCTTGTGGGATGTATCTTAAAAGTTCTTCCCTTTATTAGAAAAAATCGGACTTCGTGTATTGATCAATGCACATGAGAATCCATCAGCACATGAAAAATATCTGCCATCTACCTAAGCAGAAATATTTTAGTAGTTTTGAGTAATGTAATTATTTAGCAAAAGATTCCTGAATCTGTCATTTCTATGCAATCACTCCTTGATTACTGTGGTGTAGTCTGACAGACAAAAATTCATTCTTTCTGGATTGTTGAGTTTGTAGCGTGTTCTTTTTTTCAATTGCACGACTAAGTTAGAGTTCTTGTCTTTGTTTCCAATATGGGAAAGTTATCAAGAAATATGAACTTGTTGAACGATTTAATTGGTTTAAAAGTTAAACAATGAATGTATTTATGTGTTTTTTCTCATTCTTATTTTCAATTTTTTTAATACGAATCTGCAGAAAAATAACTGTCACCTCCTACCTCCACATTGTCATTCTCATGTATTTCTTCAAGACAAGTTTTGTCACTAGTGACTGAATGTCCAGTCTTCCAAATGACCTTCACTTCCAGCTCTTTCCTTCGTTTTTTTCCTCTTACAGCTGCTTGGATATTAATCTTTATATTTAGTCCTTGCCTTGGTGTTTTGAAGTAAATCTCAAACACACACTGCAACAAATATTTGTATAGTTTCATCCATTTTATCGAAATATGCAATTTCATCACCCTTTGATAATGGCCTAGCAACATAATGTAACACGTTATCGAGGGACAGTGAGATGAAAGGTATTTGTGTAAAACACAAAATTTACAAAAGCAAAAGCTCAAAATGTACATAGGTGCATTGAGTGTAACATTCAATGAAAAATATTTGCATTTATAATCATTTCCAGTACTTCAGAACCATGCAAGTCATATTGGTAAAACGACACTGCACTTGTTTCTATTTGTACAATAATATTTGTAAAGATATTGTACAATATTGCACAATAATAGTTGTATTGGACAATAATTTGTACAATAATAGTTCACACCAAAGTAAGAAAACTAATTTATTCTGCACAATTAAGTTTAAAGGAACATTTGATAGTTGATGTCTATGAGACCCCACTGCAGTAGTTGAACATTAAAATGGTATTTAATCCCTTGCAGCAAGACTTATCATCGGCAAAGATTTATACTGTAACACATCAAATCGGATTATAATGGCCGTGCTCTGAAACAATTTATATCATGATAAAAATTAATTACGTTGGACGTTTGTTTATGCATCTCTAATGGCTTTGGAAAATTCACTATTAATTCATGGGATGGCTATTCTATCTAAGATATGGTTTATATTCCTTATTTGCTGAATTGATAGTACACTTGTATTAATGCTCGTGATGACTAGTTCGGTATCCTCTGTGGGTTAGGTATGGGATCGGGATACGAATCACAATAATCTTTGAATTCCCGTCCAAACTGTAAATGTGTTCTCATATACAATCGGTGCTTAATACGCAGAATTTTAGTTACAACCAACAGCATAATGAACAATATAATAGAACACACAGCCAAAAAACGTATGCGACGTACCTAAATCGTAGGTTACATGCGTAAATCCTGTATTTTTTGGACTTAACGTACTACTATAGGTAACATCGTGCAAGAAATGTATAACTGAGAACGCATGTTTTATAATAGTTTCTGTATAGGTGTTCCACCTATACGCACTTTTCGTAGGAAAAGAAGCACTGTATAAAGACGGTCAGCATCTCACATCCAGATAAATGTATATACGTATTACATATAGCTGACATATGTAACATACCTATACGTATGTAGTATACAGAAGACTGTTAGATGTAAGACATCCTGCAGCGCATGATGTAACATATAATCGGAAAATACATCAGTACGTATGTAGCATATGCTTAGCGTATGTTCCGTACCTATTTCAGTAATAAACCTACGGAATATGTATACTTGTACAATATATCGCTTCCGAATAACGAATGTTCCTCAATCAATAAACACATATCTTTCGAATCATGAAATGTATTTACCCCATTTCATATAGTCTTAGTGATATACACTTACATGTTTAAAAAAAAGTGAACTTCAAGAACATACCTCAGTTCAGCCAAAGAATATACCGCTAAATGTCTGCTCATTAGAACGCAGATTGTAAAGTGAGTGTGTTCGTGTAAATACAGAATTTTACATAACATAGTTTATCTTCCGTATTAAAATATAACCGATGAATAAGATAAGTACAGATTATTTACTTAATAAATATCGTAAAAAGATTATTCTAACAACTATCTATATACAGAATTTGTTGAGAAAGTGATGATATTGGCCACCCCAGTAGTCAACAGTGCTTCCGCCACTAGAGGCTTTTGGTGGTAGTGATTTGTCTTAGTTCACGAACCCTCCCCGGACGACTCTCTTCTGAATTTTGGTAGAATAAGGGTCGTTTATCATGCGAATTGTGTTTAATAACGATGTCAAGATTTTTAAGGCGCTAGTGTACAGTCCGGACATGAACCCAGTGCTTACTTTTATATTTCCTAAGCTGAACAGACGCTTAAAATGTGGCCATTTTGACAATGTTTAGACCATCCAAACAGCAAAGAAGCGAGCGAACTGAAGGGGTTTACAGAAGCTGACTTTCAGGAGGGGTGCGCTGCGTGCTGATTGCATTGTATCGATAGCTAAGGAGAATACTTGGAAGAATTTTAACAAGTTGTACTTAATCGGATCAATACATTTTATTGTTTTTACCGAGTCTCATTACTTTCCGGACAACCTAGTTTTAATATATCCTAGAATCTGTACAAACTGACATACACTATTCTAGTTTGTGGTGTTTGATTCACCCACTCTCCAAGTTTGGCTCCCCTGCAGTTGGCAGGTGTGCTTGACCTTGAGAAGGCACTAGTACTTTTTTTCTGTTTCCTCAGTTCAGTCCAGGCAGGCGTGCAATGCAGAGCTACTCAGCAACAATGTGTAGTCCACAACAGAATGCGCAGTGTGTTATTTGGCTTCTGAAAAGTAAGTCAGTTATAACAGTGCCACTTAATTTTAGACGTCACTATGATGGTGAACCACCAACAGCAAAAACTATCCGTCATTTGCTAAAGTCTTTAAAGGAAACTGGCAGTGTTTTAAAAGCAAAATCACCAGGTAAACCAAGCATTTCTGAAGATGTTGTTGAACAGTCTCGTTTTTCTTGTGTTCGTAGCGCGAAGAAGTCATTCGCCAGACGTAGTCTACAATTTGGAGTGCCTAAAGGTACTGTGTATTATGTTGTGCGTAAATAACTTAAGTTGCACGCCTACAAATTGCAACAGCTACATTAAATTAAACCTAGTCATAAAATCGAAAGGTATGAGTTTGCTGCTGATTTCTACGCTGAATTGATGATTATGTCAATTTTAAAACAAAAACGATTCTCTTTTCTGATGAGGCTACATTTCATGTCAGTGGAATAGTTAATCGTCATAACTGCAGAATTTTGGGGGCAGAGCATCCACATGAAGTTATTCAGCATCAACGTGACTCTCCCAAACTTAATATCTGATGCGGTTTGATAGAAATGGACGATATTGAGGCGAAAAAGGGGCTTTATTTTCCCAACAAGATGGCGCTCCACCTCATTACAGTAATCATGTGAGTGAGGCTCTTGACACTCACTTTCCTGGAAGGTGGATAGGCAGGGTTGGAACAATACCTTGGTCAACACGAAGCCCAGACTTAACCCCACTGGACTTTTTTTCTTTTGGGGCCACATAAAAATGTTGTGTACAGTGAAAAGATCAGAGACATCAATCATTTACGGGAAAAATCGCCGCGGCGGTTGGGACAGTTACACCTGAACTGTTGGTGAATACGTGGCAAGAAGTGGAATATCGTCTCCACTTGCGCAGGGCGACAAATATATCCCACGTTGAAGTCTACTAACATTAAACAAAACTTGAAGGAATTCTCTTTTATGACACGTACTCATTGATGTAAGTTTTCATTCATTTCCCAATTAAATGTATACTTAAAACTAGGTAGTTATTTTTCAAACACCCTATACAGTATATTCAGCATTCTAGTGATAATAGTTATTTTGTTTTATATTCCAGATAGGCAAAGACTGTGTGATACTGAAGGATTGCAATGTGTTAAAGATAATCAAGGTGGGACTTACGATTGTGTACTTCTCATGTAAACTAAGAATTTTAAATTTTCTTACGACATTAAAAGTTATATCTAGGTGGTAAGTTTCTCTTCACTGATTCACAATTTATAAACGAAGCAGAAAAGAAAGAAGAGGTAATAATTTTAAACGGATGGTTTAATATTTCAGAAACACTATAATATAAAATATTGTAAATGTTTACGTTGATAGTAATATCCCAAAGAAATATTAGTACAGTACCAATTACTTTTCCTATTATACACACTAACGTTGAGTAACTTTTAGCAGTATATATCCATGTTTTTAATTTGTCCAATATTGGAAATGTCAAATTCTACCCCTAAAAATAAACTATCCGGTCCCGTAAGTTGAAATTGTAATGAAACATTGAATACATCTTTGTTAATAAATTCCTTAATATACCAATAATTAATTATAAACTAATTATTTGCTGAGCAAAACTATATATTTTCATTAAAATTAAACACATGTTACAGTTTCGCCAACTAACTCTTTGGCTTCATCAGACACTATGTGATACAGTATAACTGTACATTAATTAATAAAAAGTACGGACAACTCTTTTAATACGTAACCACATACAATTATGATTTAAATCATAAGAGTATAAAATTATTATTATGACATGCTATTGTTTTCACTATTCTCAATTCATACATTGATGTTCTGTACTTCTGTATTATGTTACCGTTTTTAGTTAGTTATAATTTACATATTGAACGAACTATAAATAAATCATCAAAGTTATGTTATAAAAGTGCTTTGTGCAAGTTTTTCTCAGCATCAAGTACGAATAACTATTTTTTCGGAACGTTTTCGTACCTTGAATAAAGAAAATTGTGTCTTCTGAAATAATTTTTGTAGTATACAAAAAATATCAATCTGAACAGTAAGCTTGTAAAATGTTTCTTCTTCGTTTCTAGATAGGTATTCGCATAATATGGAAAAAACTTAATTCAGTATTTCTAAAAGTTCGCAATCTCACTACTTGTTTCAGACACGGATCATTTACCCAATCCCAACTTGGAAGCTCCGCAAATCGATGATAATATTATGATCATTCGCAGGTCACTTGCTTCAACTCAGAAGTTTCCATTCAACAGGGCATTAAGCTAACCTTTTTTGTCTTCACGTACGATTTTTTTTGTAGCACGTCCTTTATGATACAAACTCTTCTAAAATAATGGCCCAACCAGTTTTTCTTTCTGTTTTCAATTACATTGAAAATTGCCCTTTCATCGCTCAAAATTTCTAAAATCTTCTCATTTATTTTCCGATCGCCCAAGCTAATTATCTGCTTTATTCTCCACCGCATATTCGAATTCTAGTCTTTTCAATCCCTTGTGCATAATGTGCATAATTCTGTTCTATATAGTACAATACTCAACATCAAATGTTGTATGAATCATTTCCTTAACTCTCCGCAAAATATATTATTCCACCTACTACTGGTAAATAGGTGTTTCAACATTCCTATTCATGATTTATTTCACAATTGTCGCACTCCATATTATAACTAATAAAACTAGTCAAGTATCGAAAATCATTTAGTGGCCCTGCGCAGTCAAATGCTGTAATTGTACCTAAAGTAAGATCCCAAGTCTCTTCCTTCCATTCCTTTTCCCCGAGTAGTATATTAGTTAAGAAACGTCATCCCTCATAAGTAACTGGGTTAAGACTATCGATGCTGTTAATGTATGCATAATATGTGAGATTCACCTGCTAAGTTTTTTCTCTCCTAATTCTGTTTGATAATATGGAAAATTGTTCAAATTCTGCAAAGTCATATATCGAAACAGGTGAAAGATCCCAGCCTGCAGACCTTGTCATAAGAAAACAGAAATTATTTTACTTTAGTATGTAATGAACATTGTTTCGACCTCTGTCCGAAACGCAGGTAAAGAGGTTCTACCTAACCATAAACCTTGGCGTTATTTTCCGAGACATATGAAGCCACATTAATCCATGTAGGTTTTCGTTCACGCACAGACAAATGTAAAGCCCGAACAAGTCCGCTTCCATGCGAATAATGGGATCCAATGTACTATAGATATCGCCACTGCACTCAACTCATTAATGAATATCGACAATAGATAACGTTTGAGATGTCCAGTGATTCTGTCGACATAACTATAGTATCGCCGTGGAAAAGTTTCGCAAATACATGTTAAGAACATTGATTGAAAACTCGAAAAGAGAATTCTTGCTACATTAAGTTTTTGAGTCTTGTCTTTTTGTCTATTCTAATGGATATGTATTTCATCTCGTTATTTGTCATACCTTCAATAAAATATTACAGTTGAAAAGATCTGTTACCTTAGACAGACACCACATACTACTATTGCTAGGGTAACTTTATATCTGGAGACACTACACTGAACAACAAGAGTTTAAAGAACAGCACAGATCATTAGAACTACTATTGATATATGATTTCATAATTTTTTAGAGTTTTTCAAATAATACTGTATATCGTGCCATAGTCCTTGGAACTTGGGTATATCTGACGAGAGAATATTCCATCAGGAATCGAAAGTAATACTTCACGATTTTTAAGTATTCCACGCATTAAAAATAAATACAGGTGTAATACGGTAACGTATAAGTATGAACCGAGTTATGATCCCTTACTTTTAATAAGTGTAATATATACCGGGTGCTTCAAAACAACACCGACAACGTTTGGGAGATTATTCGTTGACACCAAGATAGGACGAAAAGTATGGACCAACCTGGGAGCACAAATGCTTGCTTCGGAGTTATAGGCTGCCGAAAATATGGGAAAATGAACTTTGAAGGTCCATAGCTCCAATATTACGGGACCTAGCGTAGTCGGGTCAGGACTTTATTTAGGAACTAGCAAGTGCTATATCCAAATATCCATGTTTCAGAATCTTGCGATACTTCCACAACAATTTTTATAGAGGTAGTTGGTGAGTACTTCAAATTATGTGCCCATAGCTAAACTGTCTCTATAAAAATTGTTGTTCCAGTACCTCAGGATTCTGAAACATGTATTTTTGGATATGGCAGATAGTTCCTAATTAAAGTCTTGACCCGACTGCGTTATGTCCCCACGTTTCGGATCTATAGACCTTTAAACTTCAGTTTTTTAAAATGTTTTCTGTAGTTTTAACTACGGAAGGAAGCATTTGGGTACCACGTTTGTCTGTACTTTCGGTCTTATTTTGGTGTCAGGAATCACCTCTCAAACGCTGTCGGTGTTGATTTGAAACAACCTGTATTTTGATTGAATCCTAACATTTTTTGAACTACAATATTTTATTATGGATGGAATGTTATAACTTAAACTTTATTTCTTCTTCCAGCAACTATAAAAATGATATCCTATACTTCCGCGTGTTATTCCGGACTATATTTACACCCCTTCCTCTGCATAAGTCCAATTCCTATTCATCTTTGGTATTAATTGCGAGTACATGAATAACTCAAAATTTCACAGTTATAGGCTGAACATTAACGGATACCTGGAAACCTAGAAAAATAAAAAAAACTGTAATTCTCCCTTAGTAGTCGCATTTTTCCAAATGCCATCAAATTTGGTGCCTAGAATAAAAAAAAAGCATTTATCCAAAATTTCGTGGATCTTCACGTGGAAATTTCGGAAAACTGCGAAGAGCAAGAAATCAGCCTATCACCTCTACTAGCAAAATCCTGTCTTATCTGCAATCTAGGGTCCAAGGAGAATGTTACTTCAACATTTCAAGGGTTTGAGCCTGATAACATATGAAAAAGTCTATAATAAAACTAGTCAACAAATTTTAACTTTTTCTTCTGCAACATAAGAGAAAATACCTGATCTTAAAGGAACGTTGGCCGCTGAATTCGAATCTGTAATCGGTTTTTCTCTATCACGCACAGTTTTCCCAGGACAGAGGGATTTTCGGAAAATTTCTCCCAAAATTTCCCTTTTTCTTCATTTTTGTACCTCTAGCTCCGCTACCCTTTAGTATATAAACATGCAAATTATATTCTAGATTAGCTTGATTTATACTTAGTAAACCTTGTAAGTTTCATCTGAGTCGCATCATTCTGCATTGAGAAATAAATATATTTCTATAAATATATGCTATGTGTACTGTCCATTTTACCATATACAATAGGTGCAGAAAAATCACATGTAACTTCCACGGGAATTACAATATAAGCAAGGTTTATACTTCATTGGATTTGTAATAAAACATACTTTACAATGATGTATACACCGTGTCCGCCATTTTTATAAGAGGGAAATTCTAGAGGATTTTTCGGGAAATTCCCTAAAAAAACTATAGTTTTTCTCTTATAGTGATATTTTTAAGTCACTGTTCATATAGTGATACAGAAGCGGGAATTGTGCCAGAATATAGACTTATATCAATTCAATAAATCAATACCGGCGGGAGCTCATGTGGTTCGGATTCCACGTTAATCAGTAGGTCCACGTCTCATATAGCCTCGCTGCTGAACGGGACGTAAAACTCAAAATCACCTCAATAAATCAATAGCTCACTAGTAAACAAGGTTTTTGCCACATGAAAGAAAACATCTGATCCTAAAGGAACTTTAGTCGCTGAATTCGAAAGTGCAATCCGTTTTTCTCCATCACCCACAGTTTGTTGCGTGACAAGGGGAGGGGGCTGAGAAATTTTCCCAAATATACCCTTTTTTTTTCAAATTTTCGTACCACTGACCATTGAAATATAAATACAAAAATGACACCATATAAAACTTTGATTTATAGTTAAGAAACCTCGCAAGTTTCAGAACAATCGCATTATTATTTCTAGAGAAATAAATATAGCTGCATGTATGTTGTTTGTACTACTTATTTTAAGACGTGATGTTGCGTTCTTTGCACCGAAAGAAAAACGCAATTTCATTTACCCATAGAGGCACAAATACGAAAAATGAGAGTATACGACATGGAGTAAGAGGTCTGTGGTTTTCTACCACCTGGCATGTGATTGCATTGATCCAGCTGTACAACAACACGTGTTTAGCTGATGCAATAAAGCTGCGAAAATCGAACTCTACTGATAAATTGTCAGGTCCATGGCAAATAGATAAGGAAGTGTTGTATATTGTAGGTTTAGTTTTAATTTGGATTTACCTGTGACAAGGGATCGTAAATGCGTGTGCGTGTTTGTTTTCTTTCTCCGCTATGAAGAGATCGCAGCGTGCGTGTATAAACTCACCGAACACTTTCTGTTACGTGTGTGGAAAATATACTGTGAAGAGTCAGCGCCGTGCATTAACAGAAACGTTAAAACAAGCTTATTATAGCTATTTTAGGTGTCATGTGGGTGATCAAGACAAAGTGTGGGCTCCCGATGTGTGCTGTGTAGCATGCTATTCTACCCTTATTAAGAGGAAAAGTGGCGATAAAACTCGAGCTATGCCTTTGCGGTGCCAATGGTCTGGCGAGAACCAACCAGTCATGCTGAAGACAGTTATTTCTGTCTAACAAAAATTTGGGGTCATTCTAAACGAACAAAATCCAATATTGAGTAACCAAATGTTCCATCCGCTCTAAACCCATACCACATGGACCTGAACTCCCAATCCATGATCCATACGTACAGTAAGAAGAATCTTCTCCAACAGAAGAGCAAGTAGATGAGTTGCCCGAACCATCAACCTCCTTTGATCCAAACTATAGCTCAAACAAAAACACACCTCTTCTTGTTAACCAGTCCAGACTGAATGACTTAGTAAGGGATCTAAATCTGAGTAAGCAACAAGCTGAGTTGCTCGGATCGAGACTTCAAGAATGGAATTTACTGGCCCCTACCACCAGAATTTCAATTTTCAGAAACCGACATGAACAATTTTCAGGTTACTATATAATGCAAAATTCCCTCTGTGCATGTACAAATATAGATGGTTTAATGGATGTACTAGGTTTCCAACACATCCCTGAAGAATGGAGGTTGTTTATCGACTCCTCTAAAACAAGCCTTAAGGCTGTTTTGCTACATAATGGGAACACTAAACCATCAATTCCAATGGCATATTCCATAGAGATGAAGGAAACTTATGAAAGTTTGTGATGTTAGCTGTGATACATTATAACAAGTACTGTTGGCAAATCTGTGGTGATTTAAAGGTCATTGCTATATTACTGGGGCTTCAGGGAGGATTTACAAAATACTGTTGTTTTCTTTGCTTGTGAGACAGTAGGGCAACTGAATCACACTACATTCAAAACGAATGGTCCCCAAGAGAAGCATATATGCCAGGGAAACACAATGTTAAGTTATCTCCCTTAGTTAATTCAGAAAAAATTCTGCTGCCGCCTTTACATATAAAATTAGACTTAATGAAAAACTTTGTTAAGGCCATGGACAAGAATGGAGAAGGTTTTGCGTACCTTAGAAGTCAGTCTCCAAAAGTTAGTGACGCGAAAGTAAAAGAATGGATATTCGTCGGGCCCCAAATTTGGAAACTATTAAAGGACAACATCTTTGAGACAAAGTTAAATAATGATGAACTATCCGCCTGGAGAGCTTTCAGTAAAGTGGTGTATGGATATTTTGGGAAATCATAAGGCAGAAAATTACCGTCAATTGGTTCAAGAGCTTTTGGATAGCTATCAAAGGTTAGGATGTAGAATGTCCCTGAAAATTCACTTTCTTCATTCCCACTTGGAATTTTTCCCCGAGAATTTAGGAGCTGTAAGTGACGAACAAGGGGAACGATTTCATCAGGACATTCAAAAAATGGAGCAACGTTATCAAGGTAAATGGGATCCTCATATGATGGGCGACTACTGCTTGTTTTTAGTTAGAGAAGCTGACTGGCACTACAAAAGAAAGAATTAGTTGTAAGTACAAATGTTTTGTTTTCATGCTTTGTAAAGCAGTTGTGCATTTGATCCATTGTGAGTTATTGATATTTGTTTTTGTAGGTCAATAATATTTTTTGTTTACTTTCTTGAATAACGTTCAAAAGGCGTGGAAACTAAGAATTTTGTTGTATACTTTTGGAGTTAAAGATCAGTTTTTCAATAGGATTAATCTGGCGCAATTCCCGTTTCTGTATCACTATATGAACAGTGACATGAGACAAAAAAATCTACTTTTTTAGGGAATTTCCGGAAAAATCCCTCTAGAATTTTCCTCTAATAAAAATGACGGACATGGTGTATACATCATTGTAAAGTATGTTTCATTACAAATCCAATGAAGTATAAACCTTGCTTATATTGTAATTCCCGTGGAAGTTACATGTGATTTTTCTGCACCTATTGTAATAAGTAAAATGGACACTACACATAGCATATATTTATAGAAATATATTTATTTCTCAATGAAGAATGATACGACTCAGGTGAAACTCTCAGGGTTTACTAAGTATAAATCAAGCTAACCTAGAATATAATTTGTATGTTTATATGAATAAGGGTACAAAAATGTAGAAAAAGGGAAATTTTGGGGGAAATTTCCCAAAAATCCCTCTGTCACGGGAAAACTGTGCGTGATAGAGAAAAACGAATTGCAGATTCGAATTCAGCGGCCGAAGTTCCTTGAAGATCAGCATTCTTCTTTCATGTGGCAAAAGCCTTGTTGACTAGTGTAATTTAGGCTCATTATTTCCTCTTAAGGATTATATTTCATAAAACTCTGTCCCATCTACATCCTACGGTGCAAGGAGGACATTTATACTAAATTTTAATTTCCTAGCCGCAATAATTTCTGAGATTTGTTCATAACTGAAGATGTGAATCAGTCTGTATTTACTCGTTTGTATAAATACAGATAAACAATCCAGATAATCAAAATTACTGTAGATGTGTGGGTAGTACTCGTATGTTAAATTTCGTACTTGTGTACTTGATAATATTTTAGCGATAAACTCAAATTTATTTTCATATTGTTACTGGCCGAAAGTTTGAAGTTTCCGATCAAAACGTTATGATATTATACGAGTGAAAATCGTACTTGATAATTTAAAAGTGAAACAAAGTGCGGTAAACATGGAAATATTTTAAAAATCAGAGGAAGACATTAAACAAAAGTAGAACAAAAGATAATTAAAAATTGTATATAAATAATATGAGAAACAGTACTACTGCAAATTAGCATGGTAATTCAGACATTAAAACATTCAGATTGAACTCTTTGAGAGGTGTTGTTACCTTTCTTTCTACTTACAGATAAACTCAGAATATACAATAAGGATTCGACAGAAGGTTTGAAATGTAACTGTTACCGAAACTGTCTGCAAAATAGTGTCATAGCTGTGAGAAATGTAGGGTAAGTGCGTTATTTCTAATAAGCGAACTATGAACATCTCTTTATGTGCATTAAAACTTTGTTAATATAATATCCTTTCTCATGGCTAATGATCCTAACGTATTTATTTAGGTTAAAGAAATAAAATAAAGTGAAAGTAATTTTGAAAGCGCATCAATTTTCATGTTAGTTAATTTTAGAAAAAAAAACATATGTATTATATTGCCATCAGTCTCTGAATACTCACACCATACAAAGTTTAGAGAATTATTTACCATTTTATGTTCAGCAATATATGCAGCTATCAATACTCTGGCAGCGGGATGTAATGTTCGACAGAGTGGAAAATAATTTTTGAATGTCTAAGAGATCACATGAATTTCTTGTTTATGTTCATTTAACTTTTGTTTCATTTCTGTTGCTCATTTCTTCTAGCAGATGTAGGTCCATGATTCGAATAAGAAAATATATGCGATTTCTCTTTGACGTAGTTTATCTACTATCGTATCTTGCTTAAATAATTCACACTAATTTTATAACGATATCGTCTATGTTTCCCCTTGAAAGCCATACGTAAAGGGTCCAAAAATATCCATGAAATACTACAGTCCATAACAGCTTCTGTTCGAACTGGAAATCCATAAATAATTCCTCGTTCGTAAATGTTATTAATATTTTGCAGTAATGTTTTGCATGCATTTTGTTTGATTTCAAAATCGTTTATTCCTTCTCTTGTTATTAAATTAAAGAATGCATGATCTCTGTTACAATAATTAACAATTCATACTATGATTGTGTTATTGTTCCTTCTATAGGTGTAATTAACATCATTTACGCTTACTTAACATCATTTACGCATGAGGCAAGTAACAACGTTCGTTTAAAGCATAATGCGTTACTCAGGCCACGAACAGGCCGACATGCTATTGATATACGGGCATAGTGATCGCAGTGGTCATGAAGCAGCTAGACTTTGTCAGGAATGATCTCTCTCTCTCTCTCTCTCTGTGTGTGTGTGTGTGTGTGTATGAAACAGGGACGGTGCTAGTTGCCCATGTAGATGATAAACATACCCTCGTGTACATTCCGCATAAAAAAAATTGCCACAGCAAACACCGTGCAGCTAGGCCACCCAATACACACCTTCTTATCCCATAATCGGGTCTGGTAAAGAGACTCCGTCTCTCTCCTCTTTTCTTCTCTCCCATACTAAATTTAGCTAACAACATGAACACAATTCTAATTTCAAACTACACATGTATTAGTATCGATAAAATGAAATTAAAAGAAACGGAGACGAAACAAGATTCATAAGTTGATTTAGGGAGAAACTGAAACACACACAATGAAAAATTGAAAAACTGGATGTATATTACACAGATGTTCAGAAATGAGGCAGAGAGAAAGAGAGAGAGAGAGAGAAGGCGAGAGAAGAAGAAAAAGAAAACGGAGAACAGAAAAAAAGGTGGATGTTTAAATTTAGTAACAAAGCAACGTAACATTATAAAGTTCCCCTAGCAAAAATTCAACAGTAATATAGAAATAATGTTTTTTTATATATTTCTTCAGGACTATTCGAATATATAGAGGATGCTTGAAACATTCATTAAGATTTTTTCATAAAGGATAGCATACTCAATTTCCAGTAGAAGTGTAGATCCCACAGACGCATCTAAGATAATGTCAAAAGTCTAACACACATGCTTTGTTTCCGCGTGGTTCGGTTGTAAATTCGATTGTGTTCATTGGACGTTCCGATGCAAACGACGGATAGCGTAGGACATATCTTCCATTCCAGACTACTAATGCAAAGTGAACAAAAAAAAACGAAAAGAAAAAGGAAGAAAGAAAGAAAGAAAGATAAAATTGAATGAGTATTATTTTACTGGTAAATTTTTATCAGAAATATCCTATATTTAAAATCCAAACGGTATCGTAATGAAAAGTTACAAATGTTCAAATGGAAAAATGGATGGTCCTTATAGATGTAGCAGACCTTGCAGGCCTTGCAGTTTTTTTTCAAATTTCAATATGAATAAATCACATTGAATTATAGGATGGAAACAAATTTGTGTCCAACTAGTATAAATAAAATTTTGTTTTCAAATAACCAAAGATGTTGCCATTTCCTAGTCTTTTCCGAAGATTTATCCGTTCCGAACATCCAGCATCACTCTTATCTCTTGCGGATATAACGTTGTAATTTGCACAGATAGACATAGAATGAACACACTAGAGCTCAAACGGACCATAGTGTCAGTCGGATGATGTAGGTTACCTTATGGACCACCACTTGGTCGCTGAGTCAAAGCCGTAGTGACCCAGTAATTCGACTGACAAGGGAAGTATGAATGAGCTCATATCGAAACATACCGTAAAAGTTAATTCAGAGGAACGAAGTCCCACAGAAAGACCACACACAAAAAAGCAGCTGCGTTTTCGAAGTGGAATTAACCAAAATGGTAGATTGAAATGTCGCGTATCCATGTCGACAATTGCACAATACCTTCAGTACCACCCCTTGTAGACCGCCTGTTAATAATAAAAAGTAAATAACAACAATTTGGGTACATACTATACGTAAGGGGAAGTCGTACGGTAAGGTGAACCTTGACAGCAGCCATCTTGAAATCCGCCATCTTGAATTTAGGTCAAGGTTTGTAAATAGGAATAGGGCAATATGATACATGATTTTGGGGTAGAATTTAAGCTGAAAAACAATGGTAACAATAGTACTAAGATATGTGTAATTGGTAAAAAGTTAACAGGCATATTTATTATGTATGTTTCCATGTGAACAACTCCCGAATGAAGCAGCTGTCCAACAATTTGTAAAATACAAAAATATAGGAAACACCCTCTATATTTTCCTAACTTGTTCCAGATGTTGTTGAGCAAAGCTACATACCTTAGGAAATTAGTCTGCAAATTTGGTTCTAATTGGATGAATAGCGGCGGAAAATTTAGGCAAAACAATTGATACCAAAATACTTATATTAAATGCTGTATGTGCAATTTTCTACGATCTGTCTCATTTCTGCTTTTATTTCTACCCTCATTGAAATGTATTGTGGAACTATCAAGAAGGAAGTACACTTCAAAAGCAACAACTTATTTTTGGACAGCTGTTTCATTCGGGTGTTGTTCACATGGAAACAAACATGATAAATATGACTGTAACTTTTTACCAAATGCACGTATCTTAAAACTATTGCTACCATTGTTTTTCTGCTTAAATTCTACTCCAAAATCATGTATCAAATTTACCTATTCCTATTTACAAAACTCGACCTGAATTCAAGATGGCGGATTTCAAGATGGCTGCTGTCAAGGTTCACCTTACCGTACGACCTCCCCTTAGGTATAGTATGTACCCAAAATGTTGTTATTTACTTTTTATTATTAACAAGCCGTTTACAAGGGTTGGTACTGAAAATTTGCGCAATTGTCGACATAGATACGCGACATTTCAATCTGCCATTTTGGTTATTCCACTTCGAAAACGCAGCTGATTTTTTGTATGTGGACTTTCTGTGAGACTTCCTTCCTCTGAATGAAATTTTACAGTAGGTTTCGATATGAGCTCAATCGTACTTCCCTTGTGAGACTCGGTAACCCAGATGATAAAAAAGATATTTTGCTTATTCACTTGCATTTAAACAGTATTTCTTCCAGAGATGACCAGGACTGGAGATGTTATCCCCAGAGCACAAAAACTCGACGCTGAAGTTGCCAGTTAATTACATTTTCCAGACCAGGTCCATCAGTCTCTTGCTCCGTTTTAACTTTGGAACATGCACACGCAAATGAAGTGCGGGCGTGTGTTTCAGAGAGAGAGGGGGAGAAGTAAAAGATGCAAACACAGGATAGGGAAACGTCGAGAAAAAGAGGAAGAGAGAGAGAGAGAGGGGGGAGACGAATATAAATATGAAACATACTTAAAATTAAAGTGTATGATGAGGAACCCACACACAGTTTATTCGAATTCTCGCCAGTGATGCTTTGTAACTCCTCCAACAGAACATAAATCTCTGTTTGCAGCCATTATTTTATTGCGAAAAAGTAACACTTCCTGACGGGGAATCGAATCCAGACTTTTCACTTGGAAGTCTTATACTTTACCACTACACCACCGAATGCTTTACTACACCACGTTTTTGTGCAGCAAATGCTGTAATATATCTTTCTGAGAACGATAACACGAAAAGTGTTTACTGAAGATCAATGAAGTGTTTCGAATGTCTGGTAAATCCCTTGCCCTTACCCAAACAACATTCGTAAATCGTTTCTATCGTGATAAAGCTGTTTTCTTACACATTCTTAAGCATTCTAATATGAGAAATCGTTTCTTCACTATCAATTTGTAAAAAAAATCAACTTCGGTGTGAACAGGATTTGAACCTATGCCTGACAGCTTTATTAATAGTAACTCCAGTACATTACCGCTACACTATCAGTTTTATTATTACCTTCTTCAAAAATACAAAATGGACTCAACTAGTTGAGTTTATACAAGAAAAGCACTAGACATAAAAGTAAAAATCACCAATTCTGGGTCTACAACTATAAATGCAGAGAACTAAAAATAAATAAATGCATATTTAAAAAAAAACGAGAGAGGAACTTTAGTTCATGACAAAAGTACTTCCAAAATCATACTAAAAGAAATCCTTTCCTGCTGCGGAGAATAACATTTCCGGCGTGTACGTTCAGAGAAAATCAAAATAAGTGCGTGCATTCAGTAACGTGATATGCCGCTGGAAATATAGTAAAGTGCTGGCTAGCAGGAAGAGCACTGTACGATGCTTAGTGGAAAGGAAGAATGAAAGTCCGGCAGGAGCATATGATCAATGTGAAACTGTGCACTCGGGCGACGAGTGATACGACCCACCATCACTTGCAAGGCGTTCCGTATCACTGGCGCTCCCTCACATGTTGTAAACCGTTGAGGCAAAGTGTCCTCAGAACGACATATAGTACACAAAGCATCTGGTGCTCGTTGTATTACATAAAGACGCGCACGTGTAGGGATAAGTAGATGAACTACTTGAAACCATAACACTTGCATATAGGAAGGAAAGATTGGGTTCCAAATGTGAGTCCACACTTGCTGCCACTCTATATGTGGAAACTGTTGTACTACTCGTAACTGAGTCGGCTGAGAGGACAATGTGAAGAGAACAGAATATAATGAGCGAGCATTGTGCTGCTGAGGGACCAACGGCACCCCGGCATAAATCCAATATCAAATAAAGATCAAAACATATTTCGGACACTGATCGGCAAATTGAATAAAAGGGGGATTGACAGGGTGAGCGTACTCCGGCCAAAAACAACTAAAACAATGGTTCGTAATAGAGTCGTCGGATGAAAGACCCACGTAGGAATCTGCCATGATGGGAGTTTGTCATTTGAGACGGATATGAACTAAACCTAGACCACCGCGGGAACGTGGGAGGTAAATGGCACTTCTGGGAATGCGAAAATAGTACCCCGCCATATATGCCAAAGGAACAGAGATTCAAATCTTTTGGCGTAAATCTCAGGGAGGGGAAATACCCAAGCCCTATAGCACAACTTAGATGCCACGTAGATATTGATAAATTGAATGCGATGCCATAAATGAAGTCGACGAAAGCGGAGGATGAAGAACAACCCACGAATTTGCTTAAGGAGAGGTTGCCAAACTTCTTCATAATGGGGAGTGGAAAGTGACGTGAATGGAATGCCTAAAATAGTTAAGGATGTAATATGCTGTATAGGCTGCGTACGTGGGGTAGGAGAGGGTAACTGAAATCCGTGAAATTGTAACACTTGAGTTTTCTTTCCAATAAACTGAAGGCCAGAGCAACGCGAGAATCGGTTGAGAACAGGAAAGACACACTGAAGAGCAACCGCGTCGACCCCTGTGATAGTCAGATCATCAGCGAAACAATCGATGTTTTGACAAGTAAAGAGGGTAGGGCCTGGGGGAGACACAAGCGCCAAACGATAGAGGAGAGGGTCTATAACAAAAGAAAACAAAATAGAGCTTAAACTACAGCCCTGGCGCAAACCTCGCTTTAAGGGAATGAGGTCAGATAGATGCCCATTAATTTGGAGACGAAACGTGGCCGTGGTGTATAAATTCGAAATTACTTCACAGAAAGCTGCGCAAAAACCCCAAGCGTCGAGGGTTAGGCGAAGGAAATTGTGATCGACACTATCATAAGCCTTCTCTAGGTCTACTGCTAACGCTCCTGCTGGGACACTGCGAGACTGAAAGTATGCAAAGAGATCTCGAAGAGTACGAAGGGTAAATTGAATGTTATTCGATTCGTGCAGGGCTGCTTGATACGGACTGATAAGTTTCTGTATGATAGGTCGCAATCGGGCTGTAAGAACTTTAGTAAATAATTTCAAATCAACTGGCAATAAAGAGATAGGGCGATAATCCGCCACAACCTTCGCCTTGGACGATTTGGGTATAAGTGCAACAACCGCAGTAATAGAATGAAAGGGCACATTAGACAACCAGGAATTAAAAAAGTGTCACAAGGGTAATACGAAGAATAGGCCAGTAATGACGGTAAAAAGATCTATACCGGGAGAGCTACGTCCCTTAGACTTATTGAGAACCGCAAAGTTGTCGTCAGCAGTAATTGGGCGCAATAAATCCTGACAAGCGTCTGCAGGCAGTAGCTGGGGAAGGGCTGGTAGAAACTCGGGAGCAAAAAGAAAATCCGAATTCGATGCGCTCGTAAAGGCGATAGTGTTGCGTAAATTCTTGTAAGATCTGTAAAGGGTCGGAAATGGTATCGCCGTTGGCCAATACTAACGATTCAATGCATGTAGCTCGTCGCTGTCGAAACAGGGGATCCACATGATACAAGGAAGACAATTCTTCCGGAAAACAATTATATATATCTTCTGAAAAATACGCCTGCAACGATACTCGAGAATCGATTTGACGCATTCTACGTTTAATGTCGTTAATTCAAGCCAGATTAAGTAGAGAAGGCTGTGCAGCCCAGAGGTCACATAGTGCTCTATAATAAAACTCATATAGCTGACGATCGTGCTGTTGGGACAATTTCCCTCTCCATTGAAAGAAACGACGGAATTTGGGTTCACAATAAGTAATCCACCACGCAACATCCGTTGGAAAATAACGTTGCATTTTACGCCAGTACTTAACTATCATGCCAGTTGAAACTAGAACCGAAATATTCTTTACTTAGCCTTGATCATTCTAACGATCAAGCTTCTTTTAAGGTTATTTGCACATAAGTGCACAACGAATTTCATGACCTAGAGAGAAATTAGTGCCTACTGGTAAAGGAAACAACATACAATGTGGGAAAAATTACAGAAATAGAAACATATTATTAATTAATTTCGCCCATCAAGTGCAGAAGTACAGGAATAATAATAATAATAACAACAATAATAATAATAATAATAATAATTATTATTATTATTATTATTATTATTATTATTATTATTATTATTATTATTATTATTATTATTATTACTAGCATCAATTGGCAGCTTTGCTGGGCTAAATTGAGAAAAAACAATAATATGATCAGTTATTCCAACACTTTTTCTATTACTAAAGCGCTCTTTGATACCGTTCATTTTCGATGAGTTTTATATTTCCCACGTTGCGGAATACGGCATCTTCTGTGTCATTGTTCATCTCAGCCACCCGGAAAACTATGAACTCGACAATGATATTGGTTATTTTGATCACTTTTATATGTCTGCCCCTCCTCCATGTTGGGGACGGAATTTGGATTTAAACGGCATCAGATGTGTCACTGTTCATCTCAGTGACTCCAAAAATTATAGCTTCGATACTAATATCGGTCATTTTTCGTTCTCTTTTAAATATTACTATCCTTCTCCATTCCTTTAGTTACACCATCAAAATGATATGAGGAAAACCATCTCTGGTTCGAACTTCATGTAGGTTGAAAGTTTTATCGAGATTGGTATGGTGGTTAAAGACTTATTAAGTTATACACATATATATAACTTAATATATATATATATAACTTAATAAGTCCCATTCCCCTTCTCTAACTTCTAGCGTCAAAGTGAAATAATAAAAACCATATCAGGCCCGAACCTCATCTATGTTAGAAATTTGATCAAGAATAGGTCGCGTGGTTCAAGAGTTACTAAGTTTTATTTATTTTTAAATATCTTTACAATCCCCTCTACTCCCCTAAGTTTTACCGCCAAAGTGACATGATGAAAAGCATTATAGGCTCGAACTTCATCCATGTTGAAAATTTGATGCAGATCTGTCCGGTGGTTCAAGACTTATTAACTTATTAACATAGTCACATTTATTTTTATTTGTATTATTTTTGTATATTTCTCCGTCTTCTCCCTTCCCTACATTCCTCCATCAAAGTGAAATGGTTAAAATCATTCAATGCACAAACGTAATCTATGATGCAAATTTCATCCAGATTGGTCGTTTGATTCAAAACTTATTAAGTTTCCTTTATTTTTTATATGTTCGATTCTCCCCCTGCCCTAAGTAACACCATCAAAACGAGTAGATATTAATACTCCAAGGACCGAACGTTATCAAAGTTGGATATTTGATCGAGATCAGTCGGGTGGTTAAAGAGACTATAAGTCACACTCACTTTAATTTTATAATATAGGTTATTATTATTATTATTATTATTATTATTATTATTATTATTATTATTATTATTATTATTATTATTATTATTATTATTCGCGTCCTTTTTAATCTGCATGTTGAAATTACTGCATAATATGTTTTTATTTCTGTATGTTTTTTCCTTGATTGAATGTGGTTTCCTTTAGTAGAGGGCATTACTTTCTCTCTAGGTCGTCGAATAAATAAATTGCGTTGTGCACTTAGGTGCAAATAACCTTACAAGAAGCTTGATCGTTCCAATGATCAACACTAAGTAAGTAATATTTCGGTTCTAGTTTCAGGTTACATGACAGTGTAGCGCTAACGTAATGGAGGTACCACTAATAGAGCTGTCAAACATAAGTTCGAATTCTGTTCACGCCGATGTTGTATTTTTTTTACAAAATGATAGTGATGAATCGATTTCTCATATTAGACATGCAATGCTTAAGCATGTGGAAGCAAACACTTTTTTCATGATAGAGACGATTTACGAAAGTTGGTTGGGAAAGGACAAGGTATTTACCAGACATTCGAAACACTTCATTGATCTGCAGTAAACACTTTTTGTGTTATCGTTCTCAGAAAGAAATATTACAACATTGTTTGACGAAGTTTGGGTAAATCAATCGGTGGTGTAGTGGTAAAGCACCAGACTTCCAAGCGGAAAATCTGGGTTCGATTCCCCGTCTGGAATTACAACATTTTTGCATAAAAGAATGGCTGCAAACAAAGATTTATCTTCTGTTGTAGAACTTACAAAGCATCACAGGCGAGAATTCGAATAATCAGTGTGTGTGTTCTTTATCATACACTGTAATTATAAGTATGTTTCATATTTATATTCGTCTCTCTCCCTCTGTCTCTCTTTCTCTTTCTTGACGTTTCGCTATCCTGTGTTTGCATCTTTCACTTCTCCCCACTCTCTCTCTCACACACACACTTCATGTGTGTGTGCATGTTTCAAAGTTAAAACGGAGCAAGAGACCCATAGACCTGGTCTGGATAATGTAATTAACTGGCAACTCAAGCGTGGGTATTTTGTGCTCTGGGGATATCATCTCCAGTCCTGGTCATCTCTGAAAAAGGACCGTTTAAACGCAAGGGAATAAGTAAAATATATTTTTTGTAATGTGGATTACCGAGTCTCAGTCGAATTACCGGGTCACTACGGCTTTGACTCCTCGACCAAGTGGTGGTCCATAAGCCAAAAAACATCATCCGACTGACACTATGGTCCATTTGAGCTCTAGCGTGTACATTCTGTCTGTGCAAATTACAACGTTATATCTGCAAGAGATGAAAGTGATACTGGATGTTCGGAACGGATAAATCTTAAGAAGAGACTAGAAAATGGCAACTTCTTTGGTTATTTGAAAACAAAATTTTATTTATACTATTTCAACACAAATTTGTTTCATTCAATTTTATCTTTCTTTCTTTCTTTCTTTCTTTCATTCTTCCATTTTCTTTTCGCTTTTTTTCTTTTTTTTTGTTCACTTTGCATTAGTAGTCTGAAATGGAAGATATGTCCTACGCTACCTACTGGATTTATTAGAGTGTGGTTTACATCAGTACGTCCAGTGAACACTACCGAATTTACAACCTATCCACGCGGAAATAAAGCATGCGTGTTAAACTTTTGCCATTATATTAACTTTGTCTGTGATATCTACAGTTCTACTAGAAATTGAGTATGATATCCTTTTTGAAAGTGAATTAATGGATATTTCAAGCATCCTCTATACATTCGGATAGTCCTGAAAAAATATATAAAAGAAACGTTATTTCTATATTACTGTTGAATTTCTGGTAACGAAATTTATAATGTTACGTTGTTTTCTTACTAGGAATAAAATTCCACATTTTTATTTTTTCTCCCTTTTCTTTTCTTCTCCTCTCACTTTCTCTCTCTCTCTTTCTCTCTGCCTCATTTCTGAACCTCTGTGTAATAGACATCCATTGGTTTAAATTTTTCATTGTGTGTGTTTCAGTTTCTTCCTAAATCAACTTATCAATCTTGTTTCGTCTCGCTTTTGTTATTTCATTTCACTGACACTACTGCATGTGTAGTTTGAAATTAGGATTGCGTTCATGTTGTTAGCTGATTTTAGTATGGGAGAGAAGAAAGAAGGAGAGAGAGGGGGCCTCTTTTTCAAACACGATTATGGAATAAGAAGTTGTGTATTGAGTGGCCTCGCTACACGGCGTTAGCTGTCGCAATTGTTTTCATGCGGAGTGTACAAAAACCTGTTACGGACGTAAGAGTGTTAGAAGCTGTGGACAATGATCCAAATACGAGTACTAGATAATTTTGCAATAAAATGCGTGTTAGTTACATTACTGTGTGATATGAATTGCATGAAAATACATGTACCTATATCACCTGCAAGGAGTACAATTACTGATACAAACGAAAGTCAGACCCATGAAGAAATCTGACAGTGATTCATTCAACAGTCAGCTACATTCATGGTATTTCAGTCGTGAGTACTGTTCACTAACGAAGCAACATTTGGAAGGGATGGTATCTTAACAAGTACGAGTTTTGTTGGGAAAATAATGAGACTGATTTTATAGCAAATTAAAGTCTTTGTGTTTTTCAAAGAACAATGTTATCCTATTCAAAGTAAATTCCTTGGGGAGTTATACCCCGGTTAAGTCGTTGTTTCTACTCTTGATAGCAGCACTGGAGGTCTTCAACAGGTATGGCTTTTAACTGGTCGGTCACAGTCTTGTGAATGTTGTCTATAGTTCCAAAATGTCGTCCTTTTAGGACATGCTTCAATTTCGGGAAAAGGAAAAAACTCACAAGTTCTAAAATTAGTTGAATAGGGAGTTGAGGATCAACAGTAATGCGGCTTGAGGTCAAAATTCACTTATGGAAATGGCCGTGTGACACCTTTTATCGGCACCATTTTGGCACAAATCTTTCGCATGTTCAAATCGTCTGGCAAATTTGATGTACGGTGAAAGTGCTTATATTTAACTGTTCACGTTCAACGTTTTGGTCAGTTTTTAAAAGTTGAAGATCTGCCTGAGCGAGGTAATCTTCAACGTGTTCTTGATCTTCCTAAAATAATTCGTGGCAGCGGAAAACTTGTGCTCTTGATAATAAATGCCCCCCATAGACCTGTTTCGACATTTCCAAACTCACACTCGCGGATTACCAAGTTTAACACAAAACTTTATTGCGTAACGTGCTCTAAATTCCGATGCTCCATTTCTGTAACACACAACAAAAACACAAGTTCACTGATAGAGCTCGAAAAAATAATGTGTTAGCTTTACGGAGTTGTAACTCGGACTGTAGAAGTGGAAGGGATAAGCAAACCGGTCTATTACAGGCCGGTGGACACAATGTTGGCAGATCGCCTGCAGTGTTAACAGTCTCATTACTTTTCTCACAAACCTTGTATAACTTACACAAGTCCAAATATGCACATCCCTATTGTACGTTTGCTACTCATCTCAAAACTAATTTGAACTCATTGTATCGCTGGTATTCTCTATGATGAACTGATCAGCTCATATATGCTACCGCGAAGATTAAATGGAACACAATATTTCACCTTCCTGCAGGATACACTGCCAAAATTATTAGACTATGATCTCCTAACGATCTACTGCAATATGTGGTACATGCATGATTAAGCTTCTGCACACAATAGTGTGAATGTCTGCCGGGGATTAAATAAAAACTTCCCAAGATAATAGATTGGACGTGGCTGTCCAGTGCATTGGCCTACCCGGTCTCCGGATATGAATCCACTGCATTTTTGTCTGTGGAGACATGTTAAGATTTAGGCGTACGTTGCTTCTGACAACGACGTCAAAGGGCTGAAACAGCGTATTCACAATGCCTGTGCAACTGTTCGCCATGACCGAGGTGTCTTCGAAAAAGTTCGCCCAACCATGATCCGGCTTTGTCATGCATGAGTTACTGTCCATGTTAGACATTTTAACCATTCCTGCGATGTGTCAAAGAGTACGTTCGTGTTTCTCTGCACCACGATATCTACCATTTCGAACCTTATGTTCTCATTTTTTCGGTCATTGCTAACTTTTCCAATATTCGCAATATGCTATATGTTCATAGGACCTACTTTTATTTATTTCTTTCAGTCATCACACTCCTATGTTTGTTATATTAATAAAGTAACAACATTATTCTGAAGATAAACAAGTTTTACAGAATTTTGGCGCTACGATTTCTGACAACAAACTAAAAAAAAATATAGATCAAACTTCTTGCAGAAATGTCTTCTTTTGGGCCTATATCCAGTTGAAATTTTATAGGGAAAATGCATAAGCAGGCAAGCTCGAGAACGAGATGTCAAATGGAAGTCGGATATTAAGAAGCAATCATTAGTTTTAGTCATATATATCATTAATGTGGAATTGAACGTGATGTTGGGGCGGCGCAATGGTGGATTCCAAAACCACCAAGTAATTCCTTGTGTATTCTACCTAACCTAACTCAAAAACTAAGGATCATCCCATTTACGATAGGCAATATAATGGCTAATTCCTCAATATAAATAGTGTCCGCACTTTTTTAGTTCAGCAATACAGGATAGAGTGTTCGGATATAACACCAAGGACATTTAGGAAATTATTCGTTACACGGAAATGTGAAAATGAAATTATAGACTATTACAGGTGCAGACATGAGTTGATTTCTAACTGTAAACTATCGGGAAATTTGGTAAAAGATTAAGACGAAGTGTTGGGTGAAACTGGGATAAATAAAAATTTAGTAATTACTTTTATCCTTAGATTCTATTTATGTATTAATTCCCTCTTCTAAGTTAGAAGAAACTGCTTTTTTATTATCCAGAGGCAAGTTTAAAAACAGACTACGAAGAGAAGAAAGAGAAGATGAAGATTATAATCATTATATAAGCATTTATAAAACATTCAACTTTCAAAGACTGAAGAAAATATTAACTATTTTATAACAAAACAGATATTCTTCAATTAACGCGACTATCAAAATTTTAGAGATACAGCTCTTAACACATATAAGTAAAATTTTGCATGGTATTTCACGAGAGCGGGTTTTTTTGGATGTAATTTCAAAAATAAATAAAAAATAGAATTAACTTATTATGATAATTAGTCTTTATCGAAAAAGTTATAAAAAAAAGAACTTAGTTAATATTAAAGTGGATATGGTGTACAAAATAATTAGTATTTCTAAAATTACAATCCTGATAATATTCGTAGCTGTGAGTAACAGATATGGTTTAGATATGAATTATTATATGCCGTATATATATTACTAGATGAAATAAATTAATAATAATAGTGATTGAATTGAAGTTGAAAAAATGAAATCTTTAAGTTTTACGTCCCACAGTATGCCTCTTAGGATAAAGAAGACGCTGATTATGAGAAATGAATGAAATGGTAGTATGAAGAAAGTGGAAGAATCCAGAGAAAACCCATGAGCACGGCGTTTGTGCAGCACAAAAACCACACGGCGCGAGTTGGGATTGAACCCGGGACCCCAAGCACAGGAGGTGTGGATTGAAGTTGAGTTTAGCAGCCTGATCAGCAGTGAAGGTATATGAGACATGAACCTCGCCGTTAAAAAGGATTTATTCAAAAATGAATACGTTTTACTACTAGAAAAATAGTAAATTTGTCTCAATTTTGAGGAACTCATAAAATGAGAATGAGGAAATTTAGTTGCTTATTTGAGTCAGAGACTGGTTCTCAAAAACGAGTAACACTCTATCTATATGTTAAAATGCTACAATAGGGACAAAAGCGCCCTTTTTGTCCGTCGTCCCTTTTACAGGGTTTTTCCTTTTCTTCGGGTAAGTGCTTCATATATAGAAAAGTTGATGTGGTTGGTCTAAGTGGTGTACATATTTAATATTTATTAATTTATTCATTTATTGAGTACACATACATACAGAGAGATGATTGAAGGGTGAAAAAGAACTTGTAATGAGGATCAAACATAATATGATGGGAGGCCAAGTGTGATACAATAGTATTGTAGAAAATAATGCATTTATTAGCATGCCGTGCTGAATTATGGCGAATGTAAAACTGAAATGGCGAATTATGGCGTATGCAGTGTACAGAGTAGTAGATGAGGAAGGAATACAGTGCTCTGAATGCCACATCACAGGGGTTTGTTAGAACTGATGAAGACAGAGGAAGCCCATGTTAATAGGTAGCTACGGTGCATATGATGGGTAGATGAATGATGAAAGCTGACGTTGTTCATAGATGTGAAAGATTTCAGGATCCACTACAGCATCATCTAGTTGTAAATGATAGAAGGTCATGAAGTGCTAGAGAGGAGTATCGACGTAAGTTGAAGGTCGTGATACGAGCGTCGTGATACGAGCGTACCGTAGAATATCAAGTAACATTGGATGCTGCTGGCCAATTCGCTTGCAAACGTATCGAGTACTAAGCTATTCGAGATGATGCAATAAAAATGGAAAATCAATTAGCTCCTAAAGTAACCGTGTCGTGTGTGGTAAGCTGATGCGATATGCTAGGCGTAGAGCATGACGCTCTAGGATAGCCAATTTCTGATATAATTTTGGTTGTGCAGATGTACAGGCAGTGTGCCCATATGTTAATGTACTACGCAAAAAGGCTTTGCAAGAGTTAAGTACTGTTAACGTTTTTAGCCCCAGGTTTTACCGACTAAGCGCTTGAGTAGAATGAGCCGATTTCGTGCTTGGCGTATCTTGGTGAGGTGTGGATACCAGGTAAGTTTGGAGTCAAATATGACAACAAGATAAGTCAGAGTATTTGACGCCAGGACAGGTGTATGATATACTTGAAGGTTTAATCGACTTGGGTTCCTGTATATTCGTGAACGGGGTCTAAGTGGCAGGAAAAAATAGCCTGAGTTTTCGTAGAATTAATACTTAACCGCCATATATTACACCAGTGAACGAATGCATCAATTGCAGTTTGCAATGTTTACTGATTGATTACACTGTGAGGGTCGTCGTGAAAAAGGTGGTGTTGTCAGCAAACTAAAATATGCTTATGTTGTGTGGGACAAAAGGGTCGGCAACATACAATAACTATAATAGAGGAAACAGTGACGAACCTTGAGGAGCACCAGATTGAAGGAAGATCGGATGAGAGAGTGTTCCGTTAATAGAGATATATCCTAGTCTCCCTAATAAGAACGAATGTATGAACCTGATATATAATGATGGTAGTAGATAGTTATGGCGTTGTAAAGTAAACCAGGGTGCCAGTCTTGTCGAAAGCTTTCTCTAGATCAAAGGCTACCAGACAAGAAGGAAAACCTGTATTGTATTGATTAGAAATAGCTATAGATAGTCGTAATAAATGATCCAGCGTACTAAAATGAGGTCGAATACCGGCTTGGTGAATAGGATTAGGTTATGAGTTGCAAGGTGAGCGTGCATGCGGTGGACTAGAATTCGTTCCAAAATTATACAGAGGCAAATAGTATGGTAAATAGATGGATAAGACTGGACGTTAGACGGAGGTTTCTTAGGTTTTTCGAAGAGAAGAACTTTTGAGTATTTCCAGTCGATTGGAAAAAATCCATTTCGGAGTATAAAAGTATATGTCGTGCTGAGAAACAGAAAAAAAGAAGGTGGAGCTTGCCTGATGAGAACATACGTAACAGAACCAAATCCTGGAGCAGTGTTGTGTTTACGGAATAATGTTCGGTGAATATCGTCTGGTTGGATAGGAGGGGTAAGTGTATTTTTGGGTTCCAAAGAGTGATTGAAAGATGGGCGCAGAAAAGTAGAAGATTAATTTGTAATTCAGTTTATTGACTTTTGTACGCTTTGCGGTGTATGGCAACCTGGAAGAGGTGTAAAAATATCTAGGAAAAATGAAGCAAATGTATTAGCTTTATCAATATCAGAGATAACTGCCTGATTATTTTGAACAATGGGGTATCGTGTGAGGGTAACTGCCCCTGTGAGTTGATGGAAGTTGCGCCAATATTTACTAGGGTGGAATTCACTTGCAAGTGTGTTACAAGCTTGAATCCAATGGCGTTTCTTATATGAAACAATATAATTATGCGTAATCCGAAGATATTGGCAATGATGGCAAAGGGCTTCAAAATTACCTGTAGTGAGATACTCGCGATGCGCTCTACCGGAAGCGGGGTAAATAATGAGGAGGCAATTTTGTTTTATGCAGTTGTATTCTGTTGTTGGAATAGAACGTTGTGCTGCTTCTTGAATAGATTCAGTAAGATTAGCAATTGTGTAATCAAGATCGTATTGTGTAGTAGGCATGAGCAATTTATTAACAGCAGTGTCCGGATCGGAGCAATATTGTTCCTAATTAGCTCGTTTGTAGCAGAATACTTTCTGATGAGGTAGTTTAGATTGAGAGCGAGGAGAGCAGGAAGTATAAGTTTGATAGGCACATGATCACTACCAATTGAATCAAGCACATTGATATGAATGCTCTGCGAGAGAGAGATGTTGATGTGATGACATCAGAAGAAGTGTTGCTAATGGGGTGCGTGCACGCTTCGGTAGAACATGGAACTCAGCAACTGTTTCAGTATGCAGAAAGACGAGAAAGTTATTTTTGGCTATGAATGTTTAGATCTGTCATGATAATATAGAGCCTAAAATAAAATCGATGTATCGAAAGAAGTCTTAGTTGAGTGCTTTACCTGAAAAAAAAATATGGTGACAAAAGTGGCAGTGCGGCCTCGAAAATAAATAGTCGTGACATTATGCTCAGGATGTTGTTGCGATCAAAAGGATGAATATACTGTAAAAAGAATAGTAAGGAAGTGTAATAGGTCTTCAACCATTATTGGATGGCGTAACGAATTTGCTGGAGGGGTTGGAGAGTCAACGGAAGGTATAGGTAAAACAAGCTCTGTCTTAGCTGGGTCGGGTTTTGGCTTAGCTTTACACTTGTAGCTATAAGTAGGATGTCCTTCGGAACATTAGTCACAGTGTGGTGGTTCCTCAAGATTTGAACAATGTTTGTAGAATGTTCAAGAGAATAGTAGCTACATTTGATGTTATTTGGACACTGAGATGTCGGATGAGAATTGTATTGTTGAAATTTCTCGCATCTAACAGGTAGATGTGCTGGTGTGCGAGATGGTTCCACTTTGTAATGACGCCGGTATATGTATGCACCATGAAGTTGGTCGAACAATTGTTGTTGATCAGTAAGAACGCGAACTAAGTAAGTTGGACCCTGGTTGTTCCTGATACTATATACCGCTTGACAGGTAGTCCATCTTGATGTAATTCAGAGTAGATTTCCTCATCGGTGAAGTCTGATTCTACGCCACGAATGACAACTGATAATATTAGGGGTGACCATGGTGGTGGTGGTGTTTTTCGTCCGCTCGAGCTTAAATTAGATATTTTTGCTTTCGACCCAAAAATTTCGAAAGTAGCCTTGTTGCGGACGTGAGTGGCGAAGTTTTAATTGGCCGATTTCAGGATTATACCCTGAAGCGTCTTGATGATTGCACGTGTGTCTGGACGAGAAACGTACTTTACAAGTAGGTGAAAGACAGCGCGCACTATGTCGTATTTTGGATCATAATCAGTTAACAAGAAGTTATAAATGGTTTCTTGGTGAAGCAATATTTGATTTTCAGCAGAAGTGGATGACCAATCCATATTCCTGCTCGTATTATTAGAAGCAATAGGATCTGCGATTGGTATAAGACCTTGTTTCTTCGGATCCAATGTTTGCTCATCATCAGAAAGAGGTCTCGAACGAATTCTTTGTCCGTTAGTTAGACAGGTTGCATAAGTTGCTGGAACAGTGGTGGTAGCTTCTACTAGACGTGTAGTGCCGGTAACAATACACGATTACGTTTTCTGCCGACCATGTGGCCCGATATTTAATGGAGATGTTTGAACCAGATCCGACTGTCCGGGAGCATTGCCTCAGTCCGTCATAAGGATGAAGAGTACTAGGGCTGAAACCCAAACGAGGATTAAAGAAGATGAAAAGATGATTAGATGAAGTTCAAAAATCAAGGAACCCTTCGAAAGCGCTAACTTTCGAAAATCCTCTAAGTGTAGTATTTGTGTTATACTCACAAGTACAGTACGTTTTGCAATACCTAGTCCTCGCTGACACAATAACAGACAAAAGAGAGGCTAGGTTTCTCGGTAAGGTATGAAGAAAAGCTCAGCCTAGCTCAGATTGAAATGTGGTTTTGTGTCGAGTATCGAACGAAAGTCCCTGACTCGATGGCAGCTATAGAAAAGAAAATGATTAACTTTGGGGGTGGGTGAGTTAGAATATGAGATACGACGACTTCATGTGGTCTTCAGCTGCAACTGTCGCAGTGAGGGGGAGACTGTGGGTAAAATGTTATGCTACAACCGTGGCGTCCTGTACGTTCGTCGGTGTGTGTGCGCTGTGTCAATGGCTGCAATAGCGGGGTTGACATGGCGGGGGAGGTTGGCCCAAAAACGAGTATGGTGTTGATGTAACACGTCCCGGATAGGATATATGTTTAAGTCCTCTAAAAGTTGACGATTACGCGTATATCGGTCATGGCCTGTTATGATACTAGCTGCCCTAAGTGCACACTCTCGACCGTGACCAAGTGACTGAGTGCTGCATGTTGCCATGGTGGACATGCGTAGGCGATTGTGGACAAAATTACCATTTAAAGTCGTGGAGTCTTGTTTCATGACATAAGGCACTGCAACGCAGAATAGTATAGAGGGCAGACAATTTTCGAAGGGCTCGGTGTTTAATGTCCCTGATATGAAGACCAAAAGTAAGGCCTCGATCTAAGATAACTCCCAAGTATTTTGCATGCAGACGCTGTGGAAGTTCAATGTTGTCATAGTATAAACGATGGATGGCTCTGGTGCGTCTTTTGCTATAACAGACTGCAGCGCTCTTATCCACGTTATTTTTAGGCGCCAGATGGTAGCCCAACGTTGAAAGACATTGAGTTGGCGCTGCATGTAGTGGTAGGAAAGACGAAGATTGCTGCTGTTCGTGAAGAAAGCAGTGTCATCGGCGTATGTTGCAGGAAAACAGTGTGGTACAATGGGTAAGTCTGCGGTGTATAAGGTGTAAAGCAGAGGTGAAAGAACCGCGCCTTGAGGTACACCAGCTTGAATTGGTTTCTGAGCAGACTTGGCCTGTCCCACAGAGACATGGAAAAAGCGATGAAAGAGTTATGAAGTGAGGAGTTTGAGATAAGGTAAAGAGAAGCATTGTAAGCGAAGTTTATAAATGAGGCCTGGTAACCACACTTCATCAAACGCCTTCGAGATATCAAGGTATACACCCAGAACATATAGTCGTCGATTAAAAGAGGTAGTCCTGTGGTTGTTTACCCTTACTAATTGGCTTGTTGTGCTGTGGTTAGCACGAAAACCAAATTGTTGGTGGGGGAGTATATCAAAAGTGGTGACGTGCTCGTGAAGTCGGGCGAGAAGTACTCGTTCGAAGAGTTTGCTCAATGAGATAACAGGCAAATTGGTCTATAGTTTTCTGTGAGAGTCGGATTTTTACCTGGTTTAGGGAGAAGAATGACTTTCGCTCCTTTCCAAGCACGGGGAAATAACAAACCTGAAGGATGCCTGTAAATAAAGCAGCAAGATAGAGGAGTAGCTTCCGTGTACCATGTTTCAGTAGTTCCGGGCGGATCTGATCAATTCCACGCGCTTTGTTGTTGGGCAAGTGACAAATCTGACACTCAACTTGCCTTGGTGTTATGACCTCAGGCAGGGAAATTATTGGTTGAAAATGGAGCCTGCACATAGTGGCCAGAACGTCCTGCCGAATGTGAGGAACGACAGGAGTCGCATTAGGTGTAAACTGGCGGTCTAGAGATGCATCAAATAAGTCTGCTTGCCCTTGGTCGTCATGTATGACTCCATGCAGACCTTGCAGTATTTGAGTGTGACGAGAAGTCTCTCGGCGCTGGAAAAAGCGGGAATACTGCCAAATTTTTGTGTCATTAAGTGTGACTCCACGACAAAGTGTCTTCCAGTACTACTCGGTTTGTCGTCGAGTGATGGTCTTGATTTTGCGGCTTAAGGTGTTCCATAGCGTTTTGTAGAGTGGATGTCTGGTACGCTGCCAAGTACTTCGAGCCCAGCGTTTGAGATGGAAATAAAGACGAAGTAATGGAGAGTCCCAGTGTGGATCGGACTGCGAGTCAGGAATTATTGATGTGCTGAGGGAGTCAGCCCCACGTAGAACAAGTGTAAGATGGGCGACTGCTTGATCAATTTCCGCAGGAGAATTTGGACGAGCGGCTATGTCGAGCAAAGAATTTAATTCGTGCTTATAGACATCCCAGTTCGTAGTTCGGGAGATATGAGCGGGTGCAGGACGGAAGATATGACGATGCGAAATTTTGAAAACGACCGGACCATGATCGGTGTCCAGTGCTGAGATCACGTACGGACGTGTAGCTAAGATGGTATCTTTGCTTAGAACTATGTCCTGCACATCCGGTTCTCCGCCTGCTTTAGGATGGTGAGTTGGATCAGGTGGTCCATAGGCGATGAATGGAGATGTGTGCAGATACCGGTGTAATATTCGTCCGTTTTCATTGGAACGTCTGGAGTGCCATTCCCCATGTTTTGCATTGAAGTTCCCTGCCAATCTGATTTTGCGGCCCAAAGTCGAGATGGCGTCGAAATCATTGGGATCCAAGTCATGTGGTGGAGAACGATAGCCCGTGACCAATATGAGAGGAATCCCGGGGTGGAAGACTTCTATAGCAAGGGCTTATATTGTGTGTAACGGGGGTAAAAGGAGTTGTCTAGCCTTGAAACTTCGTTTCAGGGCAATCAGTAATCCTCCTATCCGTCTTTGAACTCGATCGAGGCGGAATAATTGGTAGTTGGGCAGTCTCCAGTGTGTAACCGGGACAGTGAAATGAGTTTCTTGTATAAGCATGATATCTATCTGATGTTCATCTAGAAAACGAATTAGGAGACCATCTGCTTTCCACGTTACAACAGTTATGGTGTTTCGAATGAGTGGTTGGTTAGAAGCAGCCATCAGGAATCATGTCAGCAAATGCCTCTATGACGACAGCATCCTTGGACGCAAGATCCGCGGCTTCCCGAAGTCTAGTAAATCCTTTCTTGAGATGAGAGATAACCATCATAGGAGCTGATATGATGAGTGAAGATGATATGTCAAAAATATAAGCTACCCTCCGAAAAGGAGAGTAACATAATAAATGGTTTAGCCAAGAGAAATAAAAGGTCTTCAACAGATAATATCAATGTTGTGTGCCAACCTCCTTGCAAGTGTAAAAATAATTCGACGATTGGTTCCTTCACCTCGATGAGGTAAGTAATCCAACTGTATAAGAAGTTAGCGACTAAATTCAACCAATGGGGATGGAATGCCTAAAAAGCTCGCTTATTTTCTCCGCCAGCTACGGATACCCTATTTTTTAACCTAGTGAGAACTCCATGTCGCCAGTTCTGAAGAAAAGCGCGCGAGCTCCAACCTATAACTTTTAATTTCATCCGTTTGATTTATGGTTATTTGTGATTTAACGTTTGTAACAAAGACAAATATTTTAAAGTATGCGTACTTTAAATAAATTACTTAAGCAAGGTCTTTTCCATGAAGTTTATCCTTTTAAATTATTGTTCAAAGCATTTGCATTTTAATAAGCGTTCTGCAAAATATATGCAAATGAACCATGCTACCATCTTTGGTAATTTTTAAACTATAAGTTTGTGGACGTTTAGATGTTTGTGGCAAATCCCTTCGACAGTAAGATCTCGGAAACACCAGACTATAGAAAGATGACGTTTCCACTGATCGATTGCAATTTTTGCGTAGATTGTCCAGTTGTAACTCAATATTTTTTTTAAAAAAAACATGGGCATTATTTTTATCACATTTTTACGGGTACGCTGGAAATGTTGAAATTTTGAAAAAAAAAAAACATCATACCCTATTCATTATACATTACAACACCACATAATTGTATATAGGGGCTGCATATACCTCAAGCGTTTGTTTCAGGGCCAAATTAAATTGAAAACAAATTAAAGGATAACAAATTCTCCAGTATAAGTTAAATGTTTATTGTTTCGAGTGTTTTGCCAAAGAACACCATACATCATAGACATTTTAATTGATTGTATGTGTAAGGTATTAGCTTATTTTAAAATATATAAAACGAGAATCATGACTGTTGTTTTGTATGGTTGCGAAATATGGTAGCTTACTCGGAAGAAAGAACATAGGTTGAAAGTATTTGAGAACAAGATCCTGAGACGAATATTCGGACACAAGCGAAACGGGAATAGGGGATTACGGAAACTTCATAACGAAGAACTATATAATTTATACGATTTACCCAACATTGTTAGGTTCATCAAATCTAGGTGGTTCATGTGGCAGGTCATGTAGCCAGGATGGAAGATTGAATGGACGCTTTTAAGATCTTAACTGAAAGACCAATCGGAAAACGACCATTTGGAAGACGGCGCATATGGGAGGACAATATTAAGATGGATCTCGCAGAGATAGGAATACAAAGTAGAAATTGAATCCAATTGGGTAAGGATAGAAGTCAGTGGAGACCTTTTGTGAACGCGGCATTGAACCTCCGGGTTCCATAGGCCATAGAGTTAGTTAATTTGTGTATTTGCTTATTACATAATGTATGCAAGAAGAAAGAAAACACTCATCAAACATGAATTAAAAACTCCAACTTGGAGTAGGCTCAAATCTTGCAAACGGTGATCGAAACGGTGCCAACGGAGATATTGAAAGAGTGATCGAAAAGATCTCCCTTTTACGGTATTTCTTGCCGATTTTTATCAAGATGTTTTTTTAGTTGTGTTTGCAAAGGGACGTGTACAGATGTGAGAAATAACAAGGAGATTCATGCGCATATATGAATGATGCGTTGTGTAGAGAGCGGAGGTTCAGCTAGTCTATTCTTAGAAATATTGTTTTATGACATGTATATATCATTGAATATCATGAGATATAAGACACAGTTTGCAAATCCAATCTGATGGATAACAAGTACGAACGAGCCAACATAAGAGCACGAAACTCTCCATAATACTGGAACTATATGTTCTCATTCAGACTGATGTAGGAACTACTTAGTGGATAGATATAGTGAAAGGTACAGCTATAAGGCAAGATGGTTGCAATAGAAAATACTGTCGTTTGTTTATCAGTAATATGTGTAAAACAAGAAGATAGACGAGTTACTGACAACATAGAAGATTTCGCAAGTAAGTATTACTTATAATTTGATTTTAATATTTGTATAATGGAATACGTGCGTAATTTTAAGAGTGGATGCAACATTATTTATGTACGATCATTGTGTTTGATTGACGGATAAGAATAACAGTACATTATTTTCCTTCGAAAATTATGAGTAATGCTTCTAGGCACTAATTTTCAGACAAAATGCCCAGGAGACATAATGTGTGTTTCTGGGCATTCTATATGTTAGACAAATTTCTCTGTTAGTGATATGTGACTTTCCAATATAATATGTGAATTGGACAATTGTCGTTTTTTTCTAGCTAAATTGGGCGTGGATGTTTACTTCTGGCGCAGAACTCGAAATAATTGTTGGATAAATACATTCTTTTTACTAATTTCCTACTTATTGACACCTAAAAGATTTGCGGTGGGTGACATGAAAATTACTCACTTGCACATATAAACTTCAAAGGGACCACCAGTACTATTAGCAGAAATTTGCGATTCTTTTACGATTTCCATATAAAAACGATTTTCGAGGCTGTGGCATAAATGCTAAAATGACAAAAAACACAGGCATTACTTGAGCAGACGGTTCTATCAAGTTTTCACACATTTCTTATATTTTCAGGTTAGTTAAAGCTTTGTATTTCTTTTAGTGGCCCATGTTTAGCAGAAGTGGTCCAGCTCTATTGTCAGAAAAGTATTAGGCCTACAATTTTGGTAATTTCTGTTCCCATTAGGTTAGAGTATGTATGTTATATTGTTAGTGTAGGGGTCCAGCATAATTGTCCGAAAAATGGTAAAATTTCACTTATTTCTAATAATATTAGGTTAGTTTAGGTTAGATTTGGTAACGCTATGTTACGTCTAAGTCCTTGCATCATTTATTTCTTCTGTAAATGTAGTATCTTTTATGTGCTTGTTGACCTTTTCTGCTAAACATACTAGTAAATACTGTGTTGACCTATCGTATAAAAACTACTATGCATAAAACACGAATCGACTTGTGCCAGGTGGACATAAAGAACTAGTACTATCTAACCGATTCAGGGCAGGAGCGGAGCATGGAGCTTCGAGTAGTTATCGAGGTGGTGCGTCCGTAGAAACCCGGCGCGTAGGAGATGGGAGTATACGCATGAAAAAGGAGAGCATACACATTCAATCCTTCCACTATTACTCAAACATCATTTCAATATATTGTTCACTGACAGTAACCACTTATATTCGCACTCTCGTTTCTTCACAAAAGAATGTTTCACGTCGTAGTTTACTACAGGTTTTCTATTTGGTAGAACTGTCTGCTCGAGTGAACCCAAAACCAAACCAACTTGTGCTTTGTGACTACAAAAAAACAGGAAAACTATCTAACCTAGTAAGAGCACGACGAACCTAGTGGCGAGTTGAACAGAAAGTTAGTTTTTTTTCAGGATTCATTTCAATTCCTTCATTCTATCTACTTTTGTATTATTATTCATTTGTGTCACCCATCACTGTCTGTTTTTACCGTGTGTTTAGATTCTTAGCCTTTGTGCTGTTCAACCTGCTTCATGTCTTGTCCGTACAATACTGGGATTTCATACCGGTAGATTTCAGTCAGGATACGAATCTTTCAACACACGACTTTTGAGTCCGTCTCAGGGGCTGCGGTGCTGAATTGTGTCCTTCGTTCCATCTCAGCTTCCGCCAAGTGAGCATTGTAGTGGACAAACACGGTGTGCGTTGGTTTTAAGGGTGTTCTCCCGTTTCGTCATATATTCTTCATTCTTCTATTTCCTTCTTTTCTCAAGTGACAAATTCACCTCTCAAATTCTTTGTTGTTATTTCTGAGTACAAATGGTAGAAAGGCACCTTGATTATGTGCTGGAACTTCTCAAGTTTTCTTTTTCATTTTCTTACACAAGCAGCACCTTCGTTTTCCCTATAATGTAATCTACAATTTAAAAACTGCCTTGAAAAAAATTAAATACTTATGAGTAGTATGAAGAAGCCAATAAACTTCTAACATTCTTTCTCTTCAAAATACGAAATAACCACATTCTCATGTACGGCGTTAGAAACACACAACCCAATTGTTTCGGAATTTCCGCCTCTGTAGCATACAGAGATAAATGTGGGCCATAATGTTGAAACTTTCATTTCATTAGTTTCATTTGAGTGTTGTGCAACCATATGATTTTGCAAGGTTTGTAATAGCAACGAAGTAGGTCTAGCATTTACTTTTATTCCATCACTTATGGTATTGAGTATCCTAATCCAAGCAGTTTCGCGACCCTCTGCTACCTTCCTCAGTAGAGTTAGGTAATTTACAAGCAAAGCATATATGTAAACCTGTACGATGACATGGTGAGAGGTGCAATATTTTACATGTGACTTACTCGTGCAGTTTAGAAGGTTGGAAACTTTACCGAAATGTCAAGAACAAAAAAACTAACTAACTCTATGTCCTATGGAACCGTGAGGTTCAATGCCGCGTTGACAAAAGCTCTTTCCGCTTACTTCTATCCTTAGCCAATTGGAGCCAGTTTCTACTTTGTATACATATCTCTGCGAGATCCATCTTAATATTCTCCTCCCATCTGCGCCTAGGTCTAGCTAACGGTCTTTCCCCGATTGGTCTTCCAGTCAAGACATTGATAGCGTTTCTACTTTCTTCCATTCTAGCTACATGACCTGCCCACCTAAGCCTCCTACACTTGACGACCCTAACATTGTTGGGTAAATCATATAAATTATGTAGTTCCTTGTTTTGAAGTTTCCGCCATTCCCCATGCCGTTTCCTCTTGGGTCAGAATATTCGTCTCAGGATCATGTTCCCAAATACTTTCAGTCTATGTTCTTCCCTCAGAGTAAGCGACCATGTTTCGCAACCATACAGAACAACAGGCATGATTATTGTTTTATATATTTTAAGCTTCAAATTCCTCGACAGAATTCGCGTCGACAAATGATTTTGAACCGAATAGTAAACGAATTCCCTACGTTTAGTCAACATTTAATTTCTTCCTGAATATTATTTTCGTCTGTTAATATTGATCCTAGATATTTGAAAGTATCCACTTTTATCAAAAATATTATTTAATATTTTAAGGAATCCATACTTTGCTGTATTACGGTCCCGACGCACTTCCATGTATTTAGTTTTCTCTGAATTTAGTTTTAAGCCCATGTCCCTGTATTTCTTTATATTGTTCGCCTATCATCTCCTATTAAATTTACATCATCAGCATATGTCATAACCTGGTGAATAGCGTTCAACACTAGGCCCTGGTTGCTATCTTTGATTTTCCTTATAGCGTATTCCAGAACAAAGTTGAATAACAATGGCGACAACGCATCTCCTTGTTTCAGACCATTTTCGACGTGAAAGCTAGTACACCAAAATTTTCCTATCCGGACTTTACTATGGGATTCGTTTAAACATTAATTAATCTAATTAGCTTTCTCTGTATCCCAAGTTCTGCAAGAAAGTTGTATAATGTTTCTCTCCTAACCGAGTCGCAGGCTTTCCTAAAGTCAATAAACAGTTGATGTACCGGAATATTCTATTCTCACTTCTTTTCGAGTATTTGTCGAATGGTAAATATTTGATCGATAGTTGATCGATTTCGTCTAAGTTCGCAGTGATAATCTCCAATAATTTCACCTGCGCATGAGATCAATCTTGCTAGTAGAATATTTGAAATGATTTTATAGGATATTGACAGAAGAGAAATGCCTCGATAATTATTGCAGTCAGTTTTGTCGTCTTTCTTGTGAATTGGAACAATGATCTATTCTTTCCACTGTTGTGTCATTTGTTTCTTGTGCAAGATAAGGAGAATGAGTTTGTGTATCTTGTTCCACAATTTTTCGAATCCAGTTAAAATTAACTCAGCCGGAATTTCGTCTACACCCGGTGATTTATGTTTCTTTAATTTCTTTATAGCGGTTTCTACTTCCATTCGGTTGTGTTCTGGTTTGTACTGTTCTGCGGTGTGTATCGCCTTTTCACTACTGTTACGCTGTGCTCATGTGACCTTACCGAAACTGAAGCAGAGAGACAAACAATAGTTCACTAAATTTATCAGAATATATAACATAAAGCTTTTTTCACTTGGAAAATTACTTACTTGCCGCAAAATAGCAGATTAAAAAACTGATCACTAAGAAATATACCACTAAGTTTTACATTCGGGTTAAATGATAAGCTCTTATGAACGAAAATATCTTTATAGGAATTAAATAAACCAACGAATGTACAATAACTTGACAAATCTTGAACAATGGAGTCTTTATCCACCACAAACATATGCTTCTAATAAACGTTACTGCCTTCAATTTAAACGTCCACAAAGTCACAGAAAATCTATTAAATTTTCTGAAAATCCTCCTATTAAGTATTAACAATTCGTTGCACAACCTTGTATCAATGTTATAATCAAGTTTCTATTAACAAGAAGAGCGAAATATCACAACTCCTTTACAAGATCTTCTCAAACTCGTCGTAACAAGTAGATTTCACTTAGAATCCAATTCAGCACTAGATATATTTTACCCTTGCTATCACCAACTTCAGTATGAAGCGGCGTCACACATATTTCACATACCTGTTGATATAGTTCGTCTACCAACCACTTGGCGGTGCTGATTAACCCTTTAACAAAAGAAACTAAGACGCAACTCTAATACTATTCTCATTACTTTTTTTATTTAAACATATATAAAGTTACGACACGTAACACCACGCACATTACTATTTGGCTGCGTGTTCAGCAAATCTTCAAAGAAATCTTTCCATCTATTTCAGATGCTATTCGTATCAGTGAGAACTGTTCCGTCAGCTTTCTTTAATATATAAGCACGGGGTTGATAGCCTTTCTTAAATTCGTTGATCCTCTTATACCTGTCACGAATGTTTTTATTTTGACTATTATCTTCAAGTACCTTAGGTTCAGCTTTCAAAAATCGCATTGCTTTGTTCTAAAAGTTTTGAAAGTTTTGAAAGTTTTGAAAGTATCTGTGAAATTTTGTGTAGTTATTTCATTCGGATTTTTAGCCACCATGATTTTGCCTGTTTTTTCTTCTCTGCAAGTTTAATGCATTCCTGGTCGATCCATGGTTTGTTTCTACATATTTCCGCGTGTCCCAGTTTCTCTTTTGCTGAAATTCTAATGCTATCTCTAATTTCAATCCAATTATCCTTAACACTAGTGCAGCCCGAATCTTCTAAAACAGAGAATCTATTCGGAACTTCAATCTGGTATTCCTCTCTTACCTGGCTCTCTTCTATTATCTTTAAATTAGATCTCTCCTTTTCCGGACATTGAATATTTCCTTTATTTGACGATAATCTCTCTCGAGTTATCACTGGTACCAGGTAGTGGTCAGTGTCACAATCAGATCCTCTAAATGACTGGACATCAATCATGCTAGATTGTCTTCTTCTATCTACTAAAACGTGATCAATTTGATTTTGTGTTTCTCCGTCTGGTGAGGCCAAGTGTATTTATGAACTTTACGATTTGCGAATTTTGTACTCTTCACGATTAGGTTTTTGGATGTTCCAAAGTTCGCAAGTCTAACACCGTTTTCATTACTTTTCTTAAGCAGACTTTCGTTCCCTATAATTGGTTTGAAAATATCCTCTCGTCCTATCTTCGCATTGAAATCCCCTAATATAATTTTCATATGGTATCGCGGGAGTTGGTCAAGTATACGTTCCACTTGTTCGTAAAAACTTCTTCCACTTCTTCGTCTTTATATCGTCATCCTTATCTTCTGATGGTTCATGCACATTTATAACAATAATATCTCACCACCAACCCTTAAAAGTAAAAAAGTAAGTCTGTCAGTAACAAATTGAACCTGCTTAATTGCTGGTAATATTCTTTTGTGGACGAAAACCCTGTTCCTAATGGGTAGTTTTAATTTCCTTCTACGTAAAAGAACTTAAAATTTCCGGAATTCTCAGATCCATTTCCTTCCCACCTAACTTCCTGAACTCCTACTAGGTCCATCCTGTATTTCTCTAACTCACTCCTTACGGATTTTACGTGCCTGCCCTATAAACACTTTCAAATCTCATGTCCATTTTCTTTTGCTGAGGTCGTGCCAAGTAATCAGTCCTTGTCCGAGGCTTTTGTGAATGTTTCTGAACAAGTACCTTTTTTTACAGGATGAGTTTTTTAGCCTTACCCGAACCCTCAAGCTGGAGGATCACTCCTAGTTGTCTGTGCACTACTGCTTATTCAGTATATTCGCAGCTAACCTCTATATGTAGAGGCCTTCTGCTCGTTCCGCAATATGAGGACACACCATGCTGTGGTGACAGTAATACACGTTACATGTCAAGAATATAATATTTAATACTAAAGAACACGAAGTAAACTGAAATTTTCCCGAGTTTTTGAAGAAAAGGTTTAACCGTTTGGCTCGAAAGTTGAATCTTATGTCAGTATTTATCAGATACCCAATTCATATAAAATAAATATTGTTAAGTGAAAATTTGCCATACTAATTTCGAGAACATCTGCCTTATTACTTGTATTTACAATCCGTAACATAGAACGATATCCTTGGAATTATCATACTTTCATTTGCTTGAACAAGAGTATAATTGCTACTTCACATTCTTCATGTATACGCATTTCTAACATTACAGTAAACATTATGGTGACGAACTATTTTAGAAATTCATGACTAGTAGAAGGTAAATTATACATTTTAATAGAATATATTTGTATAACAATTAAATATTTATATTTCAGTTCGATGCTGAATTGAAAAGTTGTTGGGCGCAACATGGGACTATTTGTGTTCAAAGTTCGGTCTCATAGTTGACTACATTTTACTACAAGCAAGGAACTGCGGCAGAAAATGTGCAGAAGATTCAGTTAAAGATTTCCTTCAGAAGCATGCTTTGACACAGAAAATTATGGCAGCAAGTAAGTATATTATACATGTAGTATGGAAAGTAACATTTAATCCATATGATTTGTCTTTTGAAAGGGTTTTATTTAGTAGCGCGTTGCCAGTAACATATTTAAGTTGATTGGTAAACACTATTTAAAAAGAAAGAAATACAACAAGATATTAAGTTGAAAACACTCATCTCTGGTGTGTGTTTTTCAGCATTTTATCTTCTGTAATAAGCAATTGACATTTGCACAGAGTATTATGTATTCTCTGATTTCCTCTTCCTTCATTCCTTAGTGTTTCTATTCATTTTTCATTCTTTACTATCACTGTTGTCGGAGCACGGTCAGGAAACATTAATCTTACATATTGAAGTATCTTCTTAGTAAAAAGATCGGTTATATACTTCACATTATGATGCTTAGAGTTTCGGGATTATGGTTAGCGTATGAGACTTTGGTTTGACAGATTCGACCTCAATTACGTTTAGGAGTTCTTGTGGATCGCATTCCAAGTTAAGCTGTAAGTCCACACCACAGTACTGAAAAGGAACATTAAACTCAAAATCAAGCAACGGGTCGTCTGCTATGCTAATGTATATAGTCATGCGGTAAAGATAAGTTTCTACTGTTTAGAAACATTTTACGTGAATAACAAAATTAATATGATCTGCAGAGAGCTTTGTGTTTTCTCCACTTTTTTGCAATTTACTGTTAGTTCGCATTGTGCGTCTTTCTCCCCATAACATAATGTTTATTGATTGTTTGAGTAATGTATTTCAGGTTACATGTGTAAATAAGTAGAGTACACTTGTCATCGACACAATCCTACTTCTGGCAAAGCACCCGTGTTGTTTTATTTTTGTTTACAGAGCCGTTTAGCGTTCCTTTTCAGCATCGAGACTATGTGAGATGTGAAGCTGCAGTTTAAAATCGAATCCGAACCACCCTTTCAACGCTCTCCCGGGACTCGAAGACGTGAACGTTTACACTAAAGGCGCGCGTGCTAAGTACTGGACCGGCGGGCAGAACATAATATAATGTACTTCAAGTTGAAAAAGAGCTACTGAAAGTTAGTTTCCTTCTTGAGAATCAGCACTTTCAACGTATCAATCTGTATTCGATGTCATCTACCTAAGTAATTTTCAGTGCAACTGCTTTTAGGCTTTTACTAGAGAACGTTCTTGGTAAGTAAGTTCAAGTGTTCGTGTATATTTATCAAATCTCAGGTTACGTGAGTAAACATGTACAGTACACTTGTCATCGACACAATCCTACTTCTGGCAAAGCACCCATATTTTTTATATTTTTTATTTACAGAGCCTTTTCACAGACAGTGTTTTGTTGTTATAATTTATTCGCAACAAATAATGCTTTACTTTGAGAAGTAAAAACAATAATCAGTATTTTGAAACTTGTAATCTCTTTTAGATAAAAGTATATGAAATTAAAATCGCACATCTTAGGCTTATTATCTTTATGTCTTAAGGAGTGATGAGCAAGATCCACGTTGTACTTAAAAATAGATTTTGGTAGACAATAGCATTATATACTAAATCCAAAAGTTATCATATACTGACTTAGTCATACTTTTTATTTATAGAAATTGATCACTACATTTCCATCCATTTCTACTGCCACAAGTTGTAATTACACGTAACAAAAGGAGCTAAAATAGTAAGAGAGAGGCCGATATCTCACACAAGCCACGATCATTTCATTGCAGTGCTAGGGGTAAGAGGTATCATGCATTTCATTAGATATATAATTTGTTTGCTATAGTTACCTAATTAGAATATGTCCATTATCGTTCGAATGTAGTCATGGTTTCGTTATTACAGAGTTAAATCATTCAAGTTTCACGTTATAAGTTTTGGAAATATCTTAATAAAAGACACTTTTTTTAATAATTTGGTTTGCATACTAATAGATGTTTCTAACGTCATCTGTATACGTAGTCATAAAATTTGCTTTATATGAATAAATGATCTGTATTCTCAAGCAGTGGCGTAACTAACAGATCCCCGCTAAAGGTAGGCGTTTAGGTTTCGGAGTATACCTTTATAATGCTTGAATATTGCAATCACTTTGCCGGTTTTATATTACTGCATACTTTCTTCTCAATTCCCAAAATTCTCACTGCTTCAGCCAAGAGTACTCCGTACCTTAGATGAAAAAGAAATCACGGAACGATCTGCAATAGATTTTGTGAATTCTACTCAGAATATTGATCACCTTTTGTTGCTACGACTTGCAAGTTTAACACGAGTAGTGAAAACAAAACTTTTAGATAAATTTTTACTTGGAATCAATTATCCTAATATTTAGTTGTAGAGAACTGCCAATGTTAGTAGTGTTCTGTATTTGTGTACTCCTTTGCAAATGTATCTCTCTTTGCCTGTGATGAAACCAATCCTAAGGGATTATTCAGTACACTAAAAGCATCAAAATCTATATTCGTAGCACAATGTCAAAGATGAAATTGAGCTTAGCTCCGTAACTTGGATTTCTTTGGAAGCCCCTTGAAGTGAAATCCTTAATAAACGTGTTCTGTACTTCTAGGAGCGCCAGATGATGTTTTAATAATTAGGACGCAGACTAAGTTTTTGCTTCATCTTAAAGGAATGTATGTTGTTCAGATAGTGGGGGAGCAGGAACACCTTAAGTTATTTTCATTACTTTTGGAAATAGTATGGTGCTTCACAAGTGAAATAATTGACATAATATTTCACCCAGTTCAAAACCTTACTAAATATGTGTTATATCTGGTAGCTCTAACAGAACACGTCTTACTGACTGAGGCTCAGAACACATTTTCGTTTCACTTAAGTTTCTTTTCCTTCTGGGATGCGGTAAAGCTATTCGAAGCTTTATTTGTACGTTCCTGTTCATATCCTATCATAAAGAGTGAGAACGTTTTAAGTCAAATGGGTCCTCTCAAACAACTGAAAGCTTAATTGGGAGGGCTGTTGCCCCATTCCCCTTCAAAGGGTACTGCACTGGTTGAGCCCTTTGCCAATCCTAAGCACTGAAAGGGACGAATGTCACCAGGTAGATATTGAAAAAGTAGTCAGCGGATTCCTCTCCGAAAAAATAGACGCGCGTTGGAAATATGTGTGCGAGTTCCAAACGTTTAGACAAGTTTCCATATGTTAGTGAACATTTGTAAGAAATTAAATCTGCTCCCTCCTTTGGTTTGAGTGATTCCGGGTTCGATTCCCGGTGGGTACACTCGGTCGAAAATGTATAAAACATTCTCAGGACAGCAATCTTGAGTGGGGTCTTTCCTGAGTTTCCCTCATTCTTTCCAGAGAAATGAAGGGATGGTACGTAATATAATGGCCCCAGGTCACTTCCTTCCCTTTCAACGGATAGTGTGCTCGCCGAGGGAGATCATCCCTCATATATCTGACGGGTTAAATGGCCTTAGATGCCGACAGCCCAGGAATACAATTCCTAATTCCTAGATTTTTCTTTTAAGAAACTGTTTAGTTCCATGTAATTATTTAATAATAATAATAATAATAATAATAATAATAATAATAATAATAATAATAATAATAATAATAATAATAATAATAATAATAATAATAATAGTGTGCAATTTTTGTATATGAGCAAGTAGTGTCTGTCTAGATAGGAAAGTAATCCTACTGCTGTATAAACTGTACGTGTGTCATGAACATGGAAAGAGGAAAAGCCCATTTGACATTTTCGCCGGTGGAGAGGGCAACTGTTACACAACAGTTCTTAGATCATTCCAATAATTCTTTGTTTAACAATTGCTTAAAAAGAAGATACCGTATAACAGTGAAATTTTATAGGAGTTACAATTTGAGGTGTGATTCATTTTTTTCTTTAAGAGAAACAGTGAAGGAAACTGGCGAGAGGATTTTACATATGTTCGTGACTCATAGGATTTATTAAAACTGTTCGACTTTGAGTAAATGAAATAAGTGTGGCAGAACAAGCATTGATTCAGAGGTCCCCTAAAAGACGCCACTCATTTTTCCCCTACACACATAAGCAGAAATGACTAATTTCCAGGATTATTGTTTCCTTGTCTTGTATAGATGAAACAAGTCGAAATGTTTTTGGTTACGTTTCAATTTTATAATCTTATTTCAATTGACATTATTCGTTCCAGGACGTGACAATACTAATATTATTCGAAAGATCGCAATAGATGAGTCACGTATTCAAGTCTTTAATTTGACTTTTATTAGGGTCACGTAAGTACGATATATACTATTGTAATGTTAGTACCATAGGTGTTCAATTTACTCTGACATCACTCACCCGCATCTTCGCAGTTAAGTTGGCCCTCGCCCTCATTCACGCTTATCCTCGCAAAGAGAGTTCTTCATCGGCCTCGATATCGTGTTGGGAATGTTTCCTCGTTCTCGCCCTCGCAGTGAATGTTGGCTCTCGCCCTCGCTGTCGGAGCTTGTCATCGCCCTGGGCTAGAGAATTTGAGGGTGAGGATGCCCTCGAGAGGGCTCCCTCGCGAAGGTAAACATCTCTGGCTTAATACGTCTGTTACCCCGCACAACAACCCTTCAACAAAAGATAATTTTGAAATTGTTTTCAGCAATCAATAGCTTGGCAAGATAATTATGATGGAGAAGTTCGTTAATAGGTGTGATCCACCTACCTGAAGTGATAGAAATAAACCATTTCTGGTTTCAACGTTGATCACTATAGAGCAAAAACAATAATGTCACATTATATATATATATATATATATATATATATATATATATATATATATATATATATATATATATATATATATATGTGTGTGTGTGTGTGTGTATAAATCAATTAAGAGCTCCTAGAATATATTTCATCTCCACTCTAATCATACTGCTAAACACTAAGTGGTAGATCTAGTACAATTTCTGCTTGCAATACTAATTGAAGAAATATTGTTTGATTGTCTTTACTGTCTTTATTAGAGTTTATATCTTCTTATTTCAATTGATACTAATTCGTATTAGAACGTAGCAATAGTAATATTATTCGACACACCGCCATAGAAGAATCAGATTTACAAGTCTTTCATTTTGTTTTTATTTATATTGTCATTAATTACATAATCTCTTTGATTCCAGGAAGGTCAAGTCAACGTCATATTTATAGAAAAAAACGTTTCTGGGAGGATCTCGAACACAGCCATTTATATTGTCCATTGGCAATCCACACATTGTTTTCCAACGAATGCTTTTTTTAAAAAAAATTACATCACAGCACACCTATATTCTGTTACTCAAGAATTCAAATTTAGGTTTTTCACGAACTTGCAAGGCTGTAGCTTTCACAGTAATGAATACACAATTTTATTCCTGTAATTATTTAGTAGTAGTCATGTTATGTACAGTTTGTGGACATGCATTTTCATAGTACTTTGTAGGCATATTCGGAACGTTCATGTATCCTTATTGTTTTATGCAATAAGGATAAAAGTTGTTGTCAAGTATTTAGCAAATCTTTTAATTATAAATATCAAATACATTTGTTTCGAAGTCACATAGGAATTTCTCCAAAGAATGTAAATAATCGAATATATATATATACATATGTGTGTGTGTGTGTGTATGAAGTATATAATGTATAGACTTAGTTTATTTTTTGACAAATAAAAAATAAATGTACAAACATATTTTCTTTTAATCAAAATGAAACAAATATATATACATTTAAGTTATTTTCAGTGTAACGTAGCACGTTTATGTTTCAAGGATAAAAGAAAAGGCAATTGCAAAAATGCCATGATGAAAGTAGGGGAAAACGAGAATGTATCGAGAAACCCATGCACATGGAGTTTGTCAACCACATCTAGACCCACTTGGTTTTTACTATGCAAATCAACATAATGAAAACTTGAAGTTACGGGGAGCTTGTTTGTTAATTAAATAAAATTATCATCTATGCTATTTAAGGAAACAAAGATATCTCTGCATAAAAATGTAAGTTTGCAGATTCAAATTTAAGTAAAAAAAAGTACTTTTAACAATTTGATTTTATTAGTATTGAAAAATACCAAAGAAAGTATTTGTTCTGCTATCTTGCTGGCTAAGGGAAAATCCCTTGGAATTACAAAAGTAGATTAATTTCACATTGCACTAAAAACAATTCATGGTAAGTACTCATTTTACACATTAAAATTGATGATGATATTTTCATTTTAAAAGCTGTAAAATAGAAGTAATTTTTGTAGTACTAGTAGTTTTCAAAAAATGATTTTTATTTTCCAATTTCTAAGAGGAAAATTGTGTAACTTCAATATTAATGTGTAAAGGAGTACTCACCATAAGTTGTTTAGTGCAATGTGAGAAGAACTGCCTTTCTAGTTCCGAAGAATTTTCCCTGTGGCAGCAAGACAGTATAATAAATATTTCCTTTCATATTTTTGAATACTAATGTAATATCATTTTTGAGTGCTATTTTACTCATTTCTAAAACACAATCCTTCTCATTTTTGAGAAGAGATTTTCTTAAATTTGAGGGGAAATATTCTCAATTTCTGACAAACTATGTTTCTCATTTTTTTGGCTATCTAAACATTTCGAATACTTTCTACTCACTTTTGAGTATACATGTCTTCAATTGTGAGGAGATCATTACTCTTTTCTGAACAGAGATTTGTCATTGTTGACAGCATTCATTTCATTTTACGGTGAACTTTCTGATTTTTAAGAATAAATGTCCTCATTATTTTTTTTTAAGAAATAGCTGTTTCTCATTTTAGTATTTAAGAATGTTCTATCTCGCTTTTAAGAGAATCTCTGCTCAAAAATGATTAAAATTTACTCAAATTGATTGAATATTGTTCTTATATTTTGAACATCCACACTTTATCACGTTTGAGAATAATGTGTTCGGAGCTATTCCGGGAAACGAAATGTTCTCACATTTAAGTCAATTTTACTAATTTTTGAGTAATTATTTTAACAGTGAGTTTACCTGGACCAACCGCTTATAGTGGAATGTGAACCACAAGAACAAGGGGCCTGAAACCTAACCCAAGTCTTCAATGTCAAAAACGCGTACGCTTTCCACATAGCCACGGGAAAGCTCAACAAGAAAAATTAGAATAGTTGGATAAGCAAAATATTACAAACAGAAGATGATTCCGAAGTTGGATATATGTTAGAAATAGATTTAGAAGACCCAAAATAAGTTCATAATAAACTTCAAATTGATTATTAAGTCAATAAAATTATATAAATAATATGAAACCGTAAAATTCTTAACAACTCTTTATGGTAAAAAGTATTTATTTCATTATCAAAATTAAACTTTTTTGGGAATTTCTTAAACTTTAAAAGCAAGCAAAGTAATTAGAATATTTAAACAATCAGCATTGGTAAAAAAATATGTAGACTTAAATACAACACTTGATCATAAGTAACAAAAACAATGTAAACTTGTACTGTGTTTGCTAAAACAATGGGACATATAAGAAAAAAGGTAGCTGTAGGACTTAAGCATACACCGTATGAAAACGTTGGTTTAAACGATTACTTTTCAAGCTTATTTTTAAAGACAGAACAATATTTTCTAAAAATCTTGCTAATATTCTTATATATATACAACTAATATTACTTTTAACAAACCAAACTGTGTTTAAATATATATTCTAGATATATCTAGAAATTTTGTTGATATGATATCTATTACAATATTTTGATGAACACAATCTAAATATGGAAATAAAGTGAAGTTGTTAGTCAGCGATAGCGTTTCTGTTATTTTACATATAGATACACAAGATGCATATGATCATACAAAGAAAATGTGTGAGCCTCTGGATGCATTTCATTACGGAGAAAATAATGAATATGGTTTAAAGTTAGTTAATTAGAAAGCATTAAGAAAATGTGAAGATGAGCTTAAAGATGTTATAATAGAATAGTTGTAGGTCTTAAATTAAACATGTATGTTAATAATAATAAAGAAATATGTAGAAATCGAAAAGATGTATCTATAAAGAAAAAGCAAAAGGAATTAATTCAAACGCTATTGAAAGAAAAATATCTTTAAAAGATAATGAAGTTTTTGGTTTTAGAAAATAAAGAATCACGTCAAATATAAAATACTATTCAAAGTAAGAACAATACATTCTCAGTGGGACAAAATGAATTACCATAGGGATCATACAATAATAAAGTGTGTGTATTAGATGACGAAATACGCACCTTTGCTTGGGGTCATCATAAAATAAATTTTAAAAGAGAATAATAATTAAAGAAATTAAACTACCTCGAAGACTATCGGTTATTTTAATACAATTTTCGGTAATGTAATTAACTGTATCCGACGAAGGTTCATATCTATTTAAAGATGCATAATTTTGTTAGTTAATTATGTCTTAAGTTAGTCTTCTATCTATAAATTAAATACATAACTACTGAAATAATGAGAAATGGAAAACCAGTAAAAAGCAAAACAAAGATTTAAAAGAGAAACAAACGGACTTCAAAAACGCTCTAAAATCAAAAATGGAAACTTTTGAATATATGAACCGGCTTGAGACATGGATACTACAGAGACTATAATAATAATAATAATAATAATAATAAAATTAATAATAATAATAATAATAATAATAATAATAATAATAATAATAATAATAATAATAATAATAATAATAATAATGAAGCATTTGAATCCAGAAAATAATTTAGTAGTATTAATTATATATTATAATTATTAAGTATTGTGAAACCAAACATCTTAATGCCTCATAAATTCCAATCAAACGATTCTACATTAGACATTAACTTGTTTGGCTGGTCACGATCCCCCCCCGAAAAAAAATCATAGATAACTATAATGAATTAATTTTGTACTTTTAAGCGGTTTATTCTTCTTGTTATTATCTAATTCTAGCGCTTTTATTATTTTCTTTCTTTTAGTGTCTTTCTTAAATATCATTTACATATAATTAATTTTATAAATAGTTCGTATTACTATTACTCGTACGGATGTGTAAGTTATCGTGCCGCTTGTTGCTTAAAACTTTTGACTTCAGAGAACTTGGGCACCGAACTTAGGCAATGTTTTCATGTTTTGCTGGTATTGAAAGCACCATTATAGCTGTGTACGTAACAGCAATAATTTTTCACTTTAATTTTATTGTTTTTAGTCATATACAAAAATAACGAATTATAAACAAAATAACTCTCTCATTAATTAACCAAGAATAAAACAGAAATAAGATTTTATCACGTTGACAATAATGTATTTAAATAAACGAACAAGATAATTAGTATACCTTTATTCTTTTCATGTGGGAAACTCTTCCGTTTACGTTAATTTTTAAATTATACAACTAAAAGTATATCTTAATAATACAAGTGTTATTTCTGTATTTATTTTTAAGAATTGAGCGGCATTTCAAAAAAGCAAAATCAATTAACTCGTTGCTTTAATAAAGCAACTACATGTTGAATGCAACAGGAAAGACACAGATCATTCCTAATCAATTACAGTTTTAACTTTTTTTTCTGTAACTAATCTGCATTTCATCATTGTGAAAAATCATATTTTTTTAAAAAAATAATTTCTTTTTACCTTTAACTCTAGATATGGGGCCATAGTTCCAGGTGAATACATGACAATAGAGGCAACCATCAAACGTTCAAAGATGGCACGAACTTTGAGGGTTGTTCGTGGATTACTTGATATAATTGGTAAGTATAAATGGTTTATTCGCAAACACTATAATGTTTCCGATGTGCATTTAACAATATTCTACAAGCAGAGATAGATGGATATTTCTTTCTTGTTTCTTGTTTTGTGCCTGAGGAAATTCTTTTCCCCGATCTTTCAATATCTCAATTCTCTCCTATACATTTTCATTTTATGGCTGTCTCCTGTTTTAGTACACTAGTATACAGGGCTTGTATTCATTTATATTTTACATTATGTTAAGTCTCTCAAAAAAGCGTTTTGCATCTTTATCAATTGATGTATTTCTTGGAAACTAACCTTATACTAAGTTTGTTTTCTTTACTATATTTTGCTCAGTTTTAATTTATCAACCCAATTTCATGTAATTATTAGTACTATTTGTACTGGTAATAGTAAAATGAAATTATGTAACTTAATCTAATTTTATATTTTAAAATTTATTGTTTTCAGACTTTTTCCGGTTACAGAAAACTCTAACTGTTTCACTATGATATACCTGATTTTATGTTTACTACATTTTCCAAAAGTCTTGGATAATGGGCAATGTATAAGATATAGAAATTAAGATAATGACCGTATTGTAAAAATTATGATTAAATTTAGAGTAGATAATTTTAGAAATTAGAGGTGTGAAAGTTAAAGTGCTGCAGGTTATTTTGACAAAAATGACCTAGACACAAAACACAGGGCTGGATAAGGAATGTATGTTGTTCAGATAGTGGGGGAGCAGGAACACCTTAAGTTATTTTCATTACTTTTGGAAATAGTATGGTGCTTCACAAGTGAAATAATTGACATAATATTTCACCCAGTTCAAAACCTTACTAAATATGTGTTATATCTGGTAGCTCTAACAGAACACGTCTTACTGACTGAGGCTCAGAACACATTTTCGTTTCACTTAAGTTTCTTTTCCTTCTGGGATGCGGTAAAGCTATTCGAAGCTTTATTTGTACGTTCCTGTTCATATCCTATCATAAAGAGTGAGAACGTTTTAAGTCAAATGGGTCCTCTCAAACAACTGAAAGCTTAATTGGGAGGGCTGTTGCCCCATTCCCCTTCAAAGGGTACTGCACTGGTTGAGCCCTTTGCCAATCCTAAGCACTGAAAGGGACGAATGTCACCAGGTAGATATTGAAAAAGTAGTCAGCGGATTCCTCTCCGAAAAAATAGACGCGCGTTGGAAATATGTGTGCGAGTTCCAAACGTTTAGACAAGTTTCCATATGTTAGTGAACATTTGTAAGAAATTAAATCTGCTCCCTCCTTTGGTTTGAGTGATTCCGGGTTCGATTCCCGGTGGGTACACTCGGTCGAAAATGTATAAAACATTCTCAGGACAGCAATCTTGAGTGGGGTCTTTCCTGAGTTTCCCTCATTCTTTCCAGAGAAATGAAGGGATGGTACGTAATATAATGGCCCCAGGTCACTTCCTTCCCTTTCAACGGATAGTGTGCTCGCCGAGGGAGATCATCCCTCATATATCTGACGGGTTAAATGGCCTTAGATGCCGACAGCCCAGGAATACAATTCCTAATTCCTAGATTTTTCTTTTAAGAAACTGTTTAGTTCCATGTAATTATTTAATAATAATAATAATAATAATAATAATAATAATAATAATAATAATAATAATAATAATAATAATAATAATAATAATAATAATAGTGTGCAATTTTTGTATATGAGCAAGTAGTGTCTGTCTAGATAGGAAAGTAATCCTACTGCTGTATAAACTGTACGTGTGTCATGAACATGGAAAGAGGAAAAGCCCATTTGACATTTTCGCCGGTGGAGAGGGCAACTGTTACACAACAGTTCTTAGATCATTCCAATAATTCTTTGTTTAACAATTGCTTAAAAAGAAGATACCGTATAACAGTGAAATTTTATAGGAGTTACAATTTGAGGTGTGATTCATTTTTTTCTTTAAGAGAAACAGTGAAGGAAACTGGCGAGAGGATTTTACATATGTTCGTGACTCATAGGATTTATTAAAACTGTTCGACTTTGAGTAAATGAAATAAGTGTGGCAGAACAAGCATTGATTCAGAGGTCCCCTAAAAGACGCCACTCATTTTTCCCCTACACACATAAGCAGAAATGACTAATTTCCAGGATTATTGTTTCCTTGTCTTGTATAGATGAAACAAGTCGAAATGTTTTTGGTTACGTTTCAATTTTATAATCTTATTTCAATTGACATTATTCGTTCCAGGACGTGACAATACTAATATTATTCGAAAGATCGCAATAGATGAGTCACGTATTCAAGTCTTTAATTTGACTTTTATTAGGGTCACGTAAGTACGATATATACTATTGTAATGTTAGTACCATAGGTGTTCAATTTACTCTGACATCACTCACCCGCATCTTCGCAGTTAAGTTGGCCCTCGCCCTCATTCACGCTTATCCTCGCAAAGAGAGTTCTTCATCGGCCTCGATATCGTGTTGGGAATGTTTCCTCGTTCTCGCCCTCGCAGTGAATGTTGGCTCTCGCCCTCGCTGTCGGAGCTTGTCATCGCCCTGGGCTAGAGAATTTGAGGGTGAGGATGCCCTCGAGAGGGCTCCCTCGCGAAGGTAAACATCTCTGGCTTAATACGTCTGTTACCCCGCACAACAACCCTTCAACAAAAGATAATTTTGAAATTGTTTTCAGCAATCAATAGCTTGGCAAGATAATTATGATGGAGAAGTTCGTTAATAGGTGTGATCCACCTACCTGAAGTGATAGAAATAAACCATTTCTGGTTTCAACGTTGATCACTATAGAGCAAAAACAATAATGTCACATTATATATATATATATATATATATATATATATATATATATATATATATATATATATATATATATATATATATATATATATATATATATATGTGTGTGTGTGTGTGTATAAATCAATTAAGAGCTCCTAGAATATATTTCATCTCCACTCTAATCATACTGCTAAACACTAAGTGGTAGATCTAGTACAATTTCTGCTTGCAATACTAATTGAAGAAATATTGTTTGATTGTCTTTACTGTCTTTATTAGAGTTTATATCTTCTTATTTCAATTGATACTAATTCGTATTAGAACGTAGCAATAGTAATATTATTCGACACACCGCCATAGAAGAATCAGATTTACAAGTCTTTCATTTTGTTTTTATTTATATTGTCATTAATTACATAATCTCTTTGATTCCAGGAAGGTCAAGTCAACGTCATATTTATAGAAAAAAACGTTTCTGGGAGGATCTCGAACACAGCCATTTATATTGTCCATTGGCAATCCACACATTGTTTTCCAACGAATGCTTTTTTTAAAAAAAATTACATCACAGCACACCTATATTCTGTTACTCAAGAATTCAAATTTAGGTTTTTCACGAACTTGCAAGGCTGTAGCTTTCACAGTAATGAATACACAATTTTATTCCTGTAATTATTTAGTAGTAGTCATGTTATGTACAGTTTGTGGACATGCATTTTCATAGTACTTTGTAGGCATATTCGGAACGTTCATGTATCCTTATTGTTTTATGCAATAAGGATAAAAGTTGTTGTCAAGTATTTAGCAAATCTTTTAATTATAAATATCAAATACATTTGTTTCGAAGTCACATAGGAATTTCTCCAAAGAATGTAAATAATCGAATATATATATATACATATGTGTGTGTGTGTGTGTATGAAGTATATAATGTATAGACTTAGTTTATTTTTTGACAAATAAAAAATAAATGTACAAACATATTTTCTTTTAATCAAAATGAAACAAATATATATACATTTAAGTTATTTTCAGTGTAACGTAGCACGTTTATGTTTCAAGGATAAAAGAAAAGGCAATTGCAAAAATGCCATGATGAAAGTAGGGGAAAACGAGAATGTATCGAGAAACCCATGCACATGGAGTTTGTCAACCACATCTAGACCCACTTGGTTTTTACTATGCAAATCAACATAATGAAAACTTGAAGTTACGGGGAGCTTGTTTGTTAATTAAATAAAATTATCATCTATGCTATTTAAGGAAACAAAGATATCTCTGCATAAAAATGTAAGTTTGCAGATTCAAATTTAAGTAAAAAAAAGTACTTTTAACAATTTGATTTTATTAGTATTGAAAAATACCAAAGAAAGTATTTGTTCTGCTATCTTGCTGGCTAAGGGAAAATCCCTTGGAATTACAAAAGTAGATTAATTTCACATTGCACTAAAAACAATTCATGGTAAGTACTCATTTTACACATTAAAATTGATGATGATATTTTCATTTTAAAAGCTGTAAAATAGAAGTAATTTTTGTAGTACTAGTAGTTTTCAAAAAATGATTTTTATTTTCCAATTTCTAAGAGGAAAATTGTGTAACTTCAATATTAATGTGTAAAGGAGTACTCACCATAAGTTGTTTAGTGCAATGTGAGAAGAACTGCCTTTCTAGTTCCGAAGAATTTTCCCTGTGGCAGCAAGACAGTATAATAAATATTTCCTTTCATATTTTTGAATACTAATGTAATATCATTTTTGAGTGCTATTTTACTCATTTCTAAAACACAATCCTTCTCATTTTTGAGAAGAGATTTTCTTAAATTTGAGGGGAAATATTCTCAATTTCTGACAAACTATGTTTCTCATTTTTTTGGCTATCTAAACATTTCGAATACTTTCTACTCACTTTTGAGTATACATGTCTTCAATTGTGAGGAGATCATTACTCTTTTCTGAACAGAGATTTGTCATTGTTGACAGCATTCATTTCATTTTACGGTGAACTTTCTGATTTTTAAGAATAAATGTCCTCATTATTTTTTTTTAAGAAATAGCTGTTTCTCATTTTAGTATTTAAGAATGTTCTATCTCGCTTTTAAGAGAATCTCTGCTCAAAAATGATTAAAATTTACTCAAATTGATTGAATATTGTTCTTATATTTTGAACATCCACACTTTATCACGTTTGAGAATAATGTGTTCGGAGCTATTCCGGGAAACGAAATGTTCTCACATTTAAGTCAATTTTACTAATTTTTGAGTAATTATTTTAACAGTGAGTTTACCTGGACCAACCGCTTATAGTGGAATGTGAACCACAAGAACAAGGGGCCTGAAACCTAACCCAAGTCTTCAATGTCAAAAACGCGTACGCTTTCCACATAGCCACGGGAAAGCTCAACAAGAAAAATTAGAATAGTTGGATAAGCAAAATATTACAAACAGAAGATGATTCCGAAGTTGGATATATGTTAGAAATAGATTTAGAAGACCCAAAATAAGTTCATAATAAACTTCAAATTGATTATTAAGTCAATAAAATTATATAAATAATATGAAACCGTAAAATTCTTAACAACTCTTTATGGTAAAAAGTATTTATTTCATTATCAAAATTAAACTTTTTTGGGAATTTCTTAAACTTTAAAAGCAAGCAAAGTAATTAGAATATTTAAACAATCAGCATTGGTAAAAAAATATGTAGACTTAAATACAACACTTGATCATAAGTAACAAAAACAATGTAAACTTGTACTGTGTTTGCTAAAACAATGGGACATATAAGAAAAAAGGTAGCTGTAGGACTTAAGCATACACCGTATGAAAACGTTGGTTTAAACGATTACTTTTCAAGCTTATTTTTAAAGACAGAACAATATTTTCTAAAAATCTTGCTAATATTCTTATATATATACAACTAATATTACTTTTAACAAACCAAACTGTGTTTAAATATATATTCTAGATATATCTAGAAATTTTGTTGATATGATATCTATTACAATATTTTGATGAACACAATCTAAATATGGAAATAAAGTGAAGTTGTTAGTCAGCGATAGCGTTTCTGTTATTTTACATATAGATACACAAGATGCATATGATCATACAAAGAAAATGTGTGAGCCTCTGGATGCATTTCATTACGGAGAAAATAATGAATATGGTTTAAAGTTAGTTAATTAGAAAGCATTAAGAAAATGTGAAGATGAGCTTAAAGATGTTATAATAGAATAGTTGTAGGTCTTAAATTAAACATGTATGTTAATAATAATAAAGAAATATGTAGAAATCGAAAAGATGTATCTATAAAGAAAAAGCAAAAGGAATTAATTCAAACGCTATTGAAAGAAAAATATCTTTAAAAGATAATGAAGTTTTTGGTTTTAGAAAATAAAGAATCACGTCAAATATAAAATACTATTCAAAGTAAGAACAATACATTCTCAGTGGGACAAAATGAATTACCATAGGGATCATACAATAATAAAGTGTGTGTATTAGATGACGAAATACGCACCTTTGCTTGGGGTCATCATAAAATAAATTTTAAAAGAGAATAATAATTAAAGAAATTAAACTACCTCGAAGACTATCGGTTATTTTAATACAATTTTCGGTAATGTAATTAACTGTATCCGACGAAGGTTCATATCTATTTAAAGATGCATAATTTTGTTAGTTAATTATGTCTTAAGTTAGTCTTCTATCTATAAATTAAATACATAACTACTGAAATAATGAGAAATGGAAAACCAGTAAAAAGCAAAACAAAGATTTAAAAGAGAAACAAACGGACTTCAAAAACGCTCTAAAATCAAAAATGGAAACTTTTGAATATATGAACCGGCTTGAGACATGGATACTACAGAGACTATAATAATAATAATAATAATAATAATAAAATTAATAATAATAATAATAATAATATAATAATAATAATAATAATAATAATAATAATAATAATAATAATAATAATAATAATGAAGCATTTGAATCCAGAAAATAATTTAGTAGTATTAATTATATATTATAATTATTAAGTATTGTGAAACCAAACATCTTAATGCCTCATAAATTCCAATCAAACGATTCTACATTAGACATTAACTTGTTTGGCTGGTCACGATCCCCCCCCGAAAAAAAATCATAGATAACTATAATGAATTAATTTTGTACTTTTAAGCGGTTTATTCTTCTTGTTATTATCTAATTCTAGCGCTTTTATTATTTTCTTTCTTTTAGTGTCTTTCTTAAATATCATTTACATATAATTAATTTTATAAATAGTTCGTATTACTATTACTCGTACGGATGTGTAAGTTATCGTGCCGCTTGTTGCTTAAAACTTTTGACTTCAGAGAACTTGGGCACCGAACTTAGGCAATGTTTTCATGTTTTGCTGGTATTGAAAGCACCATTATAGCTGTGTACGTAACAGCAATAATTTTTCACTTTAATTTTATTGTTTTTAGTCATATACAAAAATAACGAATTATAAACAAAATAACTCTCTCATTAATTAACCAAGAATAAAACAGAAATAAGATTTTATCACGTTGACAATAATGTATTTAAATAAACGAACAAGATAATTAGTATACCTTTATTCTTTTCATGTGGGAAACTCTTCCGTTTACGTTAATTTTTAAATTATACAACTAAAAGTATATCTTAATAATACAAGTGTTATTTCTGTATTTATTTTTAAGAATTGAGCGGCATTTCAAAAAAGCAAAATCAATTAACTCGTTGCTTTAATAAAGCAACTACATGTTGAATGCAACAGGAAAGACACAGATCATTCCTAATCAATTACAGTTTTAACTTTTTTTTCTGTAACTAATCTGCATTTCATCATTGTGAAAAATCATATTTTTTTAAAAAAATAATTTCTTTTTACCTTTAACTCTAGATATGGGGCCATAGTTCCAGGTGAATACATGACAATAGAGGCAACCATCAAACGTTCAAAGATGGCACGAACTTTGAGGGTTGTTCGTGGATTACTTGATATAATTGGTAAGTATAAATGGTTTATTCGCAAACACTATAATGTTTCCGATGTGCATTTAACAATATTCTACAAGCAGAGATAGATGGATATTTCTTTCTTGTTTCTTGTTTTGTGCCTGAGGAAATTCTTTTCCCCGATCTTTCAATATCTCAATTCTCTCCTATACATTTTCATTTTATGGCTGTCTCCTGTTTTAGTACACTAGTATACAGGGCTTGTATTCATTTATATTTTACATTATGTTAAGTCTCTCAAAAAAGCGTTTTGCATCTTTATCAATTGATGTATTTCTTGGAAACTAACCTTATACTAAGTTTGTTTTCTTTACTATATTTTGCTCAGTTTTAATTTATCAACCCAATTTCATGTAATTATTAGTACTATTTGTACTGGTAATAGTAAAATGAAATTATGTAACTTAATCTAATTTTATATTTTAAAATTTATTGTTTTCAGACTTTTTCCGGTTACAGAAAACTCTAACTGTTTCACTATGATATACCTGATTTTATGTTTACTACATTTTCCAAAAGTCTTGGATAATGGGCAATGTATAAGATATAGAAATTAAGATAATGACCGTATTGTAAAAATTATGATTAAATTTAGAGTAGATAATTTTAGAAATTAGAGGTGTGAAAGTTAAAGTGCTGCAGGTTATTTTGACAAAAATGACCTAGACACAAAACACAGGGCTGGATAAGTTGATCTGTTTACGGAAAATGTAGAGTAAGTAACAACATTAATTTGAAAGATCGCTAATTTCAACAGATGACGTTGGAACTTCTAGTGGTAAAGAAAACATCAATTTTGTTTATCAGTAAAGTTGGTTAATCACAGTAAAAAGTGACATACCTTACTTTAATTTTTGGTTCTTCTATTGATCCTACACACACACACTTGAAGCGACTTACTAAGATATTATTTATGTCAATAAAACTATTCATATTTTAACATTTAAAACAACATTGTTAGTATAGCTGCAATATATTATCTGGTAAACATATGAACATCTAGTGAATACCCTCATACAAACTAGCCCTATTTTACAAGATACCTAGTCTATTATTTCCAAGGAAAAATAAACCTCACAGCTTCAAACTATTTTGTGGCAAATCAATTCAGTGTCGAAAATATTTTATCACCTCCTAAAGTTAATACTTACTTAATTATTCTGGTACTTAATTTTTTGGCCTCTTTCTTAGTCTGCATAAAAGAACGATTCCAATACGATTTTCCAGTATAGTTTTTAATGGGACGTACGTGACATAATATAGAAATGAAACAACTACTAGCACGAGCTTCAAAATGTAAATATCGAAATGATACCCATCATAACTAATTACCCTGATGGAACGTACTCCTTTTGCAAAATGTTTATAATAAACAGATAAACGTGATTGATACGTACTTACTTATTATCCGAACTTGAAAGTAATGAAAGAAAATTTGTGTCACATGTATGTCCAATATATTTAAAACTTCTCATCTACAAGATATGGAAAGTCATCACTATATTTAATCATCACACTTTTTTGTAATCAAAACTAGGAAGATGTTTTAAACGTTCCTTTTCTTTTTCTAATATTTCCCAATGCTTTCTAAATCACAGACGTATAGAATTTGAAGACAATATATTGCTATCTTCTATTACTATAATAAAAAAATGATTAAATTTCCTCATTTTTCACCTTATGAAAGAATGTGTCAATTGCTGGACATGTGTTTTAATGGGAAATATGTAGTCAGTGGATCAAGAACGGGAACAGGTATTTCTTGTTTATCTCAACAGGTAAGTCCAGCGTCTTAAATAAGAAATATTCAACTATTTCGCAAAGTTCGGGCAACATTAGAATTGCTAATAATCGCGGTTTCTCTGGATGATTATACATTTTTCCGAAAATTCGTATCCCTGAGACATATGAATTGTTTCATTCGATAATAATCTGATTCCTTATGAACACAGGGATAAATAAACCACAAGTCTAAGATTTTAGCATACAAGAGTAAAGTTTCTAAAGTTCAGTTTTTATTAAAAAATAACATCAACTTTGTCCTTCGTGTTTGTTTTCGAAATATGTTTAACTTTTATCTATTAGGCATATTTGAGCAATTCATAGAATGTTTGTAAGTAATGCAATGCGCTATTTTACTAACTACCGTTTTAGGAAAACATGCACCTGGACTCCCAAATAGGTATTGCCACAAAATTCTTTTATTAAGAATTCCTTAAAAATACTTGAAAATATTACGAATTTACTTTTCGTGACACATAATTATTGTGACATTCGGAAGCCTAGTTTATTTTAAGGATAATTGTGACGAATTATGAAAGTGAGGTCTTTAAGTAGGAGGAGAGCTTTCCAAAGAAAAAGCCAGCAATTTTATTTTATTTTTTTTAAAAAAAAGGTGTGATTTTAATAGAGTGAAACGGAATTGATTTTCAAGTAAAAGATTAGTTTAGCATAAAGTTTTAAACATACTACATGAAAACGTAGTTGATAGAAGTTACAAATTGAAACACAAAAGTTTTATATATGTTCAAACATTCCATATACCTTAGCAGATAAACAAATTCAATATATTTTGTATTAATATGAGCTAACTAATGTAAAGGAAGCATTATGCATTAAATTACGTTTTACCGTTAAACGCTGAAGTAAGGAATTAAATTAGAAGAACGTCAAACAGCAATAGTATAGCATGAACGTAGTCCACCTATCGAGGATGATCAATAATACTGACCGACGTCAGTTTAGTTACACAAAGGAAACTCAGTGATTCCGACTGATTTGAGGATGCTGAAATCGAAATTGGTAGACATTTTACTGTATTTGCTCTAGTTTGGAGATATTCGTGGTTTCCAATTTTAACATTTTGTCAAGACGGATTCAGTTGTAATTAAAGTAACAAGTCTGACAATGTTTCTCAAAGGAGAAATAAATTTGATTTCACTCAGAGAGTTCCCTTGTTCTTGGCATATGCATATTTAAGAATATGGATTGGGAGAGAGAAATTTGTGGCGATTGAAATGCTTGTATTTGTGTTCTCTCCCCCTCCGTTGTTTGTTAACCACTGAAGGTAGATTTAAAATATAACTCCTCCTCGTCTGTGTGGCAACAATGATTGGCACACTGACGTGGGGAAGCAAATATGTAAGAAGTCGTTGCGTAGCTCAGTCTTAGCCTTATACAAGTAATATTTCAAGTGTACAAGTGTTTTGTCGTAGGAATCGACTTACAATTTTTACCTCAGCGTCAGTAACTGCAGTTTTATTGTAATATTTTGTAACAGTGTTTTCGAAACTCGTTTCCTGTATTCTCAGTATTTTTCAGTGATTCTTATTGAAGAACTGGTTGTGCAGTCACTCTAAGTCTCCTAGGGAAACGTCAAGTTTTTTTTCAGCAGATGTAAAAATAACGGTACATATTTTGTTATATGTGTGGTGTATTTGTGGTTAATTCTCAGATTAAATCCATAAATGTAATTAGAAAAGAATATGATTTTTATTTTGACTGTATGATCGGCGATCAAGATAAAAGTTGAGCCACTTATGTGTATTTACTCAAGTGTTATCCGATTCTGATGACCTGGCTGAAATGAACCAGAAAGGATGCCTTGTGCTGTTTCGATAATATAGAGAGAACCTTGGAATCATGATGTCTGCCATTTCTGTTTGACGAATACGACAGGAAGTAACAAGAAGAAATAACGTGCCCTCGAATACGAAAACGCGCAATATGTGATCAAAAAATGTCTTATAGAGAAAATTTATCTGTACCTACTTCTACGAAATATTGGGAAAACTATCGAAAGAGCGGGAACAGAAATCGATGAAGACATTAACTCAATATCTACAGATGATAGCCCGAAATACAATTCCTTTCATTTAAAAGATAATAAAGGTCACTTCATCGTACAACATGAGTTGAATGTTTTAGTAATATAGTTTTGAAAGAGAAGGCTCAACTTTTTGGTACGAAATTCAAAGAGTGAAATTTATTGGCTCCTGAAATGACTACTTACCCTAACTACAGGAAAAGGGAACAGCCTTTCTTAGAATATTATAGAATAGAAGATTCCCTTTGCTTGTGCTCGAACATCAATGATCTAATGAATGGGTTAGAAATACAACATAATCTACCGATTGGCGTACTTTTGTAGACTCATCTAAGTACAATCGGAAAGCAGTTTTACTTCATAATGAAAATAATCTGCCGTCTATTCCTGTGGCACACTTGTTTTGATGAAAGAAACGTATGAGTATATTGAACTCATTTTAAATGGTATCAACTACAAAGAATATATCTGACAAATTTGCGGAGATATAAAAGTCATTACAATATCATCTGGTCTGCAACTGGTCTCTGACGAATTGTTTGAAAGTTTAGACGGCAAAGAGTTAAATGCCTGTAGTGTTTTTGTTAAAGTTGTATTTTTTTTACAAAAACATAAAAGAACAATGACAAGAACAATGACAAATCGATATCAACGACATCGGACCCCTTAAATGAATGGATAATATTGGTAATATTGCTAGTCGTTGGAGAGAGTGGACCCAGCTTTTCATAAAATGAAATTGTAAAGCAGATGGCTTTATTTGAAGCTCAATTAGATTAGACAATAAGAAATACTCCGAGTATGTAAATGCTAACAGAGTTACAGAAGATATAGTTTTAATGCTAATATACCAACAGAAGATATATTTTGTTAATGCTAATACAGTCCAGAAGCTACAGTAATTTTAAGAATTTTTCAAATTGATTGTCTTTATTGACACAACTGTCAAAGTGGAGTTAATTTTCTGTGTGTTCTCAAACAGTTCATTGATCCGTAATCATCACGATAGCTCATATTTCCTATTATAGTAAATTTGGCAAATATGCGTTACACAAAAAACGTGCTAATTTAGTAAAACGTCTATCATATTCGCACTGAGACCTATAATTAGTTAGAATCACTGATTTTTGTTTCTGTAACTTCAAATTTTTAAAACGTCAAGTCTGTAATTAAATGCGAATACCATAAAACAATTTCCACTGTATACTTTGAATTTGTGAAGTTAGTAAACATGGAAGATACAGCATAGTGAAACGAGTTTAGAGTCATATTAATAAAGTTTGAAATTGTTTATACATGTTTTTGGATTTACAGAAAAAAGTAGTTCTTTTAAATACTATTTTACATGTGAATATGACCCTTTCTAATTTGCATAAACTTATACTCATTTCTTCTGACAAACGCAAGATATATTAATAAATCGTCTCTTTACATGCTGATAAATTGAAAAGTAAGGACAAAAACTGTTAAAGATGTTAATGAACTCCGGTATTTAACTTTTCATGTTTACTATGTACACTCAGGTTCAAAATTATTGTCACATGTCTATAAATATGTTGCTGTATGAATATAATTTGATAACGAATTCACCCGGTATTTCTTATAATATTAGAATGTGTATAATCGTCAAACACATGTATGTGGAAAATTTCATGTCAAAAGAGCAGTAAATATGAACAATAAAACGAAAATAAAACTTTCTTGTCCATTTAGCAACATTTTGTTTTACTTATACTAATTTTCGTATCTTTATTTCTTTTCCTTTGAAATTTACCACAAATATACATTTTCAGAGTATACACATAGTATCGGTATTAAAAGTATCCTGCAAAATCATTATCAAATTATATTTTTACATCAAGACATGGATATGCGACAATCATTTTTTGTCATGAGTGTACATCGAAAGAGATTCGCCAATACTAATATGCAATTGCATCAATTAGACAGTACCCAGAGCATAATCGCAATAGAATGTCCGTAAGATGAAATGCAAAGATTAAAGTCATGAGTTCAACCAAAGAGTCATAAGCTAAGGGATCATTATCTAGAAAAACTTAAATAGTTTTACAAAAAAGTAGTATATTCATAGATGACGCACTTTACGTAAGTATGACATAATCTTCTTAAATAGGATTCAACCATTGAGTTTGTGAAAACAACCTTGAAGAATTCACTCTTTAAGTCATCTCAGTACTATATTCTTAAATCTCATAAAAAATACAGACCTAGCTTAAGAATGTGCCAATTAACAGTGTATAGCTAAATTTTCAAAGTTGCTTTATATCTACGCTTATCAATTTTTAAGATGAATTTCTACAGATGAAAACGTAAAACGTTAACATTCCTAATTGAGTTGAGTTGATTTTGAGTTTAACGTCCCGTTTAGCAGCGTGGCTATATGAGACGTGGGCCTATTCAGTAACGTGGAATCAAAACCACATGAGCTCCCGTCGGGAATCGAACCCGGGTCTCCCACGCCAAAGGCGCGTACGCTAACCGCTTAGAACATGCCTAATTGAATCAAAAAACTAAGGAGCATTAGATGTGTAAGACTTCCTGTATTTTACTTTTAATTGTTTTAAAGGAATACCCTTTATTATCTTTTATCATCACTGGCATTAAGTATATATGTAATAGGTGAGACGTATGGGAATGGACCTACTTAACAAGAGGAAGAAGATTCCTGTCGATATTCAATTACGTTCAAATGTAACCAGCTGTATTCCTCAGATTTTGGGGGAGAGTGAACTACCTTTTGTATATAGGCAAAACTATATTGTGAATATACGGTGGAAAATGCGTGTTCATTATCTTCTTCTTAAATAGTTTCCGTAATTATTAGCTATTTTCACAAAATGTGTTTTTCATTCCCTGAAATTATATTTCAAAATGAAAATCTTGCACTAGATTTACCAATCCGATTGTGAGTAATCTATTTCCAGAACATGTTACTTACGGAATAAGAATCTGAATATGGTATTACTAATAACTTAGAATAGTACTGTAAAAGCCCTCAGCGTCTATATTTTATGTCGCAGCGTAATCGTGTATCAATTAGTGCTGTAAGTATTTTTAAACTTTAGGTTGCCCACGAGAAAGATGCTGCTGCTGCTGATGATTACGAATAGATTATAAACATATCGAGAAAACTAAATAATTATATGATTATAATGTGTGAAACAAATATACTGTATAATTGCATAAACACGTTAGTATTGCTACTGTCATATTTGGGGCTGATGTTATTCTCTAAGTTGATGACTATTGAAGAAACATATATGTACGAAATTTTAAAAGCATGAACACAACAATAAAGATGGTAGAACAGCATTCCCTACGGTTATTGTACGGTATTTCGTGCTTACCTACATATTACTGATCATCTAAATATATTAGTTTCGTTTCCGAGATTCATTCACTAGCTTATTTGACCTTGTTCGCTCAACAACAAATACAGAGCGACTCTCTTCGCAACAACACTTACACCCAGCATATCATTCAGCAAAGTTCATTTATCACACAAAGAGATACACACGCACACACACATACATATACACATACATACATAGTAGTAATGGCCCGACCTGAGGCAAATTTGGAATTTGAGCCCGACTTTGTGACGTCATAGATCAAAGGTCAATGACCTTCGCCCGGGATCGATGACCTAGGGGTACTTAGGACCATCCCCTCTAAATTTAGGAAGGAGTACCTTGGCCCACCCTCTAAATCTTTGCAAGGGTACCTAGGACCACCCCTGTAAATTTTGGAAATTGCCAAATCTAAAAATTTGGTATAGTAGCCTAGAACCATGCTATGTACCTCTATCAGTGTTGGGGGTCTACCTCGTTCCCTTAAATTTCGGGGATTTTTGACCTAATTTATCCCCTTTGATGTGGTTTCATTACCCTATATGATCATACAGACTTATACAGGGGTCCATTTGCTTTCATAATTCATGGGTATATTAATGCACCTCTTTAAATTTTTGGGATTGTTACCTTGGCCCAGCCTTTAGATTTTGGAAATTGACCAATTTAAACATTTGGTATTATACTATAGGATCCTAATTGGGATCACTATAAATTTGGGTGGTCCACTTCGTTCTCATTTAGGGGTAAAAAAAGCCAAAATATAAACGTAAGCAATACGTCGTACCACGTGCTTTGTTTTGGTCCATTTTATTTCCTTTGATTAGGTCATACTACCTTACATGGTTATATAGTCATATATAGGGATACATTTCCTATCACATGACATAAGTACATTAGTGCACTCCTTTGAAATTTTGGGAGGGGTACCATGACCCACTCCTTCAATTTTAGAAGTTTACCAATTTAAGAATTCGGTATCGTAGCACATTACACTAATATGTATCATGATAAATTTGGGTGGTCTACGTTTTTCCCTTTCATGGGTAAAAATTGCCAGAATACAAACATAAGCAAAATGTTGTACCATGTTTGGTTTTTGGCCCAACTTATCCCCTTCGATGAGGTCCTATTACCTTTTGTTGTTATATGGTCATGTATAGGGGTCAATTTCGTATCATAGGTCATGGGTACATTGATGCCCTCCTTTAACAATTTGGGAGTGGTACTTTCGCTCATCCATTCAACTTTAGAAATTGTTTAATATAAGAATTTGATATCATAGTACAGACATCAATATGTACCACTATAAATTTGGATGTTGTAGCTCGTTCTCTATCATGGATAAAGAAATAACAAAAATCAAATTTCGGAGGATAATGACGCATTTTATTACTTCAAGATAAGGCTTATTATCTTATGTGATTATGTGGGCATATATAAGGGTCTATTCTGTTTCTTAATAATATAGATACATCGATGGTTCTATCTTAAAATTTTAGTAGAGGTGCATTCGCCCACCGTTAAATTTTCAAAACTGTTCAATATAAAACTTTGATATAATAATATAGTGCTCTAATATGTATAGTTAGTTATAAATTTCGGTGATCCATCTCGTCCCCTTTTACGGCTAAAAAATGATAAAAATTAGTACGACCATGTGTTCGGCTATTGTTCCAATTTTTTGTCTTTAATGAGGGCTTTATTATTTCATGTAACATATGAATATGTTTAGGGGTCTATGTTCTTTTATGAGGCATGAATACATTGATGCTTTCATCTTAAAATGTGGTAGAGGTACATTGGCTCACCCCTTAAAGTTTAGAAATTGACCAATTTGGCATAATAGTACCGGGCCCTCACAAATACCATTTTAAATGACCTTCTCTTTCTTGGGTAAAAAATTGTGAAAAAATGTAAATAAACCTTTGGGTAGGGATGAATGTGTACAGTGATTCATATCCTTTATACTTTGATGCTCACTTTTAAAAATATATTGGGTACATAGGATCATTCTTTAAATTTGGGAATGAGCAAATAACAAAATTCGGTAAACGTTCTGTAGAACTCTTCGAAAAATGTTGGTGCCCCTCTTATGGCCAAATATTGAAATTTCGAAGGTAATTGACCTATTTTATTTTTTTCTGATACGGCTTTATCATTGATTGAGTACAGGATACTTTATTTTTCACAAGACACAGGTGTATTTGTGTACCAATCTTAAATTTTAGGGCGGGTACATTTCTTATTGTCATATCAATAATTGGTAATTGTTCTTAAAATTTTGTGGTATCCTATTCTTTGGGTAAATCATTGTCAAATATTAGTATGTTCACGTGGTCAATTATTGACCTATGATGTGATTACGAGTTCAGGACATTAGTATATTGAAACTTTGTAGGATAATTTGAGAATAAAAAAAATGAAATTAAATCATTGGTTTAGATTGTTCCCGCCATACATAAACGTAAGTAATATGATGTACCACGTGATTGATCTTGATGAGGTAATGTAGAGAAATTCATTTCCTTTATTGTGGTACTTATGTTTAAGTACACAATTGTGGAAAACAGTTGCTTCTGCTAAGGTAAACAATTGACGGAGATTATTGACCTTATTGAACATATAATGATATGGTTAATTCTAAGACTTAGGTGTAAAAATGAAATGAAATCTTTAAGCTTAACGTCCCACAGTTATCCTGGTTAGTCTAAAGGAGACGATGATAATGAGAGATGAGCGAAATAGTGGAATGGAGAAAGTGGGAGGAAACGGGAGAACCCCGAGGAAACCCACGAGAACGGTGTTTTTCCACCACAAGGTCCACACGGCGTGAGCTGGGATCGAAGCAGGGACCCCAAGTACCGGAGGTGAACGCTCTACCACTGAGCTACCGCGCCCCCTAAGACTTAGGTGTATCGAGAGAGGTACCTAGGACCACTCTTTAAATTTGGGAATTGTGATAAGCAGAATTTTAGCATGAGGCGCGAAATTGGAAACAGCATTTTCAACTTTAGTTACAGGTCATAGTCTATGATCATTGGTAGTGGTGGATTTGACCTTGAGCTTTAGAAATCTGATACCTAACCGTATTAAATATCATGACTCATAGTCTGAAGGGAATACATGCTATAACACTGAAATTTAGTCACAAGTTGACTCAATCTGTCATTGGCAAAGTTACTGTTCATGCAGTTTCATTGGATGATCACTATCTTTCGTGCAATCTGATTGTTTGATCGCTATCTTTCAATCAATCTGTTTGGATGATGATTTTTAAATCTTTGCTCCATCATTCAATTTAAGTTTTGTTTATCGTTTATCGATTACTGTTTAAAAATCTTGGTTTGAACATTTTCGTTCAACATTTGGCACTCACTTTTAATGTGATCAAAACCGTTTATTTGTTAATCGAATTAGTTAAAAACCGGATAAAGTTTGACTGTTAACCATGAAACGTTAAATTTTTAAATATCCAAATTATGTTCTGCAAACTTTTGTTTTGAAATTTTGTTTGAATTTTTTGTTTCAAAATTTAGTTGGAAAAATTTTGTTCAAATTTTTATTTGAAAAGATTTTCTTTAGAAAATTGTTTGAAAATATTTTTTGAAATTTTTTGTTTTTATTTTTTACAAATTTTTTGTTTGTATTTTTTACAAATTTTTAGTTTGGAAATTTCTGCTGTTTGAAAGTTTTTTCGTTTCCAAATTTTTGATTTGAAATTTTTTGTTGGGAATTTTAGTTTATTTTTTTAAATTTTGTTCGGTAATTTTTTGTTTAAATTTTTATGTGGAAATTTTGGTTTGAATTTTTTTAAATTTTGCAATATTGGTAGAGAACCGTTTTGTAACTTTTTAGAACAAAAACATCTGGCAACATTGTTTATCATGTAGCAATAGTAAACGTCAGAACATAGGGATTGTACTAGAAATGGAAAAAACAAATAATTGGAATGGATCATTTTATTACACTGCACTGGTTAATCACATATATCCATACTAGATAATGCATCTGGATATTGTCGATACAATGCATTTTGAACTTCTTGCGCTACTTTGTCTTTAGCGTAAACTTTTAATTCCAACTGAAGTCTTTTAAAGTCATTTGGTGGGAACTCAATGTCCATTTGATCATAAATAAACTGTTTATCAATACAGGTATGCACACACGAATGATGTTGACAACCATCACACCATCTTGTACAATATGCATAAGACATTTCTGAAAATAGTACTTCCTCAGGAATATATTTGTTTTTGCACACTTGCACTGCATGTTTCACACACTGGAAAACTTTGGTGAAGTTGGTCCATTCCGATTGCGTTAGATACACCATGTTGCGGGCTTTATGCAGTGTACTCTTTGTACGTAACAGCACCATCTTCTTCTCGAGGACTCTACGCAGCACCACTTCATTATTTGAGCCTAATGATTTTACTATGGTCACATTTAGCTCATCATGAAAATAATCATTCATTTGGTCGATGGGTGTACATAATATTTCCATTTTTCAAAGTTCAGTGTACCGCAAATTGTTCTGCTTTGCCCAATCGAATCACATGCTCAAATGTTGTAGCAGAAATACCAATCATCACATGTTTTGTTTTAAATATATTTATTGGACAGTAGCTTGGGAAGAGTAATTCTTTATCGTTAGAAGTACACATCTTTCCTCCTAAAACGCACTTGCTCGAATGATTTCAGGGGCTGACGTTTGCGTTGATGTTTTCATAGAGCTATTGCTACCGTTAATGGAAAGGAATGTGCTAACTTTTGAATTCCTGATTTCATCAGATTTGCTGACGTCATGCTGACCAACCAAATTCACAGATTCGGCTGTGTAGTAAATTCAAATTGATGACTGCGTCCAACGAGTCTTTTATAGCATAAAGATTCAGATCCAGTGTTTAAGAAAAGTAATAGTTCATCTTGTGTAGATGTTTGCATGGGTAGATATCTTGCCGGTAATATAATATTTTTATCGTTTTCAAGCTTCACTACCATTCTTTATGCAAACTTTGTAGGAATCATTTGGCTAGCTATGATTTTATAAGGTACATTTTGTAGTAAATCGGTAACCTTGATAAATGATTTATTCACACCACGTGAGTTTAGCAACTGAAGACAAGTAGCCAGGATGACGTTTTCACGAATACAATCTCGAACGATGATGAAAAACTGATGACGTTGCATTACTATGTTTGACGTGTACTATTGCATCATTATAAACAATGTTACCAGATGTTTTTTTCGAAATAATTACGAAACGGTTCTATACCAATGAGTGCACAAACTTAAAAAAATCAAACCAGAATTTTCCACACAAAATTTCAAACAAAAAATTATCTAATAAAATTTTTAAAATAAAAAAAAAATAAACAAAAATTTCAAACAAAAAATCTTCAAACTAAAAATTTGATAACGAAAAAACTCCAAACAAAAAATATCAAATTAAAAATTTGGAAAAAAATACAAAAATAATTTTGAAACGAAAAAACTTTTCAAACCAAATTTCAACAAAAAAATTCGAACTTAATATTGAAACAAAAAATCGAAACAAAATTTTCAAACAAACATTTTACGTTTCACCGTTAACCGTCAAACTATCCGCTTTTTATTATTCGATTAACAAATAAACGTCTTCTTTATATTTATCAGCGAGTGTAAAATTTTGATCGAAAATGTTCAAACTAAGATTTTTAAACAGTAATCGATAAATGATAAACAAAACTTAAAACTGAATGTACCAAAGATTTAATAATCATCAAAGAATAAGATTGCTTGAAAGAATGCGATCAACCAATCAGATTGCACGAAAGATAGTGATCATCCAATGAAATTGCATCAACACTAACTTTACCAGTGTCAGATTACATCGCCTTGTGACTAAATTTCAGTGTTATTGTATGTATTGCCTTTAGATTATGAGTCATAAAATACAATAAGGTTACCTAACAGATTTCTAAAGCTCAAGGTTAAATCGACTACCAGCATTGATCTTAGACTACGAGTTGTGACTGAATTTCAAAGTATCGTTTCAAATTTCCCGCCCCATGCTGAAATTCTGTTTATCACAATTCCCAAATTTAAAGACTGGTTCTACGTACCTCTCTCGATATACCTAAGTCTTATAATTAACCATATCATTATATCTTCAATAAGGTCAATAATCTCCGTCAATTGTTTTCCTCAGCAGAACCAACTGTGGTACTCAAACTTAACTACCACAAGAAAGGAAATGAATTTTTGTACTCTATCTCATCAATGTCAATCACGTGGTACATCTTATTGCTTACGTTTATATTTGGTCCTTAGGCAGCAACAATCTAAACCAATGACGTAATTTCATTTTGATAATTCTCAAATTATCCTACAAAGTTTCAGTGTACCAATGTCCTGAAGTCCTAATCACATCATAGGTCAATAAATGACCACGTGATCATACTAATATTTGACAATGGTTTACCCAACGAATGGATACCACCCAATTTCAACAAAAATTACCAATATTAATATGACAATAAGAAATGTAACCGTCCTAAAATTTAAGATTAGTACACAATTACACCTCTGTCTTATGAAAACAGTAATAAATTCTATACTCACTCAATGATAAAGCGATATGAAAAAAGATAAAATTGGTCAATTACCTTCGAAATTTCAATGTTTAGCCATAAGAGGGGCACCAACATTTTTCGAAGAGTTCTAGAGAACGTTTACCGAATTTTATTTGATAGTTCCCAAATTTAAAGAATGATCCTATGCAATCCAACATATTTTAAAAAGTGATCCTCAAAGTATAAAGGAAATGAGTTCCTTTTGCACATTCATCCTTATCAAAGGGTTCATTTACATTCTTTCACAATATTTTACCCATGAAAGAGAACGACATTTATAATGGTGTTTGTGAGAGCCCGGTACTATTATAACAAATTGGGCAATTTCTAAACATTGAGTGGCGAACCAATGTACCTCTACCAAATTATAAGATGAAAGCATCAATATGTTGATGCCTTATAAAAGAAAATAGACCCTAAAGGAATTCATATGTTCATAAAAAACAATAAAGCCCTCATTAAAGACAAAAAATGGATCAATTGCCGAACGCATGATCGTACTAATTTTCATTATTTTTTAAACCGTAAAAGGGTACGAGATGGATCACCGAATTTTATAACTAGCAATACATATTAGAGCCCTATATTCTTATATCAAAGTTTTAAATTGAACAGTTTTAAAATTTGAGGGTGGGCCAATTCACCTCTACCAAAATTTTAAGATGAATTTATCCATGAACCTATATCTTAAGAAATAGAATAGACCCCTGTATATGCCAACATAATCACATAAGGTAATAAGCCTCATTCTAAGGAACCAAATGGGTCTATATCCTCCGAAAGTTGATTTTTCGTTATTTCCTTACCCATGATAGGGAGCGAGGTGGACCATCCAAATTGATAGTGGTACAAATTGAGGTCCTGTACTATGATATCAAATGCTTGTATTAACCAATTTCCAAAATTGAGTCGGTGAGTGAAAGTACCACTCCAAAATTGTTAAAGGGGTGCATCTATGATAGGAAATTGACCCTTATACATGACCATATAAGCATATAAGGTAATAGAACCTCATCAAATGGGATAAATTGGGTCAAAAACCAAACACTTGGTACACCATATTGCTTATGTTTATATTTTGGAAATTTTTTATCAATGAAAGGGAAAGAGGTGGACCACCCAAATTTATTATGATATATATTAATGTCCTCTGCTAAGATACCGAATGCTTAAATTGGTAAATTTCCAAAATTGAAAGGGTGGGCCATGGTACCCCTTCCAAAACTTTAAAGGGATGCACCAATGTATCTATGTCTTGTGATAGGAAATACACTGCTGCACATGACCATATAACCGTATAAGGTAATAGGACCTCATCATAGGGGATAAAATGGACCAAAAACAAAACACATGGTAAGACGTATTGCTTACTTTTATATTTTAGCTATTTTGCACCCCTTCTTTTCTTTGATTATGGCTGTCCAAAATGGTTTTGGTGGGACATATGACAAAATCTGATATTAAGCTCCGTAATGGTACCAAATAACCAGATTAGGGATCTGCTACCATTATCACTCAGACAACATCAATAGAAGCATCCTGACCGAAGCTGATACGAAGTGAGTTAATCAATATTTACACATTGGAATGTGCAGCTCATATCCAATATTAGATTCTATTAAGAACTATACTTTCCACTATGGTTAAAATGATGATGCTACTAGATGGGATTTCAACAAAACCTGCATGTATAAATTATAGTAACTGTCATATGCATTGCTCTGTTATTTACAACCGATTACCACATATGCTTTCATGTTAGATTGTTTTTCTTTACGTAGGAATTAACGATATTATTATAGTGCAACTCTGGGACCTGCTTCGTATTAATTACAAATTACAGATAACTTCTAAGACATTTAATTAAAATCAATAAGGACAACATTTCAAATTTAAAGAATATTTCATCTTGATGGGACGAAATAGATGGGAATGTAGAGTTTGAAATTAAGGAATAGGTTCATATTACAGGTAGTTCGTTGCGTATGATATTAGCATATGAGATTTCATTGACGTTTTTCATGGTTCTAGACTTTCCAAGATGTACCCACAAGTAAATAATGATTTGTTTCTGATTTTTATTGAATTTTGTTCTAATTACAGTTTCAATTGGGGGAGTTTTTGGATTTTTCATTGGTGCTAGCTTCATGAGTATGGCAGAAGTAGTGTATCTCCTGGTTGTTAAACCAATAGTTATTCTTATACAAAGATGTTTACATCTGTAAAAGTTCACATCTACAGGACTAATATTATAAATACACAGTGCTACTGTTGATAGGTTGTGACTATTTATCTATGAAATCAGTAAGTATCTAAAATCAAGGTTAAATAAATGTTCCACCTTTAAACCTTCATGAATATCTCAAACTTAATAGATTTATGGTATATTACTAAGAAATGTTTAATATGGACAACAATGGTTTATTGAAAGGTTTTGTGATCATCCTATGTTAAAGTGTTCTACAGTAACAAACTCTAGAACTCCTCACCTATGATTTCCATAAGTTCAGTGAAGGAGAGTACACAATACTATCACTAGTACACAGAAGTTTTGCTTTAGAATTGCACTAGAAGATTTGCAATTTAGTTTCAGCTTCAAAGACGTCTACTAGGATATTTTTTATTCTAGATTGAAATACTATTCATATCAATAATGTGAAATCAGAATGTTTACTTATTATGACAGTTCTTTTTGAAACAAAATAAGTACATATTCAATACCTTTGAGTATAATATGAACTTCGAAATAAAAGGTTTACGTGGAAACCACATATGACAATGAATTATTTGTGACGAGTTCAATTTTTGGTGCAGAAGCGTGTTCAAGATGTCATTGCCCGACCGATACACTAAATTTCATTATTTTTGAGTAGTAAGAGATCTAAAAGAAGAAAACTACAACGACATGCTCATTCCATGAAAAACAGTATTCAATTTACTACCTCAAAGTTTTAAACGAACCTTTTGAAATAACTAACTCAGTTGATATTCCTATTCAAGTTTAAATAAGTTTCTGCATACAATTGCAACATTTTAAAGTATACATTCATCAGATTACAGTCTTCAAATATCTGATGTATAAATAGTTTTTCCTTGATTTCCCAAGAAGAAATCAAGATTGAAAACATTGACTATACGACTTGTGAAAATAAATATTGTCGTGTTGTTCGTGATCAGTGTGATCTGAAGAATTTTTTGTCATTTAAGGCATGAAGTTTACTCTTACGGGTAGAATTGGAATTGCATCTCGATCATTTGCGTTTTGTAAAGAAACATTTTTCGTCTTTCATTATAAGTCCATCGAACATGCGGGAAAGTCCAAATATTGTGGTTGCTACTAACAACGTTTGTCGAAATATTGTTGTTTACTGACTAAGAAACCAGATACTTTCTAAACCCTCTCTTATTTGATCCACTTGTTAAAATTTTAAGTGATCACTTGCAATGTTTAGATCAACACTTCCGAAATTTTCCTCATGGCGAACCCTACTAGTAGACACAACTTAACACGACATACAATGTTATGGCTATCGATGTTTTCGATGTCTATATTATGAGCATTTGTGTTTTGTGTGTCGATGCTTTGGTTTTCGATGTTCGGACATCCATGTTATGTATCATTGATGAAATGTAAATCGATGCTATTGAGTCGATATTTTGGTTTCGATATTATGATAAGAAAGAATAAAAAAGATGGTATATTTTTTTAAAAAAAATCTTTCATTTGTATGAGGGAATTCTCAAGTGTATAATGTAGTAAAGCGGAAACGTACACTGAACATTTTCCAAATTCAAAAAATTTAGATGGAGAATGTAACATCCGTGAGTATGTTCCTTGTTCAATCAAAACAAAAATATACTGTTTAAAAATTGTACTAAATTTCAATGTAAGTTCGCACCTCTCTCAGTAAAAAATCCTTTATTATACAATCCTTACATTTACATATTAATGTATATGCAATATTGTCGTTCACAATAGTATTGAAATATTGTGTCTTCATATGACACTTCAATGAGCTTGTTGAATGTTATAATCTCAAACTGTTGTGGATTTGTGGGATGTCAAGACTAAAACTTAAAGCATGAACTGATAGCATGAATTCAAAGCATGAAGAACAAACGTCTGGTAGCATTATCGAATGTTACTCACACAATATTGTAAAATCATTCTGTTCATGTAGTTAGTAAGTGAAACGAAGGAAATATTTAATACCATTTTGTCACACTTTCTTTGTTTGTTATATATATATATATAATACATATACACGTACATAATAATAATAATAATACATGTATATATACACAATACATACACATGGTATAGAAGTTTACAAATGGCTATCGCAAAACACTGTGGTGTGTTTTTTTATAATTTATTTATATAGTATATACTATGTATATCTATCTATCTATCTATCTATCTATCTATATATATATATATATAAAATATATAGATAGATAGATAGATAGATAGATAGATAGATAGATAAAGAGTATATATACTGTAAATTCTTTTAGTCTATAAAGGTAGAGCAATTACTGTACACGGGAATTTGGATTTTCCCATCATCTTTTAATATAAAATTGTCTTCTTAAGTACCAGACGGTAAGTAATAAATAGTTCCGCTAATAATTTGGGTGAGATAAAGAAAGGAACCTAATGACCAAGCGTTTTAGGGCTTTTGTAGGTCAGGTACCTCTTGGTGACCAGGCGTCGTGAGAGGGGTTTAGGCTGGTTGATCAACCTGGATAGATTAATGTTCGATGATGCGTGCCGCTCTCTTTTATCCTGGAGTGTCGGCTGCCATCGGTGATCTCCGTCTTGCCGACTGCTGGCGAATGTGGACGACTCCTTTTCGGATCCGTCGTCTGGGATGTTTTTGTTTACCATTGGCACGTGTAGAACACACGGTTATCGAATGTTATGGGGACATGCAGAACCTTACAATATATATATATATATATATATATATATATATATATATATATATATATATATATATATATATATATATATAGTATCGTTACAATAATGTACAAACACTCTCTGGATAACATTGATCCTACAACAGGACACAGCAGTTTTTTGCGATAGCCAGTTGGGAAGGTCTGGTGCGGATATTATCACTCGTTTCTAATATATTGTGATGGATTAAGTTATTGATTTAATAAAATATATTATGTTACAACTTTTCGCATTGAATTGAACGAAATCATTATTCTAAATTGTTACGAGGTATTTAGTGTCGTTAAAGAAGAAATCAGCTACAAGACAATGTGAGAGTAATTAATGTTATATCTGGGCTGATATTAGAAAGCACAATGAAATACAGACTTGGCATTTTAAAAGGGTATTCCGAATTCGGTTCTTTTTAATCATCGTGGTTTAGCCCGGCAAGTGATATTGTATCAGCATGAAGAACGTGAGAGAACTAGAAAAACTTACACATCATGCATCTCGCTGTGGCACATATAGCTTGAATTAGAATATACAGTTTTGATGTCTAACTACAAACAATTGTAAATACGTGTATAAAAGATTTCGTGACATATTTTGAGGCACCTTGTTTGTAGTTAACCTATGACTTAATACTAAGTCATCTTTATATCAGATTCTAGATTTCATACATCAGTTAAAGCTTTCTATAGCATCAAGAAATATGTATAATGGATGCACATGGTTTCTTGCATATGATTCTAGCATTCATCCTTGGTAGTATAATGGAGATAAAAGCTCTTAAATGAGAGCCGAGTAGTATATATAATCTCATTTAAAACAGTAGGTTACGTCCTCTGCTGTTAAAAGGGAATAATAAATTCTAGTTGAACAACGAATCAAATTAAGTAAAAAATGAGAACTGTTATTAGAGAATTAGGCTGTGTTATTTTGCTGAAACAATATACATATTGTTTAGATCATGCGTATTGTCATCAATTAAAGACATACAAAGCACATTGTGAAGAATGATGTGGTACTAAATGCACTGTGTTCCAGTAGGAGAATATAACGGTTGAACAGTTGGAAAATCGTATATTTCGAAAACTGTGCTTTACTCGGTGTATTGTTTCTGTTTTATTTGTATGTCTATACTTTTGCTTATATATACACTTCTAGTAATGTAGGTTGTGAGAAATTCGTGTGTGTGTGTTCGTTGTATTACATTTCTGTGTGTGATTATTCGTTGTGTTACATTTCTGTATGTGATTATTCGTTATGCTCATATGTGATTTACATTCAATTATTCTGCAAACCGATATATAAAGGAAGTGCTGGGCAGCATTGAGTCGTATTTCTTTCGGCTGCTGTGAAGCAATGGTTCACTACTCAATAAAAACAATACTTATAACGTCCAGTATACCAAGAAGAAATCAATGGGAATTTACGAAGCAAAGTGAATTGCAAGCTGAAACAATGTAAAAGAGAATGGGTATGTCAAAAAAATAACACTTTTATTTTTGCCTGCTTAGTTCTTATCCAGTAATATAGCAATAGTCGATGTCTGTTTTCTCTCAGATGCTAACAGTTAATGGCTTCCCCGTGGAGTTTCCTGCCTTCTTGCTAAAATAATGGAAGAAGGCCATTTTCAATGCTTACATGCAGTCGGTGACCTTCAAGGTCATTTTCTCAGACTTAAGTTACAACAAGATCATTCTTGAAAAACAAGTTTGATGTCTTTCTTAGAGGGCGTCATATAAATCATTTTCACTGCCAAAGTATAGTCATATATTACCACGAATTGTTAGAAATAGTTCAAACCCTTAATACCGTGGTAATTGCCATAAGAGAATCTCTGTTAAAACCTAGAATGAACTCTTCGCGCTTTCAAATCGATGGCTACAAACTGTTTCGTGCAGATCGTTTGGAAATGGGCGGGAAAGGTGTTTGTGCATTTGTAAGAAATTATATAGAATGCAAAGTCATAGGCAATTCTACAGCTGAACACAACAACAATTCCTAGTATTTCCTGCTTGAGGTGAACATTAATAAATGAAGCGTAGTCATCTGCATTACTTATAGAACCCCTAGTGTTCGTATGCTATCACTGATTGAGAAAGCTTTTTCTATCCACTTTTTACCCTACGAAGATATCACAGTTTTAGGTGATATCAATCTAGACTTTTGTAAGAAAAACTATGTGAAAAACAAAAAGAATTAGTAATGTTCGAATCATTCAATTTGTCGGTTTTACCACTCAACGCTACACATCACACGAAGAGTTCATATTCCAGGATTAATCATATTGGGTAATCAAAACACAGGAAGTAATGTAACACTAAGAGTTAGCTGCAGTAGGACTATCTAAACTCAATCCTTTGTTCCTTTCATACTCAGTGCGTGTGCAGAAGTACAAACATAACATTATATCACTTAGAGAATTTAATAATCTCTTAGCGTTATTGCACGATCCAGCCAATCGTTCATAAGCTGACATATTATTAATTCCAAATTTGAATGATAATTTTCTTGAATTTAACTAGATGTTACTCTGCTTACATAACAATCATGCATTTGTTCGCACTGTGCATATTAAACGAAAACCAACACCATGGATAGCTTCTGAAATAAGAGATGATATGTCATGCGCGATTCATGTTTTCGAAAATTCAAGAGAACAGACAATACTGAAGACCGGGACATTTATAAAAAGTAGCGTAACAAACGCAAGAAACACAAGAAATGTTAAAAAATACACTGTTTAGATACATTCGTAACCTAAAAGGTGAAAACTTAAATGTAAGGAAAATACGGCAAAATTTTCGGAGACTGGGATTAGGGAGAAAGCAAAGGGAATTCAATATTACAGATTGTAATTTTCATTGTGTGTATTTGCATTTCGCATCTTCCGCATATAACCAAACCATGGAACAGAATGTTACCCCTGGTTTCCATCCCCCACACCAAAATCACCTAGATCAGATCCATTTCAAAAATATTGAAGCTATGAAATAATAAAACATTTTAAAAGAAATAGAAGCTAATGCTTGTGGAGTAGATAAGATCCCCATTAAGTTAATAAAACTTATAGCTCACATCATCGTTTCTATTACTGCACATATTAGGCCCAAAAATCAGTCGCTCATAATCGGATACTTCCCTGCGTCGAGGAAGTATGCGATAATTTTTCTAATACTAAAGAAGATAAAACCTTGTAAGCTTAAGAAATACAGCCCCAAAGTAAACTTCCAGTGTTATCAAAGGCCCTATCCTGCAGAAAGTTGTACATAAACAAACACCAACTTTCTTGATCTTACATAATATCCTTGGTCCCGTTCAATGAAGTTCCTATCCCAAACAGAGCATCTTCACTACTCTTTTAAAGATCACAGTCGATATTAAGAACGCGATAAAATAAAGGAAAAACCACTATATTAACATTAATTGAGTGAAGTTGCGTTTTTGACTCCCTGCATATTGATACCCTTTTGGCTAAATTTCAGTCTCACAACTTAGCACTGATTACAATCCAGTGGTTTTCTTCCTTCTTTAAATGCCGCCAGCATCGCGTTACTTATCAAAATATAGTATCTTTCTGGGCTAAAATCACACAAGGGGTACTTCAAGGTTGAATTTTAGAACCACAACGTTTAAGTATTTATATTCACAACATTTCCCCTGTCCTTTTTACATCTAAATATCATTTTTACGCAGACAGCCTGCAATTTTATTTTCATTTTAAACATTCTTCTGTTCATTCTGCAGTGGAAGCAATGAATAAAGACTTACAGGCTTTAGTAGAATCGACTAAGTAACCATATCTTCAGCTTAACTCTGCAGAGATGCAAACCATTGTTCTTTCAGTGAATAAAAGCCTCTGTATAAAACTGGACGTATCAACCTTTCCTCCTATGGTGCTTAACGGGACATAAGTAGATTACGCGAAGCAGGTGAGAAATTTAGGTACTACAATGAATTATCACTTAATGTGGAAAGAACTTGTAATTGAAAAAATTTACTCTACATTGTACTCGCTTAATAAAATAAAACACTTTCTTTCACTAAAGCAAATACTCAATTGGTTCACACGCTCCTGCTTCCTGTATTGACCATTCTGATATTGTATATAATGACCTATGCACTACTCTTTCTGCTAAGTTGAAGCACATGTACAACACATGCATTCAATTTATCTTTATTCTCCGACGCTACGGCCATATTCCCTTTACATTGAATGTGATTTGCTGGCCACCGCTCCACCTTTGGAGGTGGCATCAAATCTTAGTAAAAGTCTTCGGCATCGTTCAAAACAAGGCTCCTTGATATTTAAACAATAATTATCAATTCGTTGTTCGTTACGAGCGCGTCACTAGGGCAGGTACCGTAGTTCTTTTATAGTTCGTAAACATCGCACAGAGATATTCCCCAGGGAGAGACAAATGGCAAATAATTCGTGCCTACTAGCATCCGTCTTTGGAATATTTTATCCAGAGTGTGAGAAACTTAAAATCAAAATCAAAAATTTGCCCTGTAAACGAAAAACGTGCTAAAGCAGAACCTGCTCACTTAACATACCCATTCTCTGATAAACATAACCCAAAACTTTTATAAGATTATTTGCAATTGTCATATTTATATACTTTTGTATTGTAATACTTATTCTTATATACTCTTAGTAAACATCTGTATGTGTGACTGCATGTGGGGCAAGTGTGTGTGTGTGTTGTGTTTATGTATATGCGTGTGTAATATGAATCAATGTATCGTGTTTTCTCATAGTGTCAAACACTTTTCAATTTTTGTTAATAGGTAGGTGTAAGAGATGGCCTTATGGTTCTAATCTCGCTACTGTAGAAAAATGGCAATAAATAGTAACAATAAGAATACCAATATCTATTTATTTTCTTCTTCATTAGTAGTTTTGACATGACAGATGAGAAAGGCAGTATAGTCAAAATATAGTTATGGAGTGAGAAAAAATATTATTACTTCTTCTATAGTTAATATCGTTGGCTGAACTAAGACAATTTTATGTTTAATATGTAGAGATGCAAGGGCTCGGAAAAAAACGGCTTTTTTTGGAAAAAACTCGGTTTTTTCTGCTTCGCTTTTTTGCTTGGGAAATTGTGGGCTTTTTTGAAAATTATGCTTTAAATTGATAAACCAGATTTTGTTTCGCTTCTCTACAACACAAAAAGTCATTTAATTAGTGGTTGATGCCGTTAATAATATAAAACCTCGAAAATAAACCATGAATTTCGAAAAGATATTTCAATCACTTTTACTTCAACATTTTTACATTATGAATTTCAAAGGATTAACCAAGTATATAATAAGATTTTTTTAACCTCCTACATACAAAAGTAAGCAGGGTTAGGAAGAGCCATGGTTGTTTTTGAAAATGCCAAAAACCCGTTTTTGGGGGGGAGTTTAAACTAGGCTTTTTTGGCTTAAACCAGGTTTTTTGGGTTTAGATATTTTGCTTTATGTATTTATATTACATATTGACAGAAATAAGTTTGTTTCGCCTTGGTGTTATTATGCAACAACGGGGTTATGCTGGAAGATGTCACATAAGCTTAAAGAAGTCCGGTCAGTAAATTTCTTAAATTGAGAAACTCCCGCCCTAGCCATCGGGAAAATCCCGTCATTACTCTAAATGTAAAACAATAACGGAAAAAATCCTTTTAATTCTTTGCATGTAAAATTTAAAGGTCAACGTATCATAATAAGTACGCTAAAACTGAGGTATTAAATTACAAATTTAGTGCGTACATATCATTGAAAATACAATCCAAGCTAATCTTGGAAGCTACGTAGGCAATCAATAAATTTTACCAATTTATATCAGTATATTTAAGCAACCTTGGCTGCTTTATAAAACAACAGGCATTCAGGCATGAGAAATATACAATTTAGTTTCGTTCGTATGTTCAGGCTTAACATCCTTACGTAATACCGAGGTTATCAAGGAGAAGACTTTCGCTTAAACTGACATCCGAACCACTACTTTGTTTACGCATGAAAGAAGGGTGGTGGTTCGACCGAGAATTGAACATGGGACACCTTGATTAAAAGGTGAAAAGGAAATAAAACTGATGCAGATGGTTTGATGTATGGAAACGTCACCATGAAGTTCACACGATTCGCATTTTTCGTACCTTTTATTTTTTTTCGGTTTAAACCAGTTGTTTATTTTTTTTAAAAAAAGAAGAAAAACAGCTGGTGTAAACCAGCCAACCCTAAAAGTAAATACTTCTTTTAAAAAAATACTCAAATAAGTAGCAAAATTCTATGTAGTATTTTTACTTTAAAATATTCCATATCCTCTTTTTGGAACAAAATAAAATTAAAATAAAACATAAGAAAAATACTTAGATTTATATGATACACTTAAAGGCTGCACACCTAGAGCTTTTGGTTTTGTATATTCTTGAAATTCTACAGTTTTATATAAGCACCATCACGGTTTATTCAGTCCTCAAGTTTTCTGTATTTTCAACAAGAGGGATTGAACATGAAGGGTGTGAGATAAGAACATGATAACCCATAATTTTACTATTTTAAGAAATTAGAAATTTTCTGCTGCACAATCCATTTTGAAAGTCGGAAAGCTGATTTTTCACATAAGTCTATACATGAGGGATTAAACGAAGCGGTATGCGTTGCTACCTATCTGATGCTGCGTAACTCAGCAATTGAAAATTTGTTAGTTACCATGTTCTTGGCTCACACCCTTCATATCATTATGGAACTCTCCCCACCCCACCAACACACACACACACACAAAAAGGACTACGGAATATATTTAAGTTCAGATAAATACAACTGCACAACAAACATGATTGACTGGAGCTTTTGCGCTTCTATCGAGAAGTCCGGAATTCAATTCGGCATTCGACCATTCTGACAAAACTTTTCTTCATTCCATCTATGAAGTAGAAATAGTGCGTGTACTCTGAGTTGGCTGACTTCATTTCTTATTGTTTTTAAATCGTTATTATTACTAATTACCAGCAGTGAGTGTTTTGCGAGGGTTAGGGGGCGGTCTTTCGGACTGAAGCCTGTTCCCCCAAATTACGGAATGTCTAAAACAAACGAAATATCTATTAGTTATGCCTTTACTCATTAACTTTAAGCTGCCGTCAAATAAAAATTACGAATGTTTAGAAAAACTAAACATTAATAAGAAAAAACCCTCCCAAAATACTTTTCTAAATACGCCAATGATTCTCAGTATAAAATGATCTTCAAGGTTGTATCCGGAAGATTATCGCTAAATATATAAACGAAACGAAATACAGTATTAGTTATGCCTGTACTCATAAACTTCAAGCTCCTCCCAAATAAAATTAGGAGATTTTAGAAAATGAAACAATCAGAGAAACCCGTCCCAAAGTACGTTTCTAAATCCGCTACTGATTATTTGTATAAATTAGTATTCAAGGTTGTATCCGGAAAATTATTGCTAAATCGTTGCACAGCTACAGTATAACAGAAATGTGGAAGTACGGTTAGACGGATATATTGAAAAACGTACGCTTTGATGGATATATAGAAAAACGCAAGTTTAACTTCTGCGTTAGAAGCTAGAGTACTAAGCTCTTAGAAATGAAACAGACGACAAACTGAAATGATATCGAGAAGAAAAAATATCGATAACTCAAAAGTTAAAATAAAGTTAAATAGCCTCTAAAATTGCCCTCAAATACTACATTCTTCATATTAGCTTTAATTCGTAAAACATGTGCTCCATCCATCTTGATGGTGAATTTTAGAGCGAAATATGGCATTTAGGTCATGGAATTCTTATCTAAGTATAAAATATACTATAAGAAAGCTATTTAGACAGAAAAATCATGAAAATGAAAAAAGCCAAAATTTCCAAAATTCTCGTTTTTTTTCCAAAAAAGCCGGCTTTTTATGTAAAAAAAAACATCGATTCAAAAAAGCCGGCTTTTTTGCATCTCTATTAATATGGCAAGTATAGCGCACACATAGCGTCTCTATAGTAACTATTGTAGCTATACTACACGGTGTAATATTTTGTTGTTACGTTAAAAGCGCGAACTGAGAAAATACTGAAAGGAACACTGTTTTTATTATGACCTGGAATGAAGTGATAATCTTTGTAGGAATAAGTTCCAATGAATCCGATGCAAGTATTCTACGATGCAACACTATTTGTCTTTCTCAAACGTTTTCAATAATCTTTCCTGTGGAAGATTTTCTAAGAATATTTGAGAAGCTATCATGATTTGTTTCTAAACACAAAATAACATTTTGTTCCATATATTTGTTTTACTAAACGGAACATGAATTCACAATACATTTTGAAAAACCTATATTATTTAAATTGGCGGCATTAATATGGTATTTGCTATGTGTAAGTAATACGTAACTGATTTTTTTATATAGTGTGGTGTGTGATATTGTGGTAAACATGAAATTGGTTTCATATGCGATCTTCTCATGCCACAAACTTTACTGATTTTTGTAGCATTGTTTTATATTAATCTGTATTTACTGCAATGTTTGGGGAAACCTTGCCGAGATAAATGAAATGTCAAGGGTAAAAGAATGGAAGCAGCACAATTTTTACTACTGATATTGATTGAATAGGACGTCTCTCTTAGATCATGGAGGACATTTCCAACCTTCGATTTTATTTATGGATAAAACTAATGTAACCAGATTTTTTCAACCCGTAATATTTGAGCATGCCTTAATTCGTCGATATTTTATTCAGTATAGAAGTGCGGAATCCGGATTGGATTTGAAAACGCAAATTTTGAATAAAAATGCTGAGTGGTAATCTTAGAATCTTATCAATAATTTTGTTTTTACTTTTCCATGTGATAATTATATATCGTCGTTTATATAATAATGCTTTTAACATTGATATTCATCTTTGTTACGAGTCATTAAGGGTATTCCACAAGTGCACTGAAGACGACCATACAGTATATTTTTGAAACACAAACTCTTTGAATATTGTTGGTTTTCTCTGCAAACGTTCTGTAAAAAACGTAAAGTACATTCTACATGTTTCAAAACTAGACAACAAATTTTAATGAAACTTTATGTTCTAACTAAATACACGCTTTTTCGAGAGATAAAACATAGGGGTACAGAACAATAGTAAATCTACTGCACTTAACCATCCGAATGCGTGTGATAATAACTTGATCTCTGTTGCTACCGCTACGAGAACAATCGGTCTTCTATTTCCAAAACGTTCAAAGATATACATTGTCTTGTTATAGGATTTTATGAGTTGTTTCGAGGTAACCTTTGTATACATTTTTTTCATTGATTTTGTATTATGATTTAGGAAATTTCGAAAATTTAAAAAAAAAATCTTTACAAGATTTTGAGACTCTTCATATAAGGATAACAAGTATTGCTCTGCAATCTGGTTACTCTCACCTGATGAGTCTTTCCATATGCAGGTGAAGAGCATTGTTTGATTGAAGGAAGAGACAAATACTTACCCTCCAATAAATTAAGTTCTCAGTCTTCTCGAGGACTTGTCTCATTAAAATGCACCAATTATTGATATACTATAATTTAAGTTCATTTTCAATGTTACTCTTTAAATAAAATAGTGTAATCTTCTATTCAATGTTGCGGATCCTTCGATTGATCATGTTTAGAAAGAATCAAATAGAAGTTACCGTTTCTATGTTGACTACTGATTGACCACTAAATTATTCTATACTAACATAAGTTGTGGTGATTTATGTGTTGGTGCGAGGTGACTGGATATACATACTAATTTGTTAAATGAATGATCGATCATACACATAAAATTTTCATGCTCATATTTCACCATCGATAACCTGAGATACTCTGCGCGAAAATAAAGTGAGAGTTTTGTGACTATATATATATTCAACCCGTTATCCTTGTAGAACCCCTATATTTTAAAATTACATTTAATGTGGCATCCACCCTTTTGTAACAACCATATACTCTCGTCGTATCATTTTCCTTGTATCTCCTACTCTTCATATTTGAAACAGTAGCCAACGCTTGTCTAGGTTAACTTACACGATCGTCAATTTAAATTATGTTTCTTATGCATCTAATGTTCCAAGTTATCTAAACAAAATAACTTTAAAAATTGAACTGGCAGTTATAAACATCCTAAATATGAAAAATGTATAAATTTTATTTAGTGTACACTCCATGTGTAGCATTTCGATCGGAAACACTATAAGTATATAGCGAACAGCGAATCCATGGTAGCAAATAGATGCCACATGGTAGCGGCATGCATGAAACGAACCCATGGTGTCAACCACCGCGACTGTTGCTTCGCTTGCCTGGCTGCTTGAAATGGCTTTTAATCGTTTCATAAGAGAGAACAGCGAGAGCCAATTAATAGCCTGCAAGGACATGATCTGTGATTCTTTTTCTCTCACTCTTTCATCTGACTCAGTCCACGTGTGTGATTTCATTTTACAATACGTATTTGGTTGATAGTGTTCGTGACGTTATACCAAGAAAAATGGAGCCTAACGAAAGACACGGTCTTCCATGCTTACCCCTCTCCGTCCATGAAAGTCAAGTGATCAATTTACGTTAGTGTTAAAATTTAGAAAAAACACGCGTAAACTCGAGTGTTTAATTTTTATATCCCTAGTTCTCAGAACCTAATCGAAAGATTCGAGAAAAATTTAATCTTTAGGAAGATGATTTAATGTAGATTACGATATATTCTAGCATATCCCTAAAAAGGGGTCTTTGGCGCAGGGCACGTTTTTAATTCATTATATATAAACATTACTGAACCCATTTCAAAAGTTCTTGCATCAATGGTATAGCAACTCACCATATTTATATTGTACAATGTGCGTTAGAACTTCCTTTCACGACGTATAATTCAACTCAACTATATCTATTAGATTAATAAAAGTTTCAATAGTTTCTTTGGTCAGTGGTTTATACCAGAGTCTGGTGTGTCGGAGTGGATCACAGTGGGTCGTGGATCAAAGAGGGTCGCCCTGAAAAGTGACTTTCTAGTCACGCTACTGAAAACTCAATTTCAGATTCGTCTTCAGCGCTTTCGAACCTATAAGATCAGATTTGTTTTAGCTTCAATATAACTCCCCAGAAATTACTGTCTAGTCACGCTACTGAAAAATATAATTCAGATTCCTGATCATAGTAGGAATAATTCACTTCATCCCCGTGGGAAAATGTTGGCCCTAAAACCGGTATCAGCGGCACTAAACCGGCCTAAACCAGTATGTTGCTATGTTAGAATAAGGAAGTATACTCTTAGACGCCTACTAGCTGTAGAAACAAGAGAAAACATGCCCTTTCGTCTTCTTCTTCGTGTTCTCGTCGTGTATTGGCCAGTTATTTGAATCCTCTGGCCCCCGCCCCTCTTCTGAAAGTAAGAACGGAAGCTCCTCATAGCATTGAGTACCTATTTTGGATCACCGTCTCTCCTCCAAAGAGCGTAAGCGCTCAGTGATCGAAGCTTCCCAATTGATTGGTCTTCGTCTTCTAGTCTTGTTGTATATATATATATATATATTGAGTGGGTTTGGGTCCCATGTAGTATAGTTCCCATTCGAAGTTCCTCATTTCGAATCACTATAATGCTTTCAAGTGTTCAATGCTCGTATCCCCCCCTCGTTCCTCGGACTGTATGCTAAGTGGATAGTTTCGAAACTCAGTAATTAAAATCATGAAACATGCTTTTGCTAAGTGTTAGGACCCGTCTGTGGGAAACGTTTTGTCCTGGGACGTGAATATCATAGTTCATGATTGTTCTAGAACGTGTTGAATTCCATTGATTGTGCATGATCTAACAACGGAAGCTTCTCATAGCATTTCATAACGTTTTGACAACGTAGGATGAAAATTTGTATACTTAAGTCTCCCAGGGCCTTGAGTTGCACGTGATGAGATATCGCTTTGAAACACATTCCCATAGCACAAAGAACTACAACGTTAAAACTGTCTTAAGTTGGTATTGACTGCATTCCCTGAGATATTCTTTTGAAACATTCTCATAGAAAACGATGACTAGTAATTAAATTCACTTATACAGAGAACTCCAAAGATCAAATTATGCGAAAAAGTTTGATATTAGTATGGCTTTGAAGTCATACGAGAAATTAGATGTGGTTAATGCGATCACTCGCACTATAATGCTTCCAAGTGTTCAATGCTCTCTCTCTGTTTCATCGAGAGTCGAACCCGGACCAAAGTGCTACTAAACGTAAATAACAAACATAAAAATAAATTTAAAAATGCAGCATCACATTATTATTTTGGGGAAATGAAAGTGAAGCAGACAACTAACCTTGATTGTAACTTTGCTAACTTACGATATAAAAATTCTGTACAGAAAAATTCACTTTGGTGGGGAACTGGGATCAAATTTGGTACTTCACGATTTAGAGTTGAATTAGTCCTTGCATAAAAAGTATTTCACGTATATAGCACTTCGCATTGATTTTCGTTTGAAATTAAGCAACAAATTAACTTAATGTCTTAAAATATTCAATGCTTTCTGACAGAGAATCGAACCCGGACTCTAGATATGCGTTCATTTTGAAAGCTATCTCACCGGAATCGAACGCAAAACCGTTGATTCTTCGTAAGAGTATGGGACGTGTATACACATTTTCGACTGAATTCCACATTAGAGGAACCGAACTCATGACTTAGGATCAATACCCCCCTCGGAAGTTCATGTTCGTTAGATTAGAATTTAGTGTCGCTTTCTGTACCGCACATATATTTTTTTGCGCATGACAAAGACTACTTGGGTTCCGAGAATTGAATACTGTAATGATGATGAAAACAAAAAACTGTGATATTGTTGAATGAAGATTTGGGTTTCTGCAGCATATGTCCTTGCATGAAATAAGAATTTTACGTATATAGCACTTCGCATTGATTTTCGTTTTCACGACAGAAAGGATCGAATTAAGTTAATGCCATAAATTTTTAATGCAGTCTCACCGAAAATGGAACTCGGACCCCCAAGGAACATGGTCCTTCGTAAGTTTATGATATGTTACTCTTGGTTTAGAATAGAATATGTTTTAATGTAATATTTAGTTGATAATGAATCAAAAATTTGTACATGCAAGCAACATATCAGGGTTGGTTTTTGCGTCAGTTTTTACTAAAATAGAATTTATCTTCTGTATATAGGGATAGGTTAGTGTTTCTTTCTTTAGATATAGGTTATCTTTTGTTATTCAACATTACGTCACCTGATGTGAAAACGTCACGTATCATATTTTTTCGCTTCTCACTTTTTGTTGATGTTTGTCTTCACAAGAGCATTACAAACTTGTAATAAAGTCTATCGATTCTTTTATTGGTAGACTTTCGTTTTGAAAGTAATTACTTTTCAAAAATGGATGATGAGTGCACTCTGAAAAAATTCCTCAAGAAGTCATTTTTACCACCTTGAGAAAATGCAAGGTGATTTCTTTTTTAAAAAAAATATAAATATACTTTCAATACCCTTTTATACAAGCTATTTACCAAAAAGTCACCGAAAAACCTGTATTTACTGTACAATCAATAAAGCAAACAAACAGATAGTACATACATTATTATTATTATTATTATTATTATTATTATTATTATTATTATTATTATTATTATTATTTTCGACATAGTCATCATATCGCTGGAGGCACTTGTCGCATGATAATAGTAACAAAGGTCAGTCAAAACGTTACACGTAAAGTTTACTCTAACTCGATAATGGTATGCATTACACATCACCAAACAAGTTAGTTAGTTATAAAAGTCCTATGTTTCGCGTAGTTTGCGTCTTACTATCAGTATATTCTGTTCCTTATACAATTTAAAAAAAGAAGGAACAAATGTGAACACTCTATTAATGGACGTAGAAACCTTCTGGGAGCACTAATGGAAAACCCACCACAAACACGATGCTCTTCATTACAAATTTACTTGAGTAAGGATTGAAGCAACGACCTCCACACGTGTTAATCCTCTAAACAAACTGAAAGTTGTAGAAATTAATACTTTATGGTTTCAAAAATGTTTAACATAGTTCAAGTGTTTCACTTCGGATTGCAGTTTGTTTTGTTATCTCTTACCGTTGTATGATGATAATATTCAATCCTAAATTGAAATGAGACGAAATGAAATCTTTCAGTTTTACGTCTCACGATTATGCCGGTTAGGCTAAAGGAGACGGTGATGATGAGAAATGAATGAAATGATTAAATGAACGGGAAACGGGAGAACTCCGAGAACACCCACAAGAATGTGTTTGTCTATCAGAAAGTCCACACGACGAGAGCTGTGATCGAATCAGGGACCCACAAGCACTGAATGTGAACTCTCTACCATTGAACCACCCAACCTTCAAACCTAAAATGTAATAGGTTTGCACATCATGTGGTTCCCCGGAAAAAACAAAGATCGGATTCGATTAAATATATTCTTGCAGAACTGAATTCTTGTTATCTAACATCAAATTTTGCTTTATGTCGATTAACGTTAAAATCAAAAATAATTTGTATCATTTCTATCATTTGAAAAGAATTAAGGAGATGACAGAATTTATTTTGGAACGGTGAATTGTTTTCAAAGAAATCAGTTTTCTATCTTACCGCTTTGGGTATTGATTATCGAAGTATTCCCAAAAATCTTTTGTCGTGTCTCGTTTTAAAACTGTAAGTACAAAATGTATGTCCTGATTTCATCTAGAAGTTATCAGCATCATTTCGCTTTACTAGTATGACACCCGCGCTAATCACTAAATCATCAAAATTTCAGTCAGTCAATTATACGGATAGTCATAGCCTTTTCATGTGGCTTCCCGTTGCATTGCATAGTCTGGAAATCAAACTCCACATTGCATTGTAATTTGAAAAGAAAAAAGGACAAACATACAATGCAAGATTACTTAGAGGTTTGTATGCTATTTCGTTGTTGTATGACGTTGCATGAAGAAAGACAGACAGAGAGAGAAAGAGAGAAACACACACACAGAGAGAGAATGTGTGTGTGTGTATGTATGTGTGGAAGAAGAAGAATGCAATGTCATAACATTTGCGGCTGCGAACGAGTAATAAACATATCTCGTTTCTGAGAAGTGTAATTACCACAATCTGTATTCGTTCACAGAGGACGGCGATGTTACGCAGACCAGCGGGAAAGGCTAAAGGTAGTTTTTTATTACTAGTTGTCCTGCACTGTGGCAGAGCGCTTACATCTAGTGAATGAGGTCACTAGTTTGACCTTTGAACAAGTAAGCTTATAATGAAAAACATCGTGTAAATGAGTTTTCACGGGATACTCAGACATTCTCATTCTACTAATTATTCAATCACTCATTTACCTTAACCATCCATCTCCCTTAGCATAATGGGCATAATCGTGGTGCGTTAAACTGAAATATATTCTTACACATCGAGCGTAAGAAACAGGTGCACGATGGATGAGTGGTAGAGTGTTCAACTTTCGTGCATGGAGTTCTTGGTTTAATCGCAGCTCACGACCAGTGAACTTTGGGGGTGTTTTTGTCGTTCCAAGTTTCTTTTCACGATTTTCATTCATGTCTCATCATCATCGTCTCCTTTAGCATAACTTGTATAATCTTGGAATGCAACATTTTACCTTCGTGTTAGCAACGATATATTCTTACAGATGGATACTTAGTGTAGTAGATCAATGTTCCTCAACACTTTTCTACTCGCTACAAAGCATAGATTATCCATGACGACTTAAAATGTATTATAACGACACTGTTATTTTAAATACATACTAGAATAAAAAATACCGTAACTATCACAAACAGTAACGTAGTATTGTGAAAACTCTTCTAATCCTAACCGTCTAGCTTGCTATTTTGGAAATCAGACGATGATCTAAAGCATCACTAATAGCATCATCGTCAAGGGAAAAATACAAACTGAAATCGTTTGCAGAACACGACGAAGAAGAAGAACAAGAAGAAGAAGAAAAGGAAAAATAGTATCTCCTATAAGGAAAAGGAAACGTGCGTGTAAACGTCAAATCGATTTGAGACTTGTCAGTTTTCGTACCGAGAAGTTTCTCGATTCATCGGCAATAATAGCTAAACTTGGTTGAAAATTAAAAAAAAGTATCTGACGCCTTTGGAGTCTCCGAAATTTGGGAACCAAGGCAGTATTGAATCTGTTAAAAATTTAATAGATTTTGAAACGAAGTCATTTATCTTATAAGTAGTGAAGTATGGGAACCCATTATAAAATGACTATATTGTACACTATCATCATACCTACATGAAGGTAAAGTATAATACATTTAGGAACATACATTGTATTTCCGTTACTATTGTCGCATTGTAGAATTTATTCACACTAAATTTAGCTATGAAAATCATAAAATTTCTGATAAGCAAGTCTCACAAGACTCTTGCAACAAGACCGAGACCAAGACCAAGACTGTTTATGCAAAAGCAAGACCAGGACCAAGACTGGTTGTGCAAGACCAAGAAAAAGACCAAGACCACCAGGGTCTTAGTCTTGATCTTGCCATTGCATTTGCTCATCACTAATTGTAATATGTGAACAATACTGAGTATGGTGTAGAACAGATAAAGTTTGTGGTAAAAAGCTAATGATTATATTTTTCAAAAAGATTTTAAACGTTTTACTGTATAGTTAAGCTATTTCTTAATAGAAAAACAAATATTAGAGTTTCAAATTATTTTTTTTAATTTTCTGACAATTTACCACTTGGCAGAAAATCGTCCAATAACAGTTTATCCGAGTAATATTATTTTGAGGTTTCAGCACCTTGATAAATGCTCTTCATCGTGTTCGTACACTTACTTTTATCCATTTATAGTTATTACACATGACTCATGTAACATTAAACAGTGATTGTGATCTAAAATTTGGTGAACTAGTATTGCGAATAAGTTTTGGATGTTTCTGTATCGTCTTAAATTTGAAATTGCATCGTGTTCGTAGAATGACTTTATCAATTTAAAGTTTTTTTATATATGCCTCGTGTAACATTAAAACTGTTTGACATCTAAAATTTGAGTATACTAGTGTTGCCTACGCGTCACGAATGTTTCTGTATCTTCTTGAATTTGAAAATGTACTTGTCGTTTCGAGACGACTCTTTTAGTTAACAATAGTAGTTCACCCAAGTAATAGTATTTTGAGATTTCAACTTGAGTGAACTAGTGTTTCCTGCGTTTCGGAAGATACTGTATCATCTCAAATTTGAAAATGTACTTGTCGATTGTAGCCTTGTCTCTTCTCGTGCCGAGAAGTTTCTAGATTCATTGGCAATAATAGTTTACCCGAGTAATAGTATTTAGAGGTTTCAGCTTTAGAACTTCCTAGCAAGTTTAACAATCCCTGCTTTTATGTATTTTGTTTCTACTTTTATATCTCGGGAGTTATTAGATAAGACAAAATGTAAGCGTGATTTAAAAACAACGATGGAGTAGGAATGCCTAAACAAACATTTAAATAAGAAAAAACTTACTTTAATGTTCTTTGAATAAGAAGAAGTTAGGAAAAACTCTATGGAACAGAAACATAAAGGTTACTCACGCACACACGATGTTTTTACATCACAAAAGTTCACTTGACGGGGCTGGGATTGAACGCGAGTCCGTACAGAACAGTTGAGGTACAATTCATGCTCATTTCAACATTTGATTCATTTCTCATCATCACCGTCTCCATTAGCCCAGCCGGCATAGCCATGGGACGTAAAACTCAAATATTTCCCAATAGCCCAGCAGGCATTAGCGTGGTACGTAAAACCCAAATACTTCATTTCCGTGTTCGAGCCGTCAATATTCCTTGGCCCTGAGTACATACTACAGACAGATAGATAGACAGGTAGACATTATATTATCAAAATTATAACACATAATATACCTCTTCTTTTTATAATATTATTATAACATTAAACTATAAGTGATACGGCTTCATCGTTCAACGACACTAACTGCTTTATACAAGACTCCAGACATTTCTCACGTCAGCTGTAAGCTAGATTCAACAATTTTATCTTATCGTTTTCTCGGAATTCAATGTACAGAGAGGTTTAGAGAGCATTTAGTTTAGATTCGCTTATATGTATGTGTGCAATGCCTCAGACTCTATAAAAACAGCTTATTTGCATTCTCCCCAAAAATAATTTGTGGACATTCGTGCTCTTAAACCCTATTAGGTATCGTAATGTAGCGCTCTGATCCTTCAAAGTGAATTAATGGCGCCACTGAATAGCGAAGTTCATATTTCTAATCAGAGAGCTCGAAAATGTAATAAACTTTGATTTCCGTTGCAGGAAACGTGTTTGTTGATACCATAATTTATGGTAATTTTTCCTTTCTTCTCCCCCTACCTCCAAGTTTTTTGTAGTGACGCAACAGAAATATAAATGCCATATTCGTGATCATCCCTTTCAAAACAATAATAACCTTCCAGTTTCAATCTCGCCGAGTGTTTTGTTGCCACTGACGTATACACAATAGCTTCTCGCTTTACAGGGACCACCAATAAAATATATCTTAATTTTTCTGTGCTGTGCCCTGTTGCAAACATAATATTTTCTATTAGAGAAACTAGATTTCAATTGTCTGGGAATAAAAGTTAAGCTTGTTTTCCATAGAAAAATAGGGTATGAATATATAGCAGAACCACGAAAGGATTTATAGACTACAAGCATTAACTGCTTTACGATTAACATAGTTGGCTATCTTTCTATTTATAGCTTGAAACCAAACTCTTCACGGCAAGAGTCCTAAAAGATCAGAGACTTCCACGCAGCTATCTGAGGGATGTGCGTGGTCTGCATACCGCTTAATTCCCTGTCGCATTAATTGGAATTCTAGATGGGTATTAGTCCGAAGAACGGACCAATTTCTCACATTCAGAGTCAGAGACAACTCTGAGACATACTGGCCTGAGATAAAATTTTCTTCTACACACACCGGGGATTTCACGGGATTGCTCAATTAGACGTCAGTCCCTCAGCCCATAGCCAATATTTATTTATAGCCCTAAGAGAAGTGTGGGTAATCTTTTTGAGAGTGCCTACCAAAATCTACCAAATCTCTGATCATAACTTTCTCACCTGCCATCCAATTTTTTTCCAGCCTAATATAAAATCCAGAGCTATTTATCGTTCTCGACGAATGCATGTATTATAGCGAACTGCCCCTATGTAGTCCAACTAGAGAATACCAAACACTCTACACTCACCCAAAATGATTCTGCCTTTTACTTAGATATTATAAACCAATTTTTGTGTTCATTATTTTGAAAGACCTACTGTGTAAATTTCATAATGAACTACTGAACTAATGAGCTACTAAACCAGTAAAAAGTATTGGGTATATGCAACTAATTTCAAACTATTTTTGTATTTAAGTTCGAACGGAGCCGATACGTTCAATGGAGCATATAGTTATTAATTCTCGTTGAAAGTACATTAAGACAAATCACATTTTACCTTATTTCAGGTTTTTAAATGACAAAGCAATTTTCAATTAATATTTTTTTCTAATAGTACGTATGTGTGTATGTGTTCAGTATCCCTACTAATGATTTTTTATTTTTCATATGTTCAGTAGCCCTACTAATGATTTTTTATTTTTATTTATTTTTTTACTGAAATCTAGGAACGCCATATTTCTCACCTCTAACCAAAATAACCAGATCATCAAACTCTACATTTTCCTTTTGAGTTAAAATTTTGGACTGAGACGTCCGGTAAAAATTGTACATAATTATATCAAGAAGTTCTTTCACGGCCAGAAACAAGTCATCGGTGAGCAATGTTTGACATGCGTGTCAAGGATTGTTCAATTTTGCCTTAGGAAAGTAAAATTTTAAAGGTGATAAATTCACTTGGGGACATTTTGACCCCAATTGGTACTCAAAAAGTAGGGTCGGGTCAGAGCAACTCGCGTCACGGGTCGGGACGGGTCTAGCGACTCAGGGTCACGTGTCGAGTCAACCTGAACTGATTTATGTAACAAGGATGTTATACGGTTAATTTAAGACTACCTTTAGATCTCTACGTCATGCAGCTTAAGCTGTACAAGTATTTGAATAATCTGTTCAACTTGTGCTCACAAAAGGTTCGGGTTAACCCGACCCGATACAAAAAGCTCCGTTCAGGGGTCAGGACGAGTAAACCAACTTGGGCCACGAGTTGGGTTGAACTTCGATCAGCCTTGTTGGAAGCACTAACCCCATCACGTTTTGAAGAAAAATTAAAACATTATACACGATAAATTCTCGAAAGCAAAGTCAGAAACTACCACCACAAAATTCTAAGAAATATCATAAAGCATGTTTCGTTGGAGTCAGAAAAGACCGCCCAGGGGGACTCCTAGAGTTAAGATCGCCTTACCGGCTTCTCCTTGAATGTGGGATTACCATTGATTGAGTATAAAAATCGCAGCTTATTTGTCTTAGCATGCGTAGAAGGTTTTATCACTGAGTCAGTTACTCAACACCAATAAAACACAAGAGATGACGTCATTTGTTAAGATTAGAATAAAGCACGCATCAAACAATTACAGTTTGGTTCAGTGCCCCAGAAATGCGGGAACAGCCTCAGTATGATTTGTTAATTGGATAGCAAAAGCAACTATTAAATAAAAGATGTTGGCTGCAAAAATATATGTACGAAAAACTGAAGTAAGAGTGCATCAAGGAAGAAAAGGGCAGATATACATTGCGGAAATCGTCAGCCACAGACAATAATTTAAGTACCACTCCAATATTTCCATGGTAAGACTCAAAAAGTCAATTTGGATAGCCTGCCACGAGATTCAAACATACATGACTTCTCAAATACAAATCTCTAACACGCTAACCAAGCCATGTCTGAAATTTGCTATTATTATCGTTATTATTATTATTATTATTATTATTATTATTATTATTATTATTATTATTACAGGACCTGGGAGCTTTCCAAATTATATACTTAAAGCATGTTCGAAAGAAATAGCTCCAGTCTTGTCAAAAATATACAATACCTCATTAAGAACAGGGTCATTTCCATCTAAATGGAAACATGTACATGTGGTACCGGTTTACAAGAATAATGACAAGTTAAATCCGAACAACTACAGGCCGATAACCTTATTGAACATATTTTCTAAAATTCTTGAAACCATCATCACAAACACTTGTTTTTTAATGTAAAAAATATATTGCAAAAATCACAGCATGGCTTTTATAAAGGGAAATCAGTTGTAACCAATCTCTGTGAAATAACGGATTTTATCTACTATGCAATGAAAAGTAGATCACAAACTGATGTCATATACATTGACATGAGTAAAGCTTTTGATTCTGTTGACCATAGATTACTATTAAAAAAACTGTCAAATACAGGTGTAACACCCTTGTACCTAAAATTTTTTGAAAGCTATTTGACTGGTAGAACATACCAAATTAAAATAGGAAATGTCATGTCAGATTCAGCCAGCATTAGTAACGGTGTTCCTCAAGGTTCTCCTCTGGGCCCATTACTTTTCTCTATTTTTATTAATGACTTACCAACAGTCTTAAATCATTCAAATGTTTTACTTTATGCTGATGACATTAAGCTTTTTAGTGTAGTAAATAATATTGAGGACAACGATAGGCTACAAGATGACTTAAACAGAATCATTATGTGGTGCAAGGATAACGGTATGAATATCAATTGTCTGAAAACTAAGTGCATGACCTACAGTAACAAATCGCAATACTATGTAAGTCAATACGAAATACAAGGTACTGTAATACAGAAAGTAGACACAATAAAGGATTTAGGTGTAACATTTGACAGGTCACTACGCTTTGGTGATCATATACAAAATGTATGTAATGAAGCAAGAAAAATAATCGGTTACCTGTTTAATCAATGGCCTGCTTTCTGTCAATCAAATACATATGTACTCTTATATAAATTACTGGTAAGGTCGAAACTAGAATATGCATCAGTGACTTGGAACAGCCTAACAAAAACTCTCGTAAACAAACTCGAGATGGTGCAAAAATGTTTTCTTAGAATACTTTGTTTTAAGTTAGGACTTGACTATTATTCTAGCACGTATGAATATTGGATAACGTATTTTAATTTGGAACGACTGACAGGAGAAAATTGATTGAATCTGTATTTGTAGAAAAGTTACTTGACAACCAATATACCTCAGACTATATTTTTAAAAATGTTGATTTTAAAGTTCCAACATATGGTACAAGGGCAAAAATTTTATGGCAACCGCATAATAGAAAACATATTTTAATCTGTAGGATTTTAGAAAGCTATAATGAATGCATATCTTAAAATATGACTTTATTTTAGAATTTTAAATATAACTTAGTAGTTTTTATTTTTATTTTTTTTACTTTTAATTTTTGACACTTCTTTGTTTTAATGATTGACGTACACTACACTGTCAATGTATTTATTATTAATAATTTATGATATAGATGTAAACATAATTTTATTACTAGTACTATATATTCATTGCTAAAATAATGTAGAATAAGACAAAGTGCTGTATTTTTGCTGTATTTTAGCTGTTCTCAGCACGTAAAATAAAGTTTATTATTTATTATTATTATTATTATTATTATTATTATTATTATTATTATTATTATTATTATTATTATTATTATTATAGGTTTCAGAGATTACTCTTGGATGCTACTATCTCGAAGAAAATACACACGGTAAGCACGTACCTTCTGTCGGGAGATTAAATGTACATCTGCTTTTTGAGTCTGACATTCCTGCGCTCTAACCATAAAGAATATGAGAATTAAATGAATCAAATATGTAGTAAGGGTAAGGAGGAAAGTCTTACCTGAATAAAACATTGCAGAGGGACACAAGCTGTGAACACGAGTAGTGTATAGTGTAAATAAAGGACGATATCGAATAGAAAGCCAGAAACAGTTGCTAAACGGAGAAAGAGGGTAAAAGTTGTCGAAGTTGGAACATAAAATTTAAATTCAAACAAATACGCCGTCAACTAAATGTCTACTAAAATGATCTTGGTGTAGTCGTTAAATTGCTGGATTACACATGCAAAGCATGTCAGTTCCAATCCACTCTAAAGATAATTTTTTTATTTTGTTAATAATGCATACAGCTCAAGAGAGGTAGTAAAAGAGATAATATTACCCCTTTAATATGTTAAGTGAAAACCAGATAAAAAAATTCGGTAGCATTTATTAGAGAAGTGAAACCATGAAAAAGAGGAAGCTGGTATATCTTATCAGGGCTATGTATGAGAGGACGGTGATCGGAAAAAAAGGAATTTTCCCGAATTTCGAACATGTGAATCTTTGTAATAGGCAACTTTCTTGCGAAATGAAACCATTATTTCAGAAATGCCGCAAAAGTTCTAGGCACTTTTGCCGACCATCCCTCTCTGAGACGAAAACTACCTTCACTTGAAAAGTTTCTCAGTCTTTATATATATATACACACAACGCTTTTTGTGAATGTCATAAGCGCCGTAAATTTCAGCGGATGGAACCAATCTTAGCAGAAATATTAATGGTTCAAATATCTTGAATGAGCTCGTTAGCCAGAATAACCAGATGAAAATGTTCAAAATGGCGGCCCTTTAAACTCTTAAAAGGTTCCAAAGGAACCAAATTTCGCCCATAAATGGTTATTAACAATGTTTGAGTGACTTTTCCTCTTTTACAGAGTTATTTGTGTGAAAGGACCTATCCTTTTTTATTGAAATATTGGATCTCATTAATCATCCAAAGAAGGTTCACGCCCTTTCGCTACGGTCAGGCATTTTTGGCTAGGAGGTTTTTTCATATTAGAGCAAGATCATTGTTAGTGATGATATTAATTTAACATTGAAAGTGAAGTAACTTGTGAACCGTTTTATTTGAAAGACAAGTATAATAAATATGCTTTCCCCTAACTCAGTGAACTGTAAATCATGTACTTCGACTTCCGGAGCATGAATGGCAAGAAGTGCTATTTTATTTGCTTTTTAGTAAAACATTGCATTGCAAATAGTGGTAGGCAACATTAATGGTAAGTAAAATGATAATAATTGTATATATATATATATATATATATATATATATATATATATATATATATATATATATATATATATATGTTACGAAAAGGTGTTGTTGGTGTTGTATTGGACAGTCAAATTTAGTATTTTAGAAGCTTTACCTCGTAAGTTCCGCGAAAATTCTTTTTCTTAAATTTTTATTAGTGGTTTGTTGCTCTGTAGAAAAATATTTCTACAGAAGTGTTCGTAATATGTTAGAGTATTCTTGTGATACTTCTATTTTTTTTCTCAACGGTTGGTGGTAAGTCATTCAAGTTTTTCTCACATATATGACAAGTATCTGAACTGTTATAAGCTTCTATTTCTTCCTCGGTAAGCGGATTCATATTAACTATCCTTTTATATATTTTCATAATTTCTATTGCTTCTTTTTGTAACATTTCAATAAATACTTTTGCGGCATATGGACCTATATAACTAACAGGGCTTTTATAATCTCCATTTGAATATTTGACAAAGTAACAAAAGCTCATTGGCTCATGCTTTTGATACTTTATTGTTTTACTACAATTATGCTCTATTTTTAACTTACATAAGATACATTTAAAGTTAGCAATTATCGTAAATGGAACTCTTAATGATCGATTATAGTTTTGAAATTCTATTTGATTGTCGTATGGTTTTGGAAGTTCTATTCTAACAGCCTCATGCTCTTTACAATATAGCTCATGGTTTTGCAACTGCTTCTCATTTCGAAAGTGTCTTGTTAAACATCTGTCGCAGAAGTATAGTTTTTCCTAGTGTTTTGTTACCTGACTTCTTATTAATCGTGATAGGTCTTTTATCCAACAAAAATGATTATTATTTTGATCATCTTTTACATATAATATATTAACATGTTTTTCTTGCTTGTTTTTTTGTGATTTGAAGTGGATATACATTATATTTTTATCATAACTGTAACATTAATGGAAATATTACTTCTTTTTTCAAATTTTGGTATATCTTTAATTGTGCAGGAAAGTCAATACCATCACAATATTTTTGTAAATCTATAACTCTTTGTTTATATTTAGAAGTTCTTTGAGGATCTTTTTCTGTGGGTTTTAAATAGCTTGCAATAGAAAACAAGAAACATTTATTGCCTTTATTTTTAACATTAATCACTGCTTTATTATCTTTAATTGGTTTAGGAAGTTCAATATAGGAAGAAGCTCTTAATGGTACATACTTGTTTAATCTCATTTGTAAGTATTTAATTTGGTGCAATGTCCATTCTGATCCACTACCTTCAAATTCTTCCATTTCTCTAGGAAGTTTTTGTTTTGCATGATGTATATATTCATTTAAGTCAGTCGATACTAATATTCTCTCGTTTGATGTTTTGAAATTGCGTTCTTGTATTTCTTTATCTCTAATATAGTCACAAATGAAAACGAGGTTTACTTTAACAGGGTGGAATTTTAATCTCTTTAAGCAACTCTTTCACTTGTACCTAAAAATTTTATTGGGTCTTTATATCCACCTATGGTTTCAACTTTAATAATTTGTAAACGCTTCTTGAGTGCTGCTTCTTCTAATTCTATCTTAATTGGTATAGGTGCTGGTTTCAGTCTTTCAATTACTTCTTGTTGAAAAGGGGAATATATATCTAATCGTCTTCTGCTCTGTTTATCATCATATTGTTTAAGAAGGTTTATTAGTTCTGCTTTTCGTAATCGGGAATATCTTTTGATTCCCTTCTCTTTACATTGTCGTCTTAATTCCATTACGGTAAATCTACTATAATTACTCATCTTATTTATTATATATAAAATCTTAATATCACTCTTCAATTTTTTATCTTCACCAAAATTTTTAAAATCATTTTTGTACTATTTTTATTTTCATATGTCCTAATACAACACATAACATTGTACACTCCTGCCATTGCCTACATATTACGCGTTGTATTATAACATGGCTTTCATGGGAATAACCCATCAAAGTTATATATACACATTCTAAAACTGAATCATTTTTGTAAACTTATTAATCGTCATAATCATCACTATCATATTCGTATTTATCACTACCTAAATCAGGTGTTTTTGTTGCGTTATTAATAATTCTTTTTCCTTTAACACTATTTGCTTCTCTATTAACAGTGCTTGCCTCTCTAGTAGTGTTGCTAAGGGTTTAAGATCTTCGTGAATTAGTTTAAGTCTACCATGTAATAAATCAAAATGTTTCTCCATATTTATTATATAGAAAATCTTTAATCACTACAAATTAAGTTTTACATAGGATTAAATATTAACTGATCACATAAAGAATCTATACTGTTAATCAACTCTTCTTCTGATAGTGATGTCCAAAACTCATTACCCTTACCTTTACGAATATCTAAATACGAAACTTAATGTTAATTGTCTCTTATACTTAAAATAAATCAATAACAAGCTCATCATCTTCTTTTCCATCCACATTCTTTAGGTCTACATGAAAACCATGCGAAATAACACAATCATATTTTTCTTTAATTTATTTAGAAGGTTAATCGACTTTGGGTCTTTGGTTTTAGACAATATAGTCATGTCTGGATATTTTTTTCGTAAGCATTGTAATCTTGTCTTTATGTTACACTCTTGAATTCTTCCAACCCAATACCTGTAACTCTCATAGCTTTGCGCTTGTTCTCTTTTGTCTGTTTCGAACTTTTCTAATATATTTTGTAGTTGAATGGGGGGAGATTCTTTTTAATAATAACTAGTTTGTGTACTTTCCTTGGATCTTCTGTATGTTCTGCAGCTATTGGTTTTAATTTAGTTATTTCTTGTTCTTGTTTTTCATTTTGAATTCTTAATCTCTCCATTGTTGGTTCTATCTCTTCTACTCTTCTTTGCAACTCTTTTTGGTCTTCTTGGATCTGTTTAAAACTAGAAACGAAATAGTCTTCGATAATATCATAGCATTTGTCATAGAAGTCTTGTGATATCCAAATGGCTATAGAAAGAAATATTTTTTGTATACATATGTTCCTGAAATAACCGAGGTCGATTCTCTGTCTCCTCCTTTTACTAGATATGTGGAAAAGCAACTCCCAGAATTCCGGGAGTTGAATTTCTCGTCATAATACCTTATTAGATCTTTTGATTGTTTATTTTCTAACCAGTGATCGAATCTCTTACCACCATATTGACACAACTTAGTAGCATTGAAATATCCTGTACTCTTATCTATAATCAGTTTAAAATCACCAAAACTACCATACCAATAATTGTCTTTAATCTGTTCGTAGCAAATATCATTTAAACTAACAGAACTGTCCACAGTACTCATATTTATTAAATAGAAAATCATTATTTTTAACTTTAATTCACTTCCTGCAAGTTTTACTTTATAAGATGAGTTTCTGAAGTGGTAGGAATTCCGACCATTAAGCTTTTTTCATAATAATTGACCGCCTTTAACAATCTTAAAGCCATCCCCACGAATTCGGAGCAATGACTTTATATAAGAAATTATCTCTTTAGATTGTTTATTTTCTAACCATTTATAAAATTTCTTCCCTCGTTGTTTCTTTATCTCCTCCTTTTATTAGATATATAGAGCAACAGAGCAAAAGTGCTCCATTGGTCTTTTCCGTTGTGTTGATAATTTTTCATTATAGATAACCATCGTGATATATCTAGAATTAATTCTTTACAAACATATGTTCCTCTTAATTCATTCTATATTTCTCTTTTGCTACCTGCTACTCTTCCGATATATTCCACAGCCTGAATTCCGGCCCTGGAAATATATGCTATGAGTTCTTTCGATTCTTTTTTTCTAACCAATGTTTAAATTCTTTTTCAAAAACTAATAGGTCTTTCTCGTTTTTACCTTTTAGGTGTATATAATACGTTGAATTTAGCTTCCTACAATTAGAAGAAGCTAATTTTCTTCTCCTCGTAACATATCTCATTCAAACTAGCCTTTTATGGTTATTATTCCATAAAAGACAACATTTATATATACATTACAACATTACTTTTATCTATCCAGCTGTTATGTTAATAATCAAATCCTAACCACTTAACGTATACTTTGTTACCTTTCTTTCTCAAAACCTTTTCCACCAAGTATTCATCTTTATGTTCGTCTTTAATAGTTCTGATTCGTAAAATCTACCTTGCACATATTCTTCTTTTAAATCTTTAATTCTATACGTAGGTGGGTTAGATGGAATAACTTCGCTAATAACAAATACTTCTGTTGACCAATTAGGTTTATATCCTTTTTCAAATAACCCTTACGATTTACTTATACGAACATGATCACCCCACTTGTATTATGGCTTAACACGTTAATATTCTTTCATATACACTTTCTCCAAGATGGTTCGCTCATTCTTCTTGTTAACTTCTATAGGCTTTAAGCCAATTTTTTATGTACTCTATTATTAACCAATGTTGGTAATATCTCTATCCATTTGTAATTCCCTTGTGTTGTAATCTTCTCCCTCATGTTTAGTTTAAGTGTTCTATTAAATCTCTCAACAACAGAAGCTTTCTTACCACTATAGGTTGAGTACTGATTAATCTTATTTTCCTCCATCAACTTCTTAAATTCTTTATTGTAAAACTCTTTGCCTTGATCAGTTTGTAAGTTATTAGGTTTTGTCACTTTTAATATGGATTCAAATGATTCTATAACATTCTTACCGCTCTTATCTTTAACAGGAACAGCAAACGCATATTTCAAAAACACATCTATAATCGTTAGCAGATCCTTATAGCTTTTATTTAATTTGGAAACACCTTTTGATACTCCACTATCTATTTCTACAAGATCAGCTTGCCAAAGATCATTGATACCTTTTATAACTACACTTAGTCTGTCAAAGTTTTTTCTAGATGGTTTGTGAATTTCTTCTATAATGTCTTCTCTAACACCTTTACCATCATACAGTCAATCTTTCTTTTTGACTAATTGAGTTTTATTAATTCCACATATACTACATACACCTTTCTTTAGATATCTTCCATTCTTTGTTTGTTGAATTCTAATGGAATCTTTCTTAGTATCTGTTGATTTCTTACATTTAACACAATACATTAACATTATTTATTGTATAGAAAATCAACAAAAAATTAATCATTACCTAATACTTTTAACATTATCGTCACCATCACCTTCATCTTCTGTTTCTATATACATAATAAGCAATAACAATTTACCTTCTTTCAAATCAGAATCTTTGGATAGTCTAATTGTTAACTGATCATTCATATTAAAGTGTAATGGAAAACTTTCAACTAGTGTCTCACTTAAAAGAACATCTATAACATGTTTATTAAGACTTGATTCTATATGCATTAACCTATCTCTATAAAAAAATTTGTAGGCAGCTGCTAGATTATATACAAAAAGGCTGGTTTCCCAAGATAATCTGCCAATCGACATGGAAATTCAACAATTTCTTTTCGTGTAAGTAGATTAAACTCTTCTTTCACTGATTCAAGCTGTTCTAATGTTACAACATCTTGTTTATCGATAGCATTAGATACATTAACCAATCTTTTGTTCTGAAAATCAACCCAGGATGTAATTATATCTAGAAAATTTATCTATTTTATATTCTTTAGGTTCTTCTTTTTTACTTTTAACATTACCAAAAATATCTATATTTATTATATAGCAAACGCCTTTACGAAAGCTCTCTTTCTATGTACATTATAATAAACAATAATTATCCTTCTTCCATAGCAGAATTTTTATTTGGTTTAATCGTAATTATATCGTTCTTCTGAAAGCTAAAATGTAACTGTTCAATCAAAGTATCACCTAAATATGTCTCTAAAAAGTGTTTATCCAAAATTAATTCCATGTACATTATTGTGCCATTATAGAGAAATTTGTATCCATTAGAGAGATTAATTATTCTAAAGATTTGCTCCTTAACGTTTTAAGCTCTCAATCGACATACTAGATTTATAGTTTCTTTCTTCATAATGAATATATTTGCTTCTTTGTTTGATGTTTGGAAATCTTCTTTTGTAACAAATTTATCTATATCATTATTTTTAACAACGTTCTCTAATTGCGCTTCTAATTCTTTATGAATATTGCTTCTCATTGATTCAAGCTGGTTTATCGTAACGGCATCTTGCTGATCAACACCATTGACTACATTAACTATTCTTTTGTTTGTAAAATCAATTCATGATCTATAATTTGTTGTGAAACTTTATTTATTTCAGATTTAAATGCGGCACGACTCATTAAATTTTGATGTGTGTAATAATTTTCTCTTTTATATTTTTCAAGTTCTTCTTTCTTAACAATGTTATCTAAATTCCTTAACAGCTCCAGCTGCTCTTCACTAATATTAACGTTTGAAACATCCTTTCTATCTTCAAAATTCCCAAATATATCCATGCTCATTTTATTATAAAGAAAATGTCCATCCTAATTTTTCAAAACATTTCGTTAACATCTCTATTTGTTTAGGTGAGTGTTTAATATCAATATGAACATCATGCTTTTTCAACAGATAGTACAATACACATTTTAAGTTAATAAACAATACTCTTTTCGGATACAGTTTTGTAAAGGCCTCGTGTAAGTTTTCGAACTCGTTTATAAGTGTTTCTTCCATATGTCATAATTTTAATGGTTTTTGATCGGTAACGTAATAGTGTATTAAATAGACATCATCATAATATTTTGTGTATTTGTTTTTCTTTAGTACCTCTAGAACATCTTTTGTTGATATTAAATCTTTTGGTATATCTCTAAATTCATCATTTAACACCTTGAACACAACTTCGGAAATAATTCTATTCTGTAAAGCTTGTAAACGAAATAACTGCAACTTACATCTTTTTGTAGTATCATACCATGGTTTTCTTGCACAACCAGCTTTCATTTCTTCTTTAGTACTGTAAACCCAACCATTCTCTACAGAACAATCATTACAAATGTAGCTACTCATACATTTTGTTAATGATTTACTACCACAATTACTGCATTGTAATGGTCTAGAGCTATAATTTGACAATAACTCCTTTAAGGTAATTATTGGACGTAACTTTTCCAACTCTTCTTCCGTGTACAAAAATTTAAGTATTAACGTTCCCCATAAATCAATAACAACATATACGTTGTTTCTATCTTCTAAGTCTATCTCACTAACATACTCAAAATACTGATAAAAATTATATCTATCCAGTCCATCTAGTTCATCCATATACTTCTCAAAATACTCTAGAAATCTATTGTGTATAGCTTCCATATTTATCTTAAACAAAACTTTTATGGATACAAACCATAAACGCACTTAAACTTAAAAATATTTAATCATTTTTAATCATATACATAACGTCACTAAAAGAATACCCTTGATTTAGAAGATTTAAAACCTTAACATAAAGATGACAACATATAACTGAATTAAAGTCTTGTATTCGCTCGTCATTGTAAAATAAGTTTTCGGTACCAAAATATTGTACTAGTTGTTTAGGAGGAACGCCGCCCTAAGAATCGAACACATACTTTTCCTTGTTATCTTTCCAATAGCATATCCAATGAGTACCAAAGTTTTGTGATTTATCGAAGTTAACTATACTACACTCATTTACATAGGGTTTTTGTGGAAGTTCTTCACTCATAAATACACCTCTAAATCGTTTTATCTTTAATTCTTTAACCAACCTCTCTATATCGAAGTTGGTCAATGGTTTTAGTTTTTTGATTTCTTTGGTTTACCTGCTCCTTGTTTTTGTTCTATAGCCATATTGTGTTTTTTGTTCTTCAAGTTCTTGTTTATTTCTCTTAGCATCAGGTACAGTTTTCGTAATCGCTGGTGCACCAACTGCTAATGAACCAACTGCTCCTAAAGCTGTTAGAATGGCTGGAATTGTAAAGATAAAACCACCCATATGCTCTATCTTAATCTTTCTCATTTGTGCAGTACTTAGAGTTAAATCCATTCCTTTACCTTCTTTAATTTTCTTAGATTTATCGCAAAGTTGTTTCTTTGTTAATACATGATCGATATCTAAATCCCTTAGTTCACTATAAGGAACACTAAACATTCAATGTTTAATAGAACACATCTTCCTATTTATTTAAGAGAAAATCTTGGTTTGTAAAAGTACAGTTGTTGTATCCCTCCCAAAAATCAATTAAGGAATCATTCTCATCTGTTATCCTTATCTCAAAATTATCAATCTTGTCTTTAGATATAGGGAAAAATAATGGATAAGTAGGCTAGTAAATAATACCATGTTTAAACTCGGCATCTGTTTTAAATGATGCTATAATTCCTGTTCTCTATGTGTGTACTCCGTATCTTTAACAAACATACCATCTGCTATATTACAGTGAACATTAATTGTATCGAATGGGTGAAACTTTGATGCCTTATCTCCAACATGTTCTATGCTATTATGCAAGTTCTTCTCACTAAAACCCTATACAGTGTTAATGGTATCTAAGGTTATATCACACATACTGCTAAATATTTTAACTCTGTTTTTTCTTTCTGTCTTCGGTGAATTTAATATCATTTCTTAAAGACTCTTTAACCCTTTGGGGATTTTATGGTACAATTTGTACCATACGCGTTTTTCATGGTACATTGCGTTATTTCTCTTCTATTTGAGCTTTTCCTCCGGGGTTTTTTGTTTTTCATGTCCAGAGGCATTGTAGAAGACATTACGTATGGTTTCAGACCTGCCTGCGTCCAGACATAGGAGGTGATGACGTCATAAATCTAAAATTTATTTTTTCATTTATTAAGCATGTTCAATATTTTTGGCGGGCTTATTTGTGCACGTAGAAGATTGGAATTTCGCACAAAAATTTAGTCCACCGAGTAGCATTTACCAGATTTTTTCAGATTTGTGAGTTAAAACAGGGGGCAACAAGAGGGGCAAATGGTTGAAAAAGGGATATTTTTACCCCCAAAATCCCTTTCTTCGGGATTTTCCCGCCTTATATACATGATGGAGAGACACGAGTCATACCGCCTGAATGGCAATTTTATTCTGAAGAGAATGATGGGCAAAACATGACCCTAGGGTAATTAAGGATGTCTCACGGAATTTTTAAAAAATATCCCTCTGTATAATGTAATATGGTACATTGTCGGTATATATATTTTTTGGCGTCCTTACTTTTGTAGTTAGAAGATTGAAATTGTGCATAAACATTCAGACTACCTACTAGTATTTATCAGAGTTTTTTCAGATCTCTGCGTTATAACAAGGGGCCCAGAGGGGCTAAAAGTTTAAAAAGGGATATTTTTACCCAAAAATCCCGTTTTCTCGTCATTTTCCCACATTAGATACATGATGGAGATACGTGACTCATACCGTCTGAAAGACAGTTCTATTCTGAAAAGAATGATGTGCAATCCATGATACTAGGTTAATTAGGGATGTGTCAGGGAATTTTTTTCATTATATACCTGTGTAGAGGGTAATATGGGTTATTTTCTGAACTTTTTGGCGGGCTTATTTTTGCACGTAGAAGATTGAAATTGTGCACAAACATTTAGTCTACCAAGTAGTATTTACCAGATTTTTTAGGTTTCTGCGGTAAAACAGGGGGGTCATGAGGGACTAAATGTTGAAAAAGGGATATTTTACCCAAAAAAATCCCTTTTTTCGTCATTTTCCCGCCTTAGATACATGATGGAGACACGTGAGTCATACCGTCTGAAAGGCAGTTCTATTCGGAAGAGAATGATGTGCAAACCATGATCTTAGTTTAATTAGGAATGTCTCAGGAATTTTTTCCCCTGAGATCATAGTGTATTGTGGTAATTTGGGGCATTGTGGGAATTCCTGATAAACTTTCTCCCGCCCTTAGTATTCAAGATAGAAACTTGGCACACACATTCAATATATCAGGTACTATTAACGGGAATTTTCTGAGATGGTTACGTTCACACAGGGCCATTCCAGGGGGGGCAAAGTGCGAGAAAAATTTCCCTCCGAAAGTTTTCTGTTAGACATCATTTTTTCCACTCGATGTATGTGGTATGAGCATGCAAGTAGTAACATTTGAAAGCCAGCTCTGTTCTGAAGAGAATGAGGTATGAACCAGGATCGTAGAATAAATAGTGACGATGCAGTAGCTGCTTGATTGAAAGTCTAAAAAATAGCCCAAAAAGCCGAAATCCGGAAAGGGTTAAAACCATCAGCAGAGTATGGAAGATTTGATTTAATATGTTCTTCTAGTTCTTTTAAATTAGATTGGCCTAGTTGAACTGAGTTGCCTTGTAAGTGCTAGATTATTACAAATTGTCAATCTATTATTTTTTTCTGTAATGTTCGGTGTTAAGTATGTTGTGTAAAACCGAACTAGTCTTATACTTAAATCGCTGTTACTGTTGTCTAATTCATAATGGAGTTTTATTCTTTAAAACAGAAGTATCACTCCTTAACTTAAATACCTTAGCCATTTATTATATAATAAATGAACGAGTTTGATTTACCTAAAGATATTCCGAGAGAGAAAGTAATCAAGTTAATAGAAGATATCATTCAAAAGTTAGAATACAGCTTAAAGAAGAAAAAGAGAAAACTACGAATTGTTAGATATGCATACTACACTTTGATTACGTTATCGGTTATACTTTCTGCAACAACTGGGTTTATTAATATTTTTATACCCGTAACAATTTACTCAATATTAACAACGTCTCTTGCAACTGGAAGTGCTATTATAACAGGTTTTTCTTCTAAGTTAAACATGAGCAAAATATAAGATGAATATAAAATGATTGTCACTTGTATTAACTTATTTAAAGAACAGTTAGAGATGATAATAACATTAAATGGCGAAATGGGTGAAGAATATATAAAGAATACGTTACATAAGATCAGAGAACAACTTAAAGATATAATATCATAAAAGGTTCTGACACCCCGGGACTCGACGATTTATCGGGTCTGATTCAAAATTTTCACTATAATAAGTAGTATGACATGGTTACTTCTAACGCACTTTCCCCTCCTAGTACTTTTAACCAGCGTAGAAGGATCCAACTAATTATAAAAAGTTACATAGCGTAAAGTATTCCCATATCTACAATGCTAAAGCGAGATCGCATAGGCTTTTATGACATTTAAAATCATAAAAACTTACATTATAAGGAATTACACATGGCTACAAAAGATCACTAAATCCAGTTACAAAATTACAAAAAATCACTAAATCCAGTTATAAAATTGTAAAAAATCACTAAATCTAATTATAAAATTATAAAAAATCACTAAATCTAGTTACATAATTATAAAAATCACTAAATCTAGTTACAAAATTACAAAAAATCACTAAATCTAGTTACAAAAGGATTTTTATAAGGAATCAAATTAATTAGAACTTTATAGCACTTAACTATAAAGAACTTCCATCTAAAACTTACAGCGTTTAGTGCTGTTTTTGATTGAAAAAATAGTTTTTGTTTGGTGCAAATCGGTTCAAAAATAGCTGAATAATAAGAGTTTAAAGATATATATATATTGTCTCTATCTGACTTGGTACATGCATATACATATACACTCTCGCTTAATCGCACACATACATTTACAACATCAGCTGTCGAGCACACATATGCATATATAGCGAAGAAGAAGGACTAAGAAAACGTGACTTGCAATCCGATTCTTTTTTCTTTTTTCCCTTCTCAGCTCTGAACGACAAAGCGGTTTGTGCAATAGAAACAGAGAGAGAAAGATTAACAGCGAAGTAACGGCGTAGTTTTCTTCGCCTACCATATAGATAACATTGGATTTAACGGCTGTACATAGCTCGGGCGATGCATTCATCGCTGAACTTTCCTCTCGTAACGATCAGTTTTCAGGCGAATGCATCTTCGCCGTTAGCATCCTTGTTGGCAGTCAGTACTTAGTTCCAAAACGTGCCACACACATTCGCTAGTGTCTCTCTCCTTCCTTCCCATCAACACTCAGTGATACCAGAATATTAGAACTAAATCCTAAGCTGTAAGACAAATAGTCAGTGTTGCCAATCCACTTACCAAATATTATAGTGTTTACCCAAAATATTTTTAAGAGGATAGTTTTACACATTCATAGTTACAATGCGCTAACTCATCAAATAAAAAGTTGTCAAATTTCAGAAAAAATTGAGTTTGCACACTGCAAAAAATAAATAAAAATTCAGACATTTGAAAAACAAAAATTACTAGCATAATCTACATAAAATTCTAAGACTTTTTTAAGGAATAACATTTTCCCGAAAACTCAAAAGTAAACAAGTAAAAAAATCCCGAAATGTTGAATTTGTTATATCTTAGCTGTTTATGAACCGATTTTCAAAATTCAAACGGCAATCAATAGAGAAATAAATTTATTATATACCGAATGTCTTGTAGGTTGCATAACTCTAGGGATAAAATTACAAAAAACTCAATAAGAATGAACTTCTTTTGCGGGTCCATAATAACCACTCAATTTTTTTACTTCTGAAGACATATTTTAACCATTTTTGTTATTTTTTGGATTCATTTCTAAAGTAAAACTGATTTATTTTATAACCATTATCTAAATCTTTCAAACCCTCATACTTAACAAACAGCTTATATTTTTTCAAATCTTTCAACACTTGCTCAGTATCACCATTATATATTTGTGGTAATAACGTCTTATATTTCTCATCTAAATGTACTAAAACTCTTTGACCATAACGTTTTGTTTGAATTAATTTAAATAATGTTATGTCGTACGGTTTATTTTTTTCTAACTCATCTATGCGAAGGAATCTCAATAATTTAACGTCATTTTTCTTATTCAAATAGCTAGCCATAGAAAAAAGTTCATAAAACCGCTTCTCATTTGAAATATACATACAGAACTCAACAGTTGTATAATTATCTTATAGACCAGTGTATTTGATTTTTATTCCATCTTTAACGATCTCATCAATCATTTTATCTATTAATCGTTTTGTAAATCTAGGCGGAAGAAAAACCTTAAATTCTTCGCACTCAACTAAAATGCTCTTTCCAAACTTAGTTTTAATCCTTTCCATTTTCACAATCTTATATTCTACAACTAATTCTAATTCTCTTAATCCAATAACCTTTTTTTTGCTCAAGACTTCCAAGTTTATTTAAAACCTCAATATAACTCGCCATCGTGTTTATTATATAGAAAATCAACGATTACTCTTCCATGTTTTATCTTCACCAAAAATATTTTATACATTTTTGTCAATTTCGTTTATGGAAAACTTACATAAACATTACAAAAATACATTTAACTATCTAAAACTCTTCTACTACTTTCTCATTCTTAGGATCATGTGTAAAGTTCTTTTGTCCAATTAAAATCGCATAGCATATAGTATTATCAGCAACAGCTTCTGCAAAGTCTACTACAATATTTATGTTTGTTCTCCTATTTAGCGATACATTCTTCCTCTTACTACAATTAATCACATACATTCGCCTATTATCTATAAACTCCTTAGGACCATAGTACATTTCGGTATTACCACATGTTATTCTCTTAAATGCAGTATAATCTTCGTACATCTTAAAATAATCCCTGTTAGCAATATCTAAGTTTCTTGATTCTTTTGAAATACCTCATTCCTTCCATTCTTAAAATATATATTCTTTACCTTACAATGTTCAAACTTACTTGCGTCTGCTGTTTGTTTACCACTTCTATCAGTTTGGAACATTACAACTACGAAATCAGGCATATCAAATTGTCAAGAATTAAATTGAGTAGTAACATCGAACTCCAAGAAGGAACCTACAACAGCCTTCTGAACACATTGATAAGTATGGAATGAAAACATTATTTTAGGTTCTTTAAGAATATTCAACTTTAACTGGCTTTCGTAATTAGATTCGTATTCAACAATAGGCATTCTTATCTCCATGCTTTTTATTGTTATTTTTCCATCATGAGGAGCTGTTGCACTTGCTCCTGTTCCAGTCCATTTGTACAAGGCATCGTTATTATTATTAGCTTTTGTAAATGTTATTCTCAATCCACCTTTCCACATAACCTCTTTATAATCACTTAAAAAATCTGAAATTAATCTTAATGGATACAAAACGCTAAAATCCTTTCGTCGACCAAGTTTATCATCTGTTTCAGATCCTGCCTGTTTTAGATATTCAACTTCTGGTTTGGAAAGCTTTAATGTTCCAATAGCTGTAGATGTTATTCTCGGTAGTTCAATCTTATCTATAACCACTCCATGCTTTCTAACCTCAATTTGAGAAAAGATGAATGGCAAGAAGTTATCTACAAGTTTTATAGTATCATTTGAGCCAAGAGTTCCTCCAACCGATGCACCAACAACTTCAAAAGTCATATGACAATCTTCTATGTGTGGGTGTATGAACCCATCCCCCACAGTGATATCAAACTCAATATCTTTATTAGCTTCATTCAAATTATTAAATGTTCTTGAGTTAGTTTTAAAACTCTGTAACTCGTAACTCTCAACACTATCCATCTATTATAAAGAAAATCTTGAAACAACGCTTTTATGGAATGTGTCCATAAAAAAATCATACTTAATAACATTTAAAAGCTTATAATTCCTACCCTAACTTAACCTTAGCATTCATAGCAGTACCAACTGGAAAAGCAGCTAATCGTTCACCAATTGATGCATCACTACTAAATGCTCTTCTCCATGCGTTAATTTCTAGTTCCTTATCTGCCATATGTCTTGACTCTGTATCTTTATTGTCTCTGTAGTATATATCGTGTTCTTTACAAGCCTCATCTAATGGGTTAATACCTTTATCACCTCTTTCTGATCCCTCTTGTAGCTTAGTTCCCGGACCGCAGTACGACATACCAAGAATATGTAATTCAAATGGGAGTTTATTAATCAAATCATTTACTAATCCTTTTCCAAGCTTCTCATCATTCCAAAATCGTGGTGGTAACGTATTTAAGATCTTAATCAAATAACCTATACCTTTCGGATCATTAGGAATAAATTGTGAAAGCTTATTATTAATCATACTCACTATACCTACTTTCTCATTATAAAAGTTATTATTACCAGCCTTTTCTTCTCCATCTATAACTATTAACCGATTAAGTATCTTTCTCACATTATCCATCCATATGTATTCTTTAGGTATCTCTGTGTATTGGTTAATTCCTTCTCCAATCCTTTTAGGCGTCGCGTTCTTTTTTGAAGTTGGAGGTAAAGATGGCTTAACATAATCATCCCAAATAGGCTTGATAATATTAATGTACTTAGAACCTCTATTAGGTGCTACTTTTTACCTCGATTATATTTTTGGAAGGCAGCATCTAATTCTATTATTATCTCCTTGTACTGTTCAACATCGTCATCATAATCTTCAATGGTTTTATTAGTATTCATCGTTAACAATTCCCATAGACCTTCTGTTTCTTTATAAGTTTTACTATTAATTATCAAATCATCACCACTCACTTTAACTTCAGAATTTCCTATCTTATTTATTATTCTTCCATCTTCTTCTACAGCTCTTATTCCAAATACACTATCATTTCTTCTACTATAATATTTTGTTGCAATATTACCAAATGACTGTGCTGTTGTTAAAGGCTCTACTCCTTCCACGTTGTCTTTAATTTGTTTTATCATCTTGTTTATTTCTCCTGTTATTAAGTGTATCACTACTACTTTGAGGACTATTATAAGTTATCTTTTTAGGTGTTTCTAGTATACTAGAATCTATTTAAGCCGTCTTATGTACAGCTGGAACAAACTCAGTTATTAGATTTTTATTTTGTTCTGCTACTTCTTTGATCTCACTTCCCAAATTTTGAACAGCATCAATTAAAGGTTGTTCTTGTGTCTTAAATTTATCGTATATACCTACTCTTTCCTTCTTCCAAGATTTGAAGCCCTTTATCAAGAACTCCTTTAACTTAATATTCTTATTAATTTCATTCTCATGCATTTATTATATAGAAAACGAACAAACGTCAATAAACGTGGAAAAATGTCAAGAAACGTTAAAAGACGTGAAAAAACGTCAAAAAACGTAAACCGTTAAAACGTAAAAACGTGAAAAATCGTTAAACGTTTAAGAAGTGTTTTATCTTGTTCCTATACTTACCATTGTTTACCGTCCTTGTCATATCAATTACTATAAAGCCAAAATCTTCTTGCCAATATTTTGAACATATCACTTTATCATAAAGCATATCTCCTCCGACAAACACGTTATGCACATGTTTAAGATTAGTATTGTCTTGTCTAAATACGCATAGAAAGTTAACATTATCTCTTATAAGCTGTTTAGGTATTTTTTAATATGTCTGTGCAAGACAGAGAAAGTCTAAATGTCTATGTCTACCTCTTGTAAAGTAATTTCTAACAGTATCTTGATTCTCCAAAATGTAATCATCAAACACAACAGAGTATTTTTCACATTCATCAATAGGTACAATACAATCATTACTGCCTAAGAATGTTGCTATTTGCTTCTTGAACGTCAGTTTTGCTTTTTCAAATCGATCTTTTAATTGTTCATACTTTGGCTGATTCATGGTTTTAGAAAAAATGTAGAAGTAATTATTGTTTAACCTTCCTGGTTGTAATAGGAAGTTAAATAATAGAAAAGTCTTCCCACAATCAGATGGTTCCACAATAAGACATCGAATATAATCAGGTATAAGGTTTCTAGTTTTTTCTTAGCTGTTGTTTCTTTTATCATCTCTTTTACATCCCAATTAATAGTGTTTTTACTCATTTATTATAAAGAAAATTTTGATTCAGACTCGATAAATCGCTAGGTCCATATATCTTTAAGTTGTTCTCTAATCTTATGCAATGTATTTTTTTTATATATTCTTCACCCATCTCGCCATTTAATGTTATTATCATCTCTAACTGTTCTTTAAATAAGTTAATACAAGTGACAATCATTTTATATTCGTCTTATCTTTTCTCATGTTTAACTTAGAAGGCAAACCTTTTATAATAGGAATTCCAGTTGCAAGAGACGTTGTTAATATTGAGTAAATTGTTACAGGTATAAAAATATTAATAAACCCAGTTGTTGCAGAAAGTATAACCGATAACTTGATCTTTCTTCTTTAGGTTGTATTCTAACTTTTGAATGATTTCTTCTATTAACTTGATTACTTTCTCTCTCGGAATATCTCTAGGTATATCAAACTCGCTCATTTATTATATAATAAATGGCTAAGGTATTTAAGTTAACGAGTAATACTTCCGTTTTAAAGAAGAAACTCCATTACGAATTAGACAACAGCAACAACTATTTAAGTATAGGACTAGTTGGGTTTTACAGTACATATCTAACTCCAAACATTACAGAGAAAAATAATAAGTTGACAATTTGTAGCGATGAACAACTTTCGAAGCAACTCATAGTTCAACCTGGTCAATATAATTTAAAAGAATTAGAAGAACATATTAAATCAATTCTTCCATACTCCGATAGTTTTAATCATACTTTAGGAAATGATATTAAATTTACCGAAGATAGAAAGAAAAACAGAGTTAAAGTATTTAGCAGATTGTGTGATAAAACCTTAGATACTATTAACACTGTATTAGGTTTTAGTGAGAAGAAGTTAGAAACTCAGAACATGTTGGAGATAATATACCAAAGTTTCACCCTTTCGATACAATTAATGTTCACTGTAATATAGCAGATGGTATGTTTGTTAAAGATACGGAGTACACACATAGAGAAACAGGAATTATAGCATCATTTAAAACAGATGCCGAGTTTAAACGTGGTATTATTTACTAGCCTACTTATCCATTATTTTTCCCTATATCTAAAGACAAGGTTGATACTTTTGAGATAAGGATAACAGATGAGAATGATTCCTTAATTGATTTTGGTGGAGCTACAACAACTGTACCTTTACAAACCAAGATTTTCTCTTAAATAAATAGAAAGATGTGTTCTATTAAAGGTTGTATGTTTAGTGTTCCTTACGGTGAACTAAAGGATTTAAATATTGATCATGTATTAACAAAGAAACAACTTAGCGATAAATCTAAGAAAATTAAAGAAGGTAAAGGAATGGATTTAATTCTAAGTACTGCACAAATGAAAAAGACTAAAAAAGAGCATATGGGTGGTTTTATTTTTAGAATACCAGCCATTTTAGCAGCTTTATGAGCAGTTGGATCATTAGCAGTTGGTGCACCAGCGATTACGAAAACTGTACTTGATGCTAAGAAAAATAAGCAAGAACTTGAGGAACAAAAAGGGCACAATATGGCTATAGAACAAAAACAGGGAGCAGATAAACCGAAGAAGGAGTCAAAAAACTAAAACGATTAACCAACTTCGATATAGAGAGGTTGGTTAAAGAATTAAAGATAAAACGATTTAGAGGTGTATTTATGAGTGACGAACTTCCACAAAACCCTATGTAAATGAGTGCGGTGTAGTTAACTTCGATAAATCATTAAACATTGGTACACATTGGATATGCAATTGGAAAGATAACAACGAAAAGTACGTGTTCGATTCTTATGGTGGTGTTCCTCCTTAACAACTAGTTCAATACCTTGGTACCAAAAACTTATTTTACAATGACGAACGAATAGAAGACTTTAATTTAGTTATATGTGGTCATCTTTCTGTTAAGGTTTGAAATCTTCTAAATCAAGGATATTCTTTTAGTAACGTTATGTATATGATTAAAAAGGATTAAGTGCTTACGGTTTATATCCATAGAAGTTTTTTCTTTGAGATAAATATGGAAGCTATACACAATAGATTTTTAGATTATTTTGAGAATCATCAGGATGAACTAGATGCACCAAATAGATATAATTTTTATCACTATTTTGAGTATGTTAGCGAGATAGACTTAACAGATAGAAACAACGTATATAATGTTATTGATTTATGGAAAATGTTAATACCTAAATCTTTGTACACGGAAGAAGAGTTGGAAAAGTTACGTCCAATAATTACCTTAAAGGAGTTGTTGTCAAATTATAGCTCTAGACCATTACAATTCAGTAATTGTGGTGTAAGTCATTAACAAAAGTATGAGTAGATACATTTGTGATGATTGTTTTCTAGAGAATGGTTGGGTTTACAGTACTAAAGAAGAAATGAAAGCTGCTTGTGCAAGAAAACCATGGTATGATACTACAAAAAGATTTAAGTTACAGTTATCTCATTTGCAAGCTTTACAGGATAGAATTATTCCCGAACATGTGTTCAAAATGTTAAATGATGAATTTAGAGATATACCAAAAGATTTAATATCAACAAAAGATGTTCTAGAGGTACTAAAGAAAAACCAATACACAAATTATTATGATGATGTCTATTTAATACACAATTACGTTACCGATCAAAAACCATTAAACTTACAACATGTGGAAGAAACACTTATAAACGACTTCGAAAACTTACGCGAAACCTTTAAAGAACTGTATCAGAAAAGAGTATTGTTTATTAACTTAAAATGTGTATTACACTATCTGTTGAAAAAGCACGATGTTCATGTTGATATTGATTTTAAACACTCATCTAAACATTTAGAGATGTTAAAGAAATGTTTTGAAAAATTAGGATGGGCATTTTCTTTATAATAAATTGAGCATGGATATATTTGGTAATGTTGAAGATAGAAAAGGTGATGTTAATATTAGTGAAGAAAAATTAAAATTGTTGGAGAATTTAAATGATGTTGTTAGCGTAAGTCAACTTAGATCAATAGAAGCTGAATTAGAGAACGATAGAAAACGATTTGAAGATGCATTAGAAACGTTACAAGACATATACATAATGAAAGATTTTCAAAAGATTAGGATGGATACTATTAAATTAATTATGGAAAAAGAAACTATACCTTTATTATATCGATTGAGAACTAAGAATGTTAAAGACCCAATCTTTAGAATATTCAATCTTTCTAATGGTTATAAGTTTCTCTATAATGGAAAAATAATGCAAATATAATTAAATTTGGATAAATACTTTCTAGATATATATTTGGGTGATACTTTGATCGAAAATTTACCTTTTAACTTTAACAAGAATGATATAATTACAATTAAACCAAATAAAAATTCAGCTATGAAAAAAAGGCAATTTCTGTTTGCTGTAATGTATATAGAAAGAGAACTTTCCTAAAGACGTTTGCTATATAATAAATATGAATATTTTTGGTAACATTAAAAGTGTAAAGGAAGAATCTAGAGAAGTTTTTACGTCAAATTACACATCCTGGGTTGATTTTAAGTACAAAACTCTTTTTAATGTATCTAATGCTATTGATAAGCAAGATGTTATAACATTAGAACAGCTTGAATCAGCGAAAGAAGAGTTTAATTTACTTATACGAAAAGAAATTGTTGAATTTCCATGCCGATTGGCAGAAGATGATCTTGTTAAACCAGCCTTTTTTGTATATAATTTAGCTGCTGCCTACAAATTTCTTTATAGATGTAGGTTAATGGATATAGAATCAAGTCTTAATAAACATTTTATAGACCTATTTTTAAATGACGCTTTAGTTGAAAGTTTTCCATTACACTTTAATATGTGTGATCAGTTAACAATTAGACCATCCAAAGATTCTAATTTGAAAGAAGGTAAATTATTATTGATTATTATGTATATAGAAACAGAAGATGAAGGTGAAAACGAATCAAGTGATGATGATGATAATGTTAAAAATATAGTATTAGGTAATGATAAATTTTAAATTTTTTCTTGATTTTCTATAGAATAAACAGAATGTATTGTGTTAAATGTAAGAAATTAACAGATACGAAGAAAGATGCCATTAGAATTGAACAAACAAAGAAAGGAAGATATCTAAAGAAAGGTATTTGTTCTGTATGCGGTGTTACTAAATCTCAATTCCTTAAAAAGAAAGATTGACTATATGATGGTAAAGGTGTTAGAGAAGACATTATAGAAGAAATTCACAAACCATCTGGAAAAAACTTTGAGAGACTAAGTGTGGTTATAAAAGGTATCGATGATCTTTGGCAAGCTGATCTTGTAGAAATGGATAGTGGAATATTAAAAGGTGTTTCCAAATTAAATAAAGACTATAAATACCCACTAACGATTATAGATGTGTTTTTGTAATATGCGTTTGCTGTTCCTGTTAAAGGTAAGAGCGGTAAAAGTATTACAGAAGCGTTTGAATCCATATAAGAGCGAGAAAACCTGATAACTTACAAACTGATCAAGGCAAAGAGTTTTACAATAAAGAATTTAAGAAGTTGATGGAGGAAAATAGGATTAATCATTACTCAGATTATTGTGTAAGAAAGCTTCTGTTGTTGAGAGATTTAATAGAACACTTAAAAAGAACATGTGGAAAAGGTTCACAACACAAGGGAATTACAAATTGATAGATATATTACCAACATTGGTTAGTGAGTATATTAATAGAGTACATAGAACAATTGGTTAAAGGCCTATAGAAGTTAATAAAAAGACTGAGCGAACAATATTGGAGAAAGTGTATAAGAAAGAATATAAGCGTGTTAAGCCCAAATGCAAGTTAGGTGATTATGTTCGTATAAGTAAGTCGAAAGGATTATTTGAGAAAGGATATACACCTAATTGGTCAACAGAAGTCTTTGTTACTAGCGATGTTAATCCATCAAATCCACCTACGTATTGAATTAAAGATCTAGAAGAATAAGATGCACAAGGTAGATTTTACGAACGAGAACTATTAAAGACGAAACTTAAAGATTAATACTTGGTAGAAAAGGTTTTGAGAAAGAAAGGTGATAAAGTATATGTTTAATGGTTAGGATGTGATGATTCACATAACAGCTGGATAGATAAAAGTAATGTTGCAATGTAAATACAGTATAAATGTTGACTTTTATGGTTATTATTCTATAAAAGGGTAGTTTGAATGAGAAACGGGTAACGAAACGTTACTCTCATAGCATATATTTCCAGAGCTCACATGTGAGTCGATCAGATCTTTCAAAAATAACAGCTGATAACGAATCGTTCCTTCTCGAACAACTTCTATTAATGTTTAAATTTTTACCCGTTAAAACGACGGGTGAAATTATTGTAAGAAAAAGCTTGATAGTCGAGATTCCGACCATGAAACATACCAAATTGATTATGGATAAGAGTAGAGGATACTTCAATTCTACTAAGTTGTGTCAAGATGGTGGAAAAAGGTTTGATAATTGGCTGAGAAATAAAGATTCTAACGAAATATTGGAATACTACAATGAAAAATTAGCTTCCTCTAATTGTAGGAAGCCAAAATTAACGTATTATACAGAACCAAATGGTACAAACAGTGATTAAAGATTTTCTATATAATAAATATGAGTACTATGGATAGTTATCTTAGTTTAAACGATATTTGGTACGAACAGATTAAAGACAATTATTGGTATGGTATCTTTGGTGATTTTAAACTGATTATAGATAAGAGTACAGGATACTTTAATGCTACTAAGTTGTGTCAAGATGGTGGAAAAGAATTTAAACATTGGTTAGAATATATAAAATCTAAGAGACGAATCAGTTATTATAAGAAAAACTTAATACTTGGGATTCCGACCACTTCAGAAACTCATCTTATGAAATAAAACTTGCAGGAAGTGAATTAAATAATAAGATATCACGAACATATGTTTATAAAAAGATAATTTTAGATATTGCAACATGGTTATCTGATGATTTTTACGATAAGTGTTATGATATAATTGAAAACTCCTTTATACAGGGTTTTAAACAATTTCCAACACAACAACGAACAACTACAAAGAAAGGTAGAAGAGATAGAACAATTAATGAACGGTCTAAAAATAGAAAGCACAAGACTTAGAGAGATAGCAGCTGAACATACAGAAGATCCAGGAAGAATACATAAACTTATTATTATTAAAAAGAACCTCACAACTGAACAATTAGAAAATATATTAGAAAAGTACGAAACAGACAAAAGAGAACAAGTAAAGAGCTATCAGAGTTACAGATTTTGGGTTGGAAGAATTTAAGAGTGTAATATAAAAACAAGATTACAATGTCTACAAGAAAAATATCCGGATATGACTACATTGTCTAAAACCAAGGACCCAAACTCGATTAACCTTCTGAATAAAGTAAAAGAAAAGTATGATTGTGTTGTTTCACATGGTTGTCATGTAGATCTAAAAAATATGGATGGAGAAGAAGATGATGAGTTTGTTATTGATCTGTCTTTAAGTATAAGAGACAATTAGCAATAAGTTTTGTGTTTAAATATTCGTAATGGTAAGGATGATGAGTTTTGAACATCCCTATCAGAAGAAGATTTTGTTAGTATCTGATAACTAAGGTTACAACTTTTATGGTATAATAGCCATAAAAGGTAATTAGTTAAACATTAAACAAACCATCTGTTGTAACATAGAATGCTAAATTCAATATAATACCTAAATCAGTATTATTATGATATTTTCTTATTATAACTCTCCAATTTACGAAATGTCTAAATAAATATATAAACTCTACAGAGAGGTCTTGATAAATTGAAATGTTATGCCAATGAACTCTGTCTTTGAACTCTACAATAAATCCTTCTCTTAAATTTTGAAACATTGAAATCGCTGACCAATCTACTTTGTCAGCGTAATCTCTTATAAGGTTTTCTGATAATTGCTGGGTCCCATATAAGCGTAAACAAGAAAGTTTATCTGCATGTTTTCGTATAAAGGCTTCAGAGAGTTTGCTTCCATAAGATATAGCATCAAAATCAACTTTGTCTATAAACTCATTAATAAATTCTTCAGATAGGTGTTGATATACTTCTTTCCAATCAACTCTATCTGCAAATTATCTTATAAAGTCTTCTGATAAGTCTTGTCTTCCCGAAATAATCTCCCAATCAACTTTATCAACTATTTCTCTTATAAACTCTTCCGATAACTTTTTCCATGAACATATTTCACTCAAATTAACTTTCTGATGATATTTGCGTATAAAGTCTTCTGTAATGTGATCATAGTTATATTCCTCCTCATAATCATCATAACCTATAGATAACCATTGTTCATCAGTCAGCGAATCTAGCATCTCATCGGACAAGTTCATAACGTTTACATAGAGAATGTTTTGTATAAGATACGAGTTCTTTTCTTTAGTACCTTTCTTGAACAAATGATCTAACATATCTATGGACACGCTAATATTTATTTTGTCTTCATCAATATAGCCACCGATATCAAAAAGTTTACATACACAATCAAATATAAGTTTGTAAGATAATATTTTCTTAGCACTAGTCATAGCGGCCTGTTCGTTTTTATTCTTAGATTTTTAAAATTTATTCCATTTTTTATTTTCTACGTAATAAATATGGAGAAACATTTTGATTTATTACATGATAGACTTAAACTAATTCACCATCATCTTAAACTCTTAGCAGCACTATTAGAGAAACAAATACTGGTAGTGATGATTATGACGATGAGTAAGTTTACAAAAATGATTTAATTTTAATATGTGTATATGTAACTTTGATTGGTTATTTCCATGAAAGCCGTGTTCTAATACAACGCGTAATATGTAGACAATGGCAGGAGTGTACAATGTTAAGTGTTGTATTAGGACATATGGAAGTAAAAATAGTACGAAAATGATTAGAAATAATCTGGTAAAGATAAAAACGATAAAGTGATAGTAAGATTTTCTAGATAATAAAAGATGAATAATTATAGTAGATTTACCGTAATAGAGTTAAGACGGCAATGTAAAGAGAAGGGAATCAGAAGATATTCCCGATTAAGAAAAGCAGAACTGATAGACCTTCTTGAACAATATGACGATGAACAAAGCAGAAGACAGATTAGAAATATATTCCCATTTAAACAAGAAGTAATTGAAGAACCAAGAATCAAAGTTGAATCAGTACCAATTGATGTAAAGCTCAAAGAAACGACAATGAAATCAAGATTAGAAACATGGAGATTTACAACAGATTACAAACCACAAGATACACTTGAACAATATATTACTGCAACATCTAAAGCCATATAAAACAGATTACAAATTAGCTTAAGTAAACATAGTTCATTGAAAGCTAATCTTTATATAAGTTGTACATATAAGAAAGGTGAAGAAAGTCAAAACTTTAATTTTTAACACTGAAAACCAAGAAATATATCGATCAAGTAATTTGAAAGAAGAAATAACCAAGATGAGACAAAGATTAAGAACAGTAATGGATGAGTTCCAATCTAGGGGTTCTGGCTGGTCTCTTATAAACATTAACTTTTTACAACTAGCAATCTTCAAATATACACCATATAGAGGATCGACATACATAGAATTACCTAAACAAATTCAAAACAAAAAGGCAGTAATTAATGTAAAGACCGAAGATGATAAATGTTTCTTATAATCAATTTGTTCTGCACTACACCCAGTTAATAAAGTTCCACAACGACCTTCCAAATACAAGCAAGTCGCTAAATACTTAGAAGAAAAATTAAAAGGCATTAATTAACCTGTAAAACTGAGCGATATTCCAAAAGCTGAATAATTACTTGATATTTCTATAAATGTCTATGCATACGATAAAGACTATTCAATCTATATACTACATCACACGCAAAACAAGAAAGAAAATCATATCAATTTATTATATATAAAAGAACAAAATGAAGCCCAACTTAAAACAAATTATTGTTGGATTAAAGACCTAAGTACATTAGTAAGTAGTCAAATAACTAGATGGAGAGCTCGAAAATATTTATGTGAGAGATGTTTGTTATACTTTTACTCCCAAGACGCTTTAAATAAACATAAGCAAGATTGTTCGTCAAATGTGATTTATGCTGATTTTGAATGCTTTTTACATAAAGTTATGAGTTGTCAAGAATGTTATTCAGATAACGAATCATATACGAAAAAAAAACATAAGCCGTCTGGATTTTGTTATTATATAGCAAAAAGCGATGGAAGTAAAACCAATCTTGTTTTGTATAGAGGTAAGAACGCTATTAAGAAATTTATAAGACTGTTAACAAAAGAAGCCAAACACATATCGAACATATACAAACAAAATAACGAATTACCATTAACAAAAAGTCAGAGAAAAGAGTTCAATAAATCTAAATGTTGTTATTACTGTAAGCAGAAGTATACTAAAGAAAATCATAAAGTTAAGCATCATGATCATATAACAGGAAAATTTGTAGCACGTCTATGTAATAACTGCAATTTAAAAGTTAAAGTACCCAAGTTTGTACAAGTGATCATACATAACTTGACAGGATATGACTCTCACTTGTTTATAACAGAGCTTGGATGTAATAAAGAAGAAATAGGTCTAATACCCAATAACGAAGAAAGATACATTTCATTTCAGTAAAAAGGTTGGAACTATGAAATTGAAATTTGTAGATTCATTTAGATTTATGGCTTCTAGTTTAGACAAATTATCATCGAACTTGAAACCTGAGCAAATTATACATACCCAGCACTTTTATCCTAATCAAGAAAAGTTTCAACTTGTAATAAGAAAAGGTGTTTACCCATATGATTATGTTAACAATTGGAATACGTTTAGAGAAAGAAAATTACCGCTAAAGGAAGCATTCTTCAACAAGCTTATGTACACACATATAACTGATGAAGATTATGAACATGCAAAGAAAAAAAATGAAATGAAATGAAATCTTTTAGTTTTACGTCCCACGATTATGCCGGTTAGGATAAAGGAGACGGTGATGATGAGTAATGAATGAAATGGTGGAATGAAAAAAGTGGGAGGAAACGGGAGAACCCCGAGAAAACCCACGCACACGGTGTTTGTCCTCCACAAAGTACACTTGGCGGGGGATGGGATCGAACCCGGGACCCCAAGCACCAGAGGTGAACGCTCTACCACTGACCCACAACATGCAAATAAAGTATGGGAAACATTCGACATTAAGAATCTCGGACAATACCATGATTTATATTTAAAGACGGATGTATTATTGTTAGCAGATATATTCGAAAATTTTGGGAAAAATGTCTTAAAGCCTATGACCTTGATCCTGCTTGGTATATGACGGCACCAGGTTTAGCTTGGGATGCATTGTTAAAGATGACAAATATAGAATTAGAATTGTTGTGGGATTATGATATTGTATTAATGGTAGAGAAAGGTGTAATAGGTGGGATTAGTCAATGTTCAAGAAGATATGTTAAAACAAATAAGAAGTATATGGAAAAGTATGATAAAAATAAAGAAGATTCTTACTTAATGTTTCTAGATGCCAATAACTTGTATGGGTGGGCAATGAGTCAATATTTACCGTATAAAGGATTTAGATGGTTAAGCGAAGATGAAATTGAAGAAATAGATTTTACAAGTATAACTGATAATTCTGATACTGGTTACATATTAGAAGTTGATATTGAATATCCTAAAGAATTACATGACTATCACAAAGACTATCCATTAGCTCCTCAAAACATATGTCCGCCTGGTTAAAAACAATCAAAGCTATTAACAACCCTATATGACAAAGAAAAATATGTAATTCACTATCGAAACCTAAAACAATGTCTTTCACTTGGATTAAAGCTTAACAAGATACATCGAGTAATAGAGTTCGAACAATCAGATTGGTTAAATAAATATATTGATTTAAACACACAGATGAGAACGAAAGCCACAAATGATTTTTAAAAAGACTTCTATAAGGTCATGAATAATTCAGTGTTTGGGAAGACTATGGAGAATATTAGAAAGAGAGTTAATAATAAACTTGTAAGTGATGAGAAAAAATACGAGAAGCTTGTAGCAAAACCAAATTATAAGAGTACTACAGTTTTTACGGAAAATTTAGTAGCAGTTCATATGAACAAGGTTAAAGTGCAATTTAACAAACCGATTTATGTTGGTATGTCAATTTTAGATTTGTCGAAATATTTAATGTATGATTTCCATTATAATATTATGAAACCAAAATACCAAGACAAATTAGAAGTATGTTATACAGATACTGATAGCTATATATACCATATTCAAACAGAAGATGTGTACGAGGACATGAAAAATTACATTGACTACTTCGACACGAGTGATTACCGTAAACATAACAAATTTAAGATACCACAAATTAATAAGAAAATACTTAGTAAGATGAAGGATGAGATTAAAGGTACAATCATAGAAGAGTTTGTGGGTTTAAGAAGTAAGATGTACAGTATAAAAGCACCTCAAATAGATTTAACAGATAAAGACTTTAAAGGTAAGTTCGATAAAGAAAAGTGTTGTAAGAAAGCTAAAGGTGTTAAGGAGAGCGTCGTGTATAAAGAACTTACATTTAACGAATATAATGACTGTTTGATTAGCCAAAGAAAATATTATAAAAAGATGAATTTAATCAGAAGTTACAAGCGTGATTTGTACAGTATAGAAGTTAATAAGTTAGCTTGAAGTTGTGTAGATGATAAAATATGTGTTTTAAAGGATGGGGTAAATACTCTACCATGGGGACATTATAAGATAGAAGAGAAATAAAATATATGCAATTCATTTATATAATAAATGCCTAAACAAAACATGATAAAATTAGACTACTTTCCATATTATTGCACAACATGTAAATCAATTGCAACGCAAACTAAAAAAGAATGTACAAGTGACTTCTGTAGCTTTGGAAGATGTAGTAGATGTGAACATTATGGATACGATTACATTTGTAAACGCGTAGAATTATTTAGTTGTAGTTTTAGTATAATTAGATGTAAGTTTTTATGATTTTAAATGTCATAAAAGACGATGCGATTTCACTTTAAAATTGTAATTATGGGAATACTTTACGCTACGTAACTTTGTATAATTACCTGGATCCTTCTGCGCTGGTCAAAAGTATTAGGAAGGGAAAGTGCGTTAGAAATAACCAGCTCATACTATTATAATAAATGAGTAAGAAAACTATTAATTGGGATGTAAAAGAGATGATAAAAGAAACAACAGCTAAGAAAAGAAATGTAGAACTTATACCTGATGATATTCGATTTCTTATTGTGGGCCCATCTGGTTGTGGTAAAACTTTTCTGTTATTTAATTTCTTACTACAGACAGATTGGTTACACAATAATTACTTCCACATATATTCCAAAAGCATGAATCAGCCAAAGTATGAACAATTAAAAGATTGATTTGAAAAATCAGAACTAAAGTTTAAGAAGCAAATAGCAACGTTCTTAAGTAGTAATGATTGTATTGTACCTATTGATGAATGTGAAAGATATTCTGTCGTTGTGTTTGATGATTACATTTTACAGAATCAAGATACAGCTAGAAATTACTTTACGAGAAGTAGACATAGACATTTAGACTGTTTCTATCTTGCACAGACATATTCAAAAGTACCTAAACAGCTTATAAGGGATAATGTTGACTTCCTATGTGTATTTAGACAAGATGATACTAATCTTAAACATGTGTATAACGAGTTTGTTGGAAGAGATTGCCTTATGGTAAATTTAAAGAAAGATATTCAAAATGTTGGCAGGTAAATTATGGTTTTATAGTAATTGAAATGACGAGGAAGGTAAACAATGGAAAGTATAGGAACAATATAAAACACTTCTTAAATGTTTACCGTTTTTTCACGTTTTTACGTTTTAACAGTTTACGTTTTTAACGTTTTTTGACGTTTTTGGCGTTTTTGACGTTTTTTCACGTTTTTACGTTTTAACGGCTTACGTTTTTCGTTACTTGATGATTTTTGACGTTTTTCACATTTATTGACGTTTTTGACGTTTGTTCGTTTTCTATATAATAAATAGATGAGAAAGAAATTAATAAGAATATTAAGTTAAAGGAGTTCTTGATAAAAAGCTTCCAATCTTGGAAGAAAGAAAGAGCAGGTATATGCGATAAATTTAAGACACAAGAACGAACTGTAAATGATGCTATCCAAAATTTAGGAAGTGAGATCAAAGAAGTAGCAGAACAAAATAAGAATCTAATAACTGAACTTGTTCCAGGTGTACATAAAACGGCTTCAATAGATCTTAGTCTACTACAGCGTTTCCCAACCTTTTTCAACTTGCGCCACACTACGGGTGTAACTTGAATTCTCGCCACAAACTCATATATATTATTATTAGTAGTAGTAAATATAAAATATTTTCGTATTTTTTTTTCTCACACAGAAGAAAGCTCGAACACCGGTTTCCCCCATCGTAAATCATTATACTTATTTTTCATTGTAATTCAAAAATAGAAAACAATTCCAATGAAATATAGGACTCAGGCTTTTAAACATACACTTTCTTGTTGAAGACTGTATCCAACCTTTCACTAAGGAAGATCACTAAATAACAAACAAACAAACAAATCTCTTGTACTTTTAAATAGATGGAGGTAATTTGTATGAGTATGCTTTGTCGAAACGATAGAATCAGATTTTAAAATTTCAAGTTATGAAATAACCTGTAACAATAAAGAAGCAATAATGGTCACAACAATGGTAATAAATACTTTTTGGAACATTAAAAATGTACAGAGAAGTAACACAGTGTGAAACTTATAATTTATTAACATGGTTAATATACGTCACAATTTAAAATATTAATAAAATTGTTTTCGAAATACAGTCTGTGTAGTAGCAATGTATGTATATACAACAATATATTACAATTACACTATTTTTCCATTTTAGAGGTTCATAGTGTGAAACACAAATACACATTTTACTTCTCTTGTAATTTCGTTGCTATATAATTAATAATTTTGTTTTCATTTCCTCGCGGCAAACCAGCAGCCCATTGGGACACACCGGTTGGGAAAAGCTGGTCTACTAGAAGCACCTAAAAAGATAACATAATAGTCCTCCAAGTAGTAGTGATACACCTATAACAGAAGAAATAAATGAGAAAATAGATTAAACACAAAGTTGAAGGAGTGGAACCTTTAACAACAGCACAATCATTTAGTAAGATTGCAACAAAATATTATAGTAAGAGAGATGATAGTGTATTTGGAATAAGAGCTGTGGAAGAAGATGGAAAAATAATAAATAAGATAGGAAGTCCTGACGTTAAAGTGAGTGGTGATGATTTGATAATTAATGGTAAGACTTATAAAGGAACAGAAGGTCTATGGGATTTTAATGATGAATATTAATAAGAATATTGAAGTTTATGATGATGACGATTTTGAAGCGTATATGGAAATAATAATAGAATCAGATGCTGCCTTCCAAAAATATAATCGAGATAAAAAAGTAGCATCTAATAGAGATTCTAATTACAATAATATTATTAAGCCTATTGGAGATGATTATATTAAGCCATATTTACCTCCAACATCAACAAGAAAGAAAACACCAAAGTCGGGGGAAGGAATAAAAATATACAACAAATTACCTAAAGAATATATATGGATGGATGATGTGAGAAAGTTAATTGACCAGTTAATAGTTATAGATGGAGAAGAAAACGCTGGTAATAATAACTTTTATAATGAGAAGGTAGGTATAGTGAGTATGATTAATAAGAAGCTTTCGCAATTTATTCCTAATGATTCGAAAGGTATAGGTCATATCATTAAGATATTAAATACATTACCATCGAGATTCTGGAATGATGAGAAGCATGGAAAAGGATTAGTAAATGATTTGAATAATAAATTACCGTTTAAGCTACATTTTCCTAGTATGTCGTACTGTGGTCCGGGAACTAAGCTACAAGAGAGATTAGAAAGAGGTGATAAAAATATTAACCCATTAGATGAGGCTTGCAAAGAACACGATATATACTACAGAGACAATAAAGATACAGAGTCAATACATAGTGAAGATAAAGAACTATAAACTAAAGCATGGAAAAGAGCATTTAGTAGTGATGCATCAATTGGTGAACGATTAGCTGCTTTTCCAGTTGGTACTGCTATGAATGCTAAGGTTAAGTTAGGATGGGGATTATTAGTTTTAAGTGTTATTATGTATAATTCTTTTATGGATACATTCCATTAAAGCGTTGTTTCAAAATTTTCTTTATAATAAATGGATATTATTAAGAGTTACGGGTTACAGAGTTTTAAACCTAACACAAGAACATTTAATAATTTGAATGAAGCTAACAAAGATATTAAGTTTAATTTGGATCTGAGGGATGGGTTCATACATCCACACAAAGCAGATTGTCATATGACTTTTGAAGTTGTTGGTGCTTCAGATGGAGGAATATTTGGTGCAAGTGATATTATAAAACTTGAAGATAAGTTTTTACCATTATTCTTGAGGTTAGAAAGCATGGAGTTATTATAGATAAGATTGAACTACCTGGAATAACATCTACAGCTATTGAAACATTAAAGATTTCCAAACCAGAAGTTGAATATCTAAGACAAGCAGGATCTGAAACAGATGATAAACTTGGCCTACGAAAGGACTGTAGCGTTTTGTAAACATTAAGATTAATTCCTGGTTTTTTAAGTGATTATAAAGAGGTTATGTGGAAAGGTGGATTGAGAATAACATTTACTAAACTAACAACAATAACGATGCCTTATACAAGTGGACTCTAACAGGAGCAGGTGCAACAACTCCCCATGATGGAAAAACCACAATAAAGAGTATGGAGATAAAAATGCTTTTTATTGAATACGAATCTAATTACAAAAACCAGTTAAAATTGAATATTCTTAAAGAACCTAAAATCTTGTTTTCATTCCATACTTATCAGTGTGTTCAGAAGACTGTCGTAGGTTCTTTCTTGGAGTTCAATGTTACTACTCAATTTAATTCTTGACAATTTGATATGATTGATTTTGTAGTTGTAATGCTCCAAACTGATAGAAATGGTAAACAAACAGCAGATGCAAGTAAATTCGATCATTGTAAGGAAAAATATATCCATCTTAAAAATGGAAGGAATGAGATATTTCCAAAAGAATCAAGAAATTTAGATATTGCTAACAAGGACTGTTTTAAGATGTATGAAGATTATACTGCATTTAAGAGAATAACATGTGGTAATACCGATATGTTTATGTACTATGATCATAAAGATTTTATAGATAACAGGCCAATGTATGTGTTTAAATGTAGTAAGAGGAAAAACGTATCGGTAAATGAGAGAACAAACATAAAGATTGTAGTAGACTTTGCAGAAGCTGTTGCTGATAATACTATATGCTATGCGATTTTAATTGGACAAAAGAACTTTAAATATAACCCTAAAAATGAGAAAGTAGTAGAAGAGTTTTACATAGTTAAATGTATTTTTGTAATATTTATGGAAGTTTTCCATAAACGGAATTAGCAAAAATGATTAAAAAGTATTTTCTTAAAGATAAATATTGAAGAGGGATCATTGATTTTCTATATAATAAATACGATGGCAAATCATATTGAGTTTTTAAATAAATTTAGATGTCTTGATAAAAAGAAGTTATTGCATTAAGAGAATTAGAATTAAATACAGAATATGATTGTGAAAATGGAAAAATTAAAACTAAGTTTGGAAAGAGCATTTTAGTTGAATGAGAAGAGCTTAAGGTCTTTCTTCCACCTAGATTTACAAAACACTTAACGGATAAAATGATTGATGAGATCGTTAAAGATAGATTAAAAATCAAATACACTGGTCTAAAAGATCATTATCCAACTGTTGAGTTCTGTACGTAAATTTTCAATGGGACGCGGTTTTATTAAATTTTTCATAAAACGAACATTTTCCGTATAACAAATAAGAAGCTATGGCTAATTATTTGAATAAGAAAAATGATGTTAAAGTATTGAGTTTCCTTTGCATAGATGAGTTAGAAAAAGGTAAAGCGTACGAGATAACATTATGGAAATTGATTCAAACACAACGTTATGGTCAAAGAGTTTTAGTACATTTAGAAGAGAAATATAAGACGTTATTACCACAAATATATAATGATGATATTGAGCAAGTGTTGATAGACATGAAAAAGTATAAGCTGTTTGTTAAGTATGCAGATTTAGATTCAGATAATGGTTATAAAATACATCAGTTTTACTTTAGAAATTAATCCAAAAAGTAAATAAATGATTAAAAATATGTTTTCAGAAGTAAAAAAATGGAGTGGTTATTATGTATCCCCCAGAAAGTTCATTCTTACTAATAATTTCAATGTAATTGTGAAAAATGTGCAAACCGAAGTCCAAGTAGTTTTTGATATTAACGGCTGTCTATTCAGCTTGAATTACGATCAGTGGACAGAGTTTAAGAAATCATTGTTTCCCATAGAGAACGAACTTAGCAGAAGATCCCATTATCAGTATCCGAACTTGTAATTATAAGTATCTTCTAAGTGTATATGTGTTTTTATGGTTTCAAGACTATAAAAACTAAAACCTTTGGACGTACAGAACACAATGCTATTTGAATTTTAAAGATACGTGTATAAATAAGAGATTTATTTGAGTATTTTAATAATATCCTTAGAGTCATGCAACATACAAGACATTCAATAGATAGTAAATATATTTCTCTATTGACTGCCATTTGAATTTTGAAAATCGGTTAATAAACAACGGAGATATAATAAATTCAAAATTGTATCCTTAGAGTTATGCAACCCACAATATATTCCGAAGATGGTAGATTTATTTCTCTATTGATTGTCGTTTGAATTTTGAAATCGGTTAATAAACAACAGATATAACGATTTTAAATAATAGCACCCCCAATACGCCGTTGTTGACAGGGTTGGTTACCGTTTCCAAAAAAAATTATCATGTTTACCTTATATGGTGGTAGCTCATTGGTAATATTTCAAATCTTAATTAGTAATTTTAACAATTCTGGAAAAACTTTAAAAAGAATTAATTCCAACCCTGTTCTTAGATTTTTGTCTTACAACTTAGGATTTAGTTCTAATATTCTAGTATCAATGTGTCGTGATGGGAAGCAAAGAAAGATCAGACCCAAGAGATATTTCGTCATGGATTCAATGACGCCATGTTATTACGTTGTCTCGGTTGTGGAGACTACGTTAGATACAGCGCCCTCTCGCGGTTGCTAGCTAAAAGTTCTGTTGAAGGAAGAGGTTAATGTATATATGTATGGAGGCGTGAGGGGGAGGAAAAGAAAATCGGATTGCATGTCACGCTTCAAAAAAGAAAGAAAGAGAATGAGCATAAATATCGTGTACATGTATGTTATTGCTTCTCTCAACTGAAACTGGCTTGTAAAGTGAATTCATGTGTATGCGTGTGGCCAAAGTCTATATATATATATATATATATATATATATATATATATATATATATATATATATATATATATGTAACAACTGTGTACAACATACTAAACATTAAGTTCGCATTACTCAGCTATTAGTAAACCGATTTCGATCAAACATAAACTATTTTTTCAATCAAAGACAGCACCAAATGTTTTGAGTTATAGATGTAAGTTTTATTGATTTTAAATGTTATAAAAGCCTATGCGATAACACTTTAGGATTGTTGATGATTGATATTTTTTTTATGCAGAACCTCGTTTTAGGGCGCTTAGATCGTTATGCTGTGTTTAAGTTATGATGATTGATATGGTTTTGTTTATGAAGAGCCTGGTTTTATGGCGCTTAGATCGTTATGATGTGTTTAAATTATGATGATTGATATGGTTTTATTTAAGCCAAAATGATTGGTAGTCAGGTGTAATTCCTTCTTTAAATGCTTTGTGCTTTCCTACTGTGCTAATAGTCAAAGTACTCTGGGAAAATAAAAAGTGATCGAGATTGTTTATTTCTTTCAGTGTTATGTGTGTTGGATTAAAGTTTTCTATCTATCTTTCTATCTCTTCTTATGTAAATGTTTTTGCGCTAGGACAATTTGAGGGGGTAAAAAGTGTGCTAGGATAATTTGAGGGGTAAAAAGTGCGCTAGAACCGGCGAAAAGGAAAGTGTGCTAGAACCTACATATGTACCCTACTATTTGACACTAATATCGGTCATTGTGGATTACTTTTATATGTCTCAATATCTTAACTCCCTCCCCCCGGGTGACCCCTGGCCCGGTGCCGCATAGCATGGATTTGGAAGTTAATGCAATCGGAGTTTCACCATTGATTTCAGCGACCGCGAAAACTATGAGTTCAACACTAATATCGGTCATTTTCTACTGCTTTTACATGTCCCAGTAAACGACCCCTGAGACCCCCCTGGTTCGAATTTTGACAAAATCGTTTAAGTCTGGTCTGGAGGCTGGAAAAAGTTATTCGTGACTAAAATTTTGTAACTCTCGGTCAATATATCTTGTTACCAAGCCGGTTCCGTTAAACGCCCCCCTGAAACTCCCCTGGTTCGAAATTTGAAAACAACTTTTCGTCTTGATTGGGGCCTAGGCCAAGGTACCCCTGACCAAAATTTGGTAACTCTCGGTCCACTTGTCTGGTTCCCAGGCCGCACACAGACAGACAAACACACAAACAAACTCCTTTATTTTATTTATATTAGCCAGCTGAATATACCCATTCTTCGCATGGTGGCCGTATTTGGAAGACAACGCCTGTTGAAGTATTATCATTCATTTCTGATACAGCATAAACTATGAATCTGACACTAATATCGATCATTTTGGATTACTTTTACATGTCTTGGAATTCAACCACGGCGTCTCAGGGGGGCGTTTATGGGGACATCTAAAAGTGGTAGGAAATGGCGAATATTACTGTCGAATTCATAGTTTTCGCGGTCGCTGAAATCAATGGTGAAACTCTCATCGTATTAACTTCAAAATTCACCCTATTTGGGCCTGGGGTTAGCGGGGTTTGAAGAGGACGGTATCCGTTCCCGGAAAATAGAGAAATAAATCTTCCATCTTCTGAATGTATTGTATGTTGAATGACTCTAAGGATATTATTAATAGACTCAAATAAATCTTATTTATACATGTGTCTTTAAGATTCAAATGACATTGTGTTCTGTACGTCCAAAGGTCTTAGTTTTTATAGTCTTGAAACCATAAAAGCACATATACACTTAGAACATACTTATAATTACAAGTTTGGATACTCATAATGGAATCTTCTGCTAAGTTTGTTCTCTATGGGAAACAATGATTTCTTAAACTCTGTCCACTGATCGTAATTCAAGCTGAATAGACAGCCGTTAATATCAAAAACTACTTGGATTTCGGTTTGCACATTTTTCACAATTACATTGAAATTATTAGTAAGAATGAACTTTTTTGGGAGATCCATAATAACCACTACATTTTTTACTTCTGAAATCATATTTTTAATATTTTTTTTATTTTTTGTATTCATTTTTATAGCAAAACTGATGTATTTTATAACCATTATCTAAATCTAAATCTTCATACTTAACAAAAAGCTTATACTTTTTCATGTCTATCAACACTTGCTCAATATCATCATTATATATTTGTGGTAATAACGTCTTATATTTCTCTTCTAAATGTACTAAAACTCTTTGATCATAACGTTGTGTTTGAATCAATTTCCATAATGTTATCTCGTACGCTTTACCTTTTTCTAACTCATCTATGCGAAGGAATCTCAATGCTTTAACATCATTTTTCTTATTCAAATAATTAGCCATAGCTTCTTATTTGTTATAAGGAAAATGTTCGTTTTATGAAAAATTTAATAAAACCGCGTCCCATTGAAAATTTACGTACAGAACTCAACAGTTGGATAATGATCTTTTAGACCAGTGTATTTGATTTTTAATCCATCTTTAACGATCTCATCAATCATTTTATCCGTTAAGTGTTTTGTAAATCTAGGTGGAAGAAAGACCTTAAGCTCTTCTCATTCAACTAAAATGCTCTTTCCAAACTTAGTTTTAATCTTTTCCATTTTAACAATCATATTCTGTATTTAATTCTAATTCTCTTAATCCAATAACTTCTTTTTATCAAGACTTCCAAGTTTATTTAAAAGCTCAATATGATTTGCCATCGTATTTATTATATAGAAAATCAATGATCCCTCTTCAATTTTTATCTTTAACAAAATACTTTTTAATCATTTTTGCTAATTTCGTTTATGGAAAACCTCCATAAACATTACAAAAATACATTTAACTATCTAAAACTCTTCTACTACTTTCTCATTTTTAGGGTCATATGTAAAGTTCTTTTGTCCAATTAAAATCGCATAGCATATAGTATTATCAGCAACAGCTTCTGCAAAGTCTACTACAATCTTTATGTTTGTTCTCTCATTTACCGATACATCTTTCGTCTTACTACAATTAAACACATACATTGGCCTGTTATATATAAAATCTTTATGATCATAGTACATAAAGATCTCGGTATTACCACATGTTATTCTCTTAAATGCAGTATAATCTTCATACATCTTAAAATAATCCTTGTTGGTAATAAATAAGTTTCTTGATTCTTTTGGAAATACCTCATTTCTTCAATTTTTAAGATGGATATTCTCTACCTTACAATGATCGAATTTACTTGCATCTGCTGTTTGTTTAGCATTTCTATCAGCCTACCTACTCTTCGCAAGGTATCATTAACCTACTCTTCGTGATATTAACTTAGAAGTTGACAAAATGTGAACTTTGAGAAGATACTTCGTTCAGCATATTAGCTTACCTCTAAATGTTTACTCATTAAAACGCAGATTTGGAAATGGCCGTATTCGTGTAAACATAAAATTTTACACAATATATGATAGTATACTTTTAGTATTAAGCTATAAATATTGAAGAACTTAACTACAATAAACCTCAAAAGTGACTATTTTAAACTACTACTTATATACAGAGTTTGTCCAGGAAGTAATGAACCCGGCCACAACATGGCCCACCAGTCGTGAACACTGTCTCTAGCACGAGAGTATTTAGTTGTGGTGGTGGGTCTTAAGTAACCAATGCTATATCAATCGCTTTTGACCTATGGTGGAGTAAGAGTCGCTTATCGTGGAGAACCGTGCATAATAACGACGTTGAGATTCTTGGAAGCTCAAAACTTAGCGTTCGCATAAACAACGCTATGCAATAAATTTTCCTTCTAGCTTGTGTTTCAGAGACGATCACCATTATTAAGGAGGCTTACCAGGAGAAAGTTCTGTCCAGAGGTTTTCGTAGTCATGGAGATTTCGAGAACGGATAGAAAAACGTGGAGGACGACGAAAGCTCTGGATGCCCTTGAGCATGTAGTGTGGACGAAAATTTTGTCAAAGCAAATGAACTCTTCTACCAAGAGTAGGACCTCTTGAAGAAACTGTTAGCGTGAGAATGGTACTTAAGAACTGAATCTACCTAAAACAGTGGTGCATGAAATTGTTAGTGAAAAGTGTTGGATGATGGACAAAAGGAAAGACAACTTGACATTATCTGTCAAATATTGGAGCACTTAGAGGCTGACATGGACATTTTAGAAAAGTAATAACTGGAGACGGGACATGAGTGCCCAATACGACCTTGAAAGCAAGCGCCAAAGTTCAAGGTGACACACCAAGGAGTCACTGCGCCTCAAAAGTCAAGGATCCCAAGTCCAGGATCAAGACAATTATTATCGTCTTGTTTGATAATAAAAGACTGATACACTAAGAATTAATCCTGAAGGCAAGACTGACGGCTTACTATGTGGAAATCCTCAAACATCTGCGTAACATAGTCAAAAGGTAAACTGAGGTTACCAAATGCCGCAGGCCCTATCACGTTAGAGCACCGAGTCACAACGCGTTTGTTGTGACATCATCACTAGCCTGACACATTGCCGCAGCTACTGTACAGTCCTGACATGAGACCAGTGGACGTTTTACTATTTTTGAAGCTGAAGGAAGGCTTGAAAGGTCGCCGTTTTTACAATGTTAAATCATTCATGCACCAATGACGGGTGATATGAGTGGTTAATTTTCAGGAGGCGTGTGCTGTATGGAAATTGCGCTGGCAGCGTTGTCCCGCTAAGTAAGGAGAGTAGTTCGAAGGAAGAATTTTAACAACTTGCACTAATCGGATAAATAATATATTTCTTGCACCCAGTCTCATTATATTTCGGACATATCTTGTATACATTTTAAGCTTACTAATGATAATAAGTGTATTGTTTCATATTGCAGATAGGCAAAGACTATGTGATACTGACGGGCTGCAATGTGTTAAAGATAATCAAGGTGGGTGCTATGATTATGTATTTCTGATTTAAACTAAGAATTATAAGTTTTCCCAAAATATTAAAAGTTATGTCCACGTTGTAATTTTCTCTTTACTGATTTGAAAAGCGTGTTTTACATTCACAGTTTCTAAATCGATGAAAAGAGAAAGGCGATGTCACAATGAGTAGTAATGGCCTGACTTGGCCGAACTCTTAATAGTCGAAATCGGGGTCCCCATGGACTATAGTAAATGAATCAGGAATGCTTTGGCCGGGATTGCGTTACCTATTGAAATTTTGCTTATGCTTATTCATGGGCCGCACGATGGTACGAATGAGTCAGAGGTACTTTGGCCCTGCTATGACGTCATTGAATTGAGAGTATTGGATCAGAGGTCATGATGATTCTTTAAAATTACTAAAAATATGGTTTTGATGATTCATTACGTTATGAAATAGTACAGGTTTACGAATGCTTTCGCTCCCTTTTATGGCATAAATTTGGAGATTGTTATATCTTTGATGAGATGGACTAACACGGGTGCAAATGAAATCTTTAGTTTTACGTCCCACGCTTATGCCGTTTAGACTAACGGAGACGGTGACGATAAGAAAGGAATGAAAGTGTGGGGAAAAATGTAGCATAATGTTGCCCACCACAAAGTATTTTCGTGATGTTTGAACTAGGGACTCCATACAGCAAAAGTGAACGCACTACCACTGAGTCACCGCACCTCTACTGGTATGAATGAATTAGAGGTGGTTGGTTCGAGCTAATATGTTCGTTTGACGTCACTGAACTGGGATTATTAGCTTGGAACTTATGATGGCTTGTTTCGTTCCCTTTTATGGGTATAAAATTCCCAAAACAAGGTTTGATCTCTTTCTTGATGACCTATTACATTATGAATTAGTAGACCTCAGTAATAGTATAAATTAGTATTAATATGAAACTCGAAAACTTTGAAGCTCCTTTGTGGCTAACCGGTTAGCGTATGCGCCTTTAACGTGGGAGACCAGGGTTCGATTCCCGGCAGGAGCTCATGCGGTTCGGATTGTTATCCCTTTGATGGGATGGACTAACACTGGTGCAAATGAAACATCTTTAGTTTTACGTCCCACGATTAGGTTAAAGGAGACGGTGACGATGAGAAAGGAATGAAAGTGTGGGAGGAAACTGGAGCATAATGTTGCCCACCACAAAATTACTTTGAACCAGCGACCCCATACAGTAGAGGTGAACGCTCTACCACTGAGCCACCACGTCCCTTATTGCTGAGAATGAAGTAGAGGTATTTGGTTTGAGCTAATGTGTTTGTTTGTCTTCGGGCTGACCCTATTTCACTTTTGGGACTCCACATGGACCATAGTGAATGAGTTAGAGGTGCTTTGGTTTGGGATTGCATTACCTATTGTAATTTTGCTTATGTTTACTCAGGGGCAGGGATCACTCAGGACACATAATATCACCTTAACTTACATTAGGAGTTGGGGGGAGGGGAGTATCGGACCTCGTTCCCTTTGATGATTATCGATTTTGGAGCCTTATTACGTTATATGGAGGCATATTTAAAATTATTTCCTTAAATTTGATAAGTACTCCATTTTGTTCCGTTTCAGGGGTGAACATGGATACCTTGCAATCGTACCGAGTTCGATTCTTGGTGCTAGTTTCAGGAAATGTTGAATTTAACGTCTCCGCAAAACGATGATGATGAGAAGTGATAGGACGAAACATGAGAAAAACATGAACTTACTTGATTGAGGATTGAAGCAGGGACCTCACACATTAGTGACAAACGCGGATGGGATGATGTGATTTTGGACCTAATTAGTAACTCTCGTTTCCGTTCATGGATTAAATAAAAAGATGAGTCTTTTAAACACTCAGTGTTTGTTGATCAGTAAGCGCTTCATTGATGGAAACAATGTTGCCAGATTTTGAAAATCTAAACTGCTCCGATTCTTTTTCGAAACGGTTCCGCTGACCGCAAGAATTTTCAAAACTAAAAATTTTGAAAACAAAATTTTCAAACTAAAAAAATTTAAACTTTTCAAAAAAAATTTTCGAACTAAAAAATTTCAAATAAAAAAAAATAAACAAAAATTGTCAAACAAAAATTTTCAAACTAAAAGATTCCAAATAAAATTTTGAAACAAATTTTGAAAATCTACGAAATCAAATAAAATTTTGAAACTTTCTGGAACGAAATTTTTTAAACTTAAAATTTTCGAACTCGAACCGAATTTGAAAACTAAAAAAACTTTTCGAACCAAATTTTCAAACAATTTTTTTTCGAACTCAGAAAGTTTCAAACTTAAATCTTGCAAATCAAAATTTTAAACTAAGAAGTTTTCGATCTAAAATTTTGAACTAAAAAAATTCGAACTCAAAGTTATCACTAAAAATTTTCGAACTCAGAAAGCTTTAAAATCAAAATTTGAAACTCAAGTTTCGAATTAAAAATATTTTAGAACTACAATTATCAAACTCAAACTTTTCGAAAATCTTAACAGATTTTGAAAGTGATCACTCGTTTTCGCGAGCCGTAAGCCGTAACTTTTAGTAATGTAAAATAGTTTACGGTTTAAGATTTATATTGTCTTGAGAACGATTGAGTTCGTTTATGTAATGAACCCGTTGGCCAGCAATAGCCTGATTTCACATGTTAGCCAGCAATAGGAATCGAACCCTTGTCTCCCACGTTAAAGGCGCATACGCTAACCGGTTAGCCACAAAGGAATTCCAAAGTTTTCGATTTTCATATTAACACTAATTTATACTATTACTGAGGTCTACTAATTCATAATGTAATAGGTCATCAAGAAAGAGATCAAAACCTTGTTTTGGTAATTTTATACCCATAAAAGGGAACGAAACAAGCCATCATAAGTTCCAAGTTAATAATCCCAGTTCAGTGACGTCAAACGAACATATTAGCTCGAACCAACCACCTCTAATTCATTCATACCAGTAGAGATGCGGTGACTCAGTGGTAGAGCGTTCACCTCTTCTGTATGGGGTCCATGGTTCAAACCCTGCGAAAGTAATTTTTGTGGTGGGCAACATTATGCTCCAGTTTCCTCCCACACTTTCATTCCTTTCTCATCGTCACCGTCTCCTTTAACCTAATCGTAGGACGTAAAACTAAAGATGTTTCATTTGCACCAGTGTTAGTCCATCTCATCAAAGGGATAACAATCCGAACCGCATGAGCTCCTGCCGGGAATCGAACCCTGGTCTCCCACGTTAAAGGCGCATACGCTCACCGGTTAGCCACAAAGGAACTCCAAAGTTTTCAAGTTTCATATTAATACTAATTTATACTATTACTGAGGTCTACTAATTCATAATGTAATAGGTCATCAAGAAAGAGATCAAAACCTTGTTTTGGTAATTTTATACCCATAAAAGGGAACGAAACAAGCCATCATAAGTTCCAAGCTAATAATCCCAGTTCAGTGACGTCAAACGAACATATTAGCTCGAACCAACCACCTCTAATTCATTCATACCAGTAGAGGTGCGGTGACTCAGTGGTAGTGCGTTCACCTTTGCTGTATGGAGTCCCTAGTTCAAACATCACGAAAATACTTTGTGGTGGGCAACATTATGCTACATTTTCCCCCACACTTTCATTCCTTTCTTATCGTCACCGTCTCCTTTAGCCTAAACGGCATAATCTTGGGACGTAAAACTAAAGATTTCATTTGCACCCGTGTTAGTCCATCTCATCAAAGATACAACAATCTCCAAATTTATGCCATAAAAGGGAGCGAAAGCATTCGTAAACCTGTACTATTTCATAACGTAATGAATCATCAAAACCATATTTTTAGTAATTTTAAAGAATCATCATGACTTCTGATCCAATACTCTCAATTCAATGACGTCATAGCAGGGCCAAGGTACCTCTGACTCATTCGTAACATCGTGCGGCCCCAGAATAAGCATAAACAAATTTTCAATAGGTAACGCAATCCCGGCCAAAGCATCCCTGATTCATTCACTATGGTCCATGGGGACCCCGATTTCGATTATTAAGAGTTCGGCCAAGTCAGGCCATTACTACTCAATGTTAAAACGGATCATTTAGTATTTCGAAAACTAAATAGTACAAAACATTGTGAATATTTATTGTTGATCGTAATGCAACAAACAAAAATACAGTAACAATTGCATTTCCGATCGTACACATTAACGAACAGTAACTTTTAGCAGCGTGTACTCATGTTTAATATCAGTCCAATATTAAAAATATCAAGTTCCATCACTAAAAATACATTATCAGATTCCACAGGTTCGAATTTCGCAGTTAGTGATGAAATGAAAAATTAGATAATGTATTTCCTTATAAGTAAATTCGTCAATACACCCTTAATTATTAAAAAATGGAGACAACTGTTTTAGCACAAGACTACCCTCTGTTATGATTCGAATCATAAAATTATAAAATGGATATATCTTTCCTTATTGAAACTTGTTGATTTTAAATGCTTGTAATTTAAGACTTCATCATGTAGAACTGGTCTTCAATATAACACATACCAAAACTTACAGGAAAATATTTTTTTCGTTACGGAGACACAACGCATCAAACAATGCAAAAATGAGCTGGTTACATCTTGGCAGCAAAATCAAGTGTCTTGGCGTCACGTTGTATCTCGGTATCTGTGTGACCCGTATTGATAGCTTCAGTAAATCTTTTCATATCACAGTTTCTTACTTTAAACTACAAATAAATTTTGTGGAATAGTGAAAGGAAAAGTGACAAAATAAGTACAACTGTACTCTGTATATAAACGTAACGTAGGCTATATAAACGTAACGTGTTAATAAGATCTATTCTCCTAGTTTAAAATACATTAACGGTGATTTGTAATTTTCTATCACTACAAATATTTTAGATACGTATAAGCAGAATCACTTTATTATTGTATTACATAAAAAACATTAGGAGTCTAAGTACTATATCACGCGCAGATAGAGAATATATAACCCACGATATTATAATTTTTTTTTATTTTGAAGATTTGTCGTGAATCTCCATGCTGTTGTACCACGGCTACAAATAAGCACTTTCCGTCACCAAAAAGTCTTAGTGCCTTTAACAAGTCCGTATCCTATTACATTCATACATTTTTTCCAGTGTTGGGTAAGTTACTTCTAAAAATGTAACGCGTTACAAGTTACTTTACTTTTGTCTTAAAATGTAACGCGTTAGTAACGCGTTACTTGCCCCCCAAAAGTAACTGTTACTTTACTTCGAAAGTAACGCGTTAGTAACGTGTTACTTTTAGGTCCGAAACTTTAAAAATGTGAAAAAAATATGACTTCAATTTTCCGTACTACTATTACTACCGCTATTATTATTATTATTATTATTATTATTATTATTATTATTATTATTATTATTATTATTATTATTATTATTATTATTATTGCATGTTCTGAATCGCTTTATGTAAATGCAAGGACAAATTTTTACTTGATATATGAACATTTTCACATAATGTAACATTGATAAAATGCCATACTGCGTTACTCGTAGAGATGGACACGAGCGAGTTCGAGCGAGTTTTCTTTGACACTCGATTCGACTAGAAACAGACATCTTTGAGCTCGACCGGAAAACTAGACTCGAAAAATTTCCTCCAACTCGATTCGAATTGGGGTCGAGTTGCGAGTCGACTCGAGCCAAATCCGGTGTGTAGTTTCGAGTACATTCTTCAAGTATGTTACATATATTACATAGACAGTATAATTATTATCAATGACACTACTACTACTACAACTTATATTATTATTATTATTATTATTATTATTATTATTATTATTATTATTATTATTATTATTATTATTATTAGTTAAAACAACACTGTATATAAAAATAAAGATAGGACGTTTGTATTTGAATACTAAAAAACTAGTTGATTAGCAACCTCGGTAGTCATGAAGTCTAGGAGTCAAGCACATTGTTCACGAGCTTCTGAATTTGGGTTCAGGGTCTATGTTGAGTTTTCGGGCTCGTGTCAAACACTGTTGAAAGTTATAGGGCATTGGCCAAATATCTTCAAAACTGCTCGGCTGGGGTTTATAATTGTCAACCCATGCTCGGTCATTCACTATCGATCCGAACCGAGAAGTGAGCCGATCCAACAGCTCACCCAACCGACTCGGCTAGAGCCGTCGGCTCAGTTGAGCTGAACCGAACAAATGGCTCATCCCTACCAAGCCAGCTCGAGCCGATGGTTCGCCCCAAGTGAGCCGGCTCGAGACATCTTCTCAGTTGAGCCGAGCCGAGCTGAGCTTGTTATAAAAATCTCTTGTGGTCTCGTTATCGAGACGAGACGAGATGCGAGCAGTGTCCCCTCTCGTGAGCAACACTAAAAGTATTCCATGGCTTTCGTTTTCCAGTGTAGTCAGGTCATGATTTCAAGACCACTTAAAACGAACGAGCCATTTATCAAACTCGACTGGACTCGAAACTCGACGCGAAAAACTGAATCGGCTCGGAACTCGACTCGAGGATATTACCCTTGACTTGACTCGAAACTCAACTTGAATTCGAGTCTAGTCGAGTTTTAGCTTGACTCGTGTTCATCCCTATGCGTTCCCGCCAAATGTGAATTAGCCCGCCCATATTGAATTCTCATAAAATTGCAACTCATATCGTTAGTTTATCGTTAGTTTACATTAGTTGTGCTAAAACTATCGTTAGTTTCGCAAAAATAACGATTTATTGAAGAAATAGTTTCCACCCAACTGTGAATTAGCCCGCCCATATTGAATTCTCATAAAATTCCAACTCATATCGTTAGTTTAACGTTAGTTTACGTTAATTTTACTAAAACTATCGTTAGTATTGCAAAACTAACGATTTTATTCAAGAAATAAGGTTTCCCGCCAACTGTTAATTAACCCGCCCATATTGAATTCTCATGAAATTCCAACTCATATCGTTAGTTTATCGTTAGTTTACGTTAGGTTTACTAAGACTATCGTTAGTTTTGCAAAAATAACGATTTTATTTAAGAAATAAAGTTTCCCGCCAACTGTGAATTAGCCTGTCCATATTGAATTCTCATAAACTCTCAACTCACATCGTTAGTTTATCGTTAGTTTTACTAAAACTACCGTTCGTTTCGCAAAAATAACGATTTTATTCAAGAAATAAAGTTTCCCGCCAACTGTGAATGAGCCAATCCATATTGAATTCCCTTAAACTTCCAACTTATATCGTAAGTTTAACGTCAGTTTTGCTAAAATTAACGTTTGTTTTGGAAAAATAACGATTTTATTCGACAAATAAAAGTTACCGCCAAATGTAAACCCTAACAGCACATTTACATAACAGGCATACTTAAGAAGTATATAAGGCTCATTCTGGACACATTCTCATGTACCTGAGGGACATGCTAGGCGTATGCCTGCTATGTAATTGTGTTTATATTTGGCGGGAACTTTTATGTCTCAAATAAAATCGTTATTTTTGCAAAACAAACGTTAATTTTTCAAAACTAACATAAACTAACGATAAACTAACGATATTAGTTGGAAGTTTATGAGAATTCAATACGGGCGGGCTAATTCACAGTTGACGGGAAACTTTATTTCTTGAATAAAATCGTTGTTTTTGCGAAACTAGCGATAGTTTTAGCAAAACTAACGTAAACTAACGATAAACTAACGATGTGATAGAAAAAAGTTTTAAAACTCGTTTGTGGGTGGGGAACCGTGAAGTTGGCCTGTCCATTTACTTCTAAAATAATCGTTATTTTTGCAAAACTAACGTAAACTAACGATAAACTAACGATATGAGTTGGAATTTTATGAGAATTCAATATGGGCGGGCTAATTCACAGTTGGCGCTTCTTTCTCGAATAAAATCGTTATTTTTGCGAAACTAACGATAGTTTTAGCAAAACTAACGTAAACTAACGATAAACTAACGATGTAGATAAGAAAAATATTTTTTTTAGGTGGGCGGGACAACTTCACAGACGTATAAAAGTGTACAAATGCATTCTAGAAATGTGAATTGTGTTTCAGTGAGTGAATTATTGATGAAATAAATTGGTGACTAAGACACTGAGATTTGCAACAAAATTGTTGCATTTAGAAACTATGCAGTGAACTTTGATACCATACTGAATGGAAAATTACTGTGAAGAGATATAAAAAGTACATGTATATAATTTTGCGAGTGAACTGAGTAGCACGAAGTGCAATATAAAAAACGATAGATGGCATAAGACTACATTTTATCATTGAGATTCATGCCATAAACATTTTTTTTAAGAAAAGAAATAAAATCTACAAGATATAGAGAATGTATATTTTTTTTAAAAAAAATTAAATGTGAAATATTTTATATAAAATAAAGTATAGCGATATATATATATATAGGTGATGGAAATTATGTACCATTTTAAAATATTGATTCTTGTATAAAGGTATTTTTGTATTAAATGTTAAATCAATTTCTATGCAGAAATCTAGTCGAGGACGGAGTTCCCTCGTTTTGAAGAAGGGGCATGTAGAGGTATATGGATTTTAAGATTTCATTTTTGGTGACGGATATAAAGATTTATTAGAATTACAATTGAAAAGATTAAAATATTGTGATAATGTTATGTTATGTCATATTAACACGTGCATTTGTTTGTTTATGTAAATTGCCACACATGGTTGTATTTATGTTGTGTTGTTATTGAAATCATGACGAGACGCTAAATCGTCAGATTGTTTGTTTTGTTTTGTAAAGATGAAAATCGAGAACTGTAATGTCATCAATGTGCAATCTAGTTTGTTAACATTGCCACAATTTCAATGTGGCACAACTTTCAGATCTGCAGAGATTGTTAGTCTGGGAATAGGCCTATGATCACTATGTAATACGGGTTGAAACAAATGTTTCACCAATAGCTGAGGTAAACACAATTGAACGACATAGCGAATTCCAGCGTCTGGAATTGAGAACAAAAACCTCGTGTTGGAGAGAATCTTGATGAGAAGCCAAGCAGGTGATCAGAAGGAGGATCAGAGAACTGTCAGCCTAGCAGTGGTCTGAGATCAATTAGGACCATAAGTAGATCAAGGGTGATCTACTCTCAGTTTGAAATACAACTACAGTCCGCTTGTAATGGTTGGTCTTTAGTTGGCATTCCGTCGGAGACCACACGCAGCCATCAACCTTGTCCAGGAAATCCAGAGCTGAGGAGTATATAATCATCAGTCCAGACTGTCATCGCATTACGAACGTATGTGTGCCTCAGCTATGTGTGTGTTGATCGTGATTCAATTTCCAGTCGTTTACGATTTGTGATCTGATTTGTTAGGCAACATTCACACAGAACATACACTCAGACACTATGACATTATTTAGACAAATACATCAATGAAACGAATTATAGAGTTTATTATAATTTCCTCTCACTTAAACATTAACCTACTCATACGTCACTCTTCGAATATCCCCATGCTTTATAGGCACGACGTTAGGAGGTTGTTATATATATATATATATATATATATATATATATATATATATATATATATTAATTATATATATACATATATTAATTATATGTTTCCTAGAAACAGCACAATTTCAGTGTTGATCTATCGTATAATAAATTCAGGGTTCTATTTATAGTAATCGCAACGAGTCGTGAAGCTTTACCTCGATGTATCGATTTTACCACCCAATTAAATACGAGTTTGTGTTCTCATCACAAAACTCCATTCATGAAATCTTCCAAGTGTCGTGTTTCGAACTATACGAAGAATATCCTCTCGGGGTAGAGTGTTGTCAAAATGCTGCTAATGTTCGTTTCGTAATTCCTTTTGTTATTGTTAGTAGTGAAGAAGGTGAATGTGGTAAAAGGAAGCCCATATATATATATATATATGCCCATTATATATATGGGCTTCCTTTTACCACATTCACCTTCTTCACTACTAACAATAACAAAAGGAATTACGAAACGAACATTAGCAGCATTTTGACAACACTCTACCCCGAGAGGATATTCTTCGTATAGTTCGAAACACGACACTTGGAAGATTTCATGAATGGAGTTTTGTGATGAGAACACAAACTCGTATTTAATTGGGTGGTAAAATCGATAGATCGAGGTAAAGCTTCACGACTCGTTGCGATTACTATAAATAGAACCCTGAATTTATTATACGATAGATCAACACTGAAATTGTGTTGTTTCTACAAATCGAATCCGAGATATACATTTATAAATTTAAAAGTGCAATGCATCAGGCCCGTAATACAGGATGGTCGGAGGAGCTCATCCCACTGAAACAATCTTCAGCCTTCCCTGACACTTTCAAACTTTTGTTGTTATAAGTATCGGCCTACATGCATAAAAGTTAGTGTAAACATTGTTTCTTCTCTACTTGTGGGTCTTATCCACCTGTATCTAAGAACTCTATATGTCAATATTGTGGGTATGTTTTTGTAACCGAAAGTAATATTCTTTTAATACGCGGTTGAAGTCCCTCCGCGTAACGTAGTCGCCAACGCTCTTCCTTTTGGTACAAGAAGTCCTGAGTTCGATTCCCGATGAGATAGCACTATCGAAAATTCTAGCAGTTTTTTCAGGCTAGGCATCACACATAACAGGAGCTGATTTTGATTTTCTTAGTTCTGCAAACACTTGGCAGAAATTATATAGCTTTATGAACTAATACAATTTAGAACTGCTAAATATTATTTAAAATTAATTAGATGTACTTCTTGCAAATATCAATGATATTGAAGTAGGATCTGAACTAAATCATTGATGTCTGAACAGGTTCGTCATCCTGCTTTATCTATTAATTTTCGCTATATAAGAGAATCCGCACTAAAAGTTACATAGGAAAATGACGTGTACCAGTTGGGAAATGGTGACTGACAGTTCTACGGTTCATTGAGCTGTTGGTGCTTTCTAAAATAATTAATTACATTTGACACGTGTGTAGCATGTAAGAAAATTAATTAGGAATATCATTATTTAGTTAATTTCTCAAATTACCTAATTAATAAAGAGTAAAGAGTATAATCGAAAATAAATGAAGACAAGGGATTGGGAACGTGATCTACTATTTAAAGAAATTATGGTTGCAGCGAAACTTGAAATTTCAACTGCTTTTGATAGATACATAAATGATTGAGAATCCTGTGTTTTTGCACAGAAGAAAAAAAGAAAACATCTCTGATAACAGTACTGTAAAGTATGAAGAACGTCAATTAAATTCAATAATACCTGATGTTGCTAATGCACTTATCCAACACTTTCAAGTCTTTTGTAACAAACCTGCGTATGATCTTGAGTTTTCACCACATCAAATTTACCCGGATCTACTTAATCAGTTAAAATTTACTCATATTCAATACTGCGAATGTCCAAATGGAAGAATCATAACTGTAAGGCTTAGAAATCAAATGTGTCCTGAATCTGGCAACATTCCACCATATATAATTAAAGGTGCTCTTAATCACTGAAATATTTATTACAGGCGAGGTTTAATAAGTCAATAACCAGTTCTAACTTTTCATCTAGGTGTAAAGTTGCTGCTGTTTGTTCAATTCTTAAAGTTAACGGGAAAATATTGATGGAAAAAGTTACAGACCAGTGGCATTAATCTCTGCATCTTTCAAGATATTTCAAATTATTTCCAAAAATGAAAAAAAAACACATTATTTTCACGTTTATCCAATCAATTTATTTTTCTTACCCAGCAATCCACAATAACCAATCTTCCTGAGTTTACTCACTCACAAGGAACATAAATTGATAATGGATATCAAATAGATGTAATTTATACAGACTATATTAAAACAGTTGTATGCCATAAATGATAATATTCTTACGAAGCTTGTCATTTTTAATTTTTTAAAGTAATTACGAAAATTTCTATTTTTATATCTCCGCGAACGCAGTCATCGTGTAGTTATATAATGTCCTTACTTCTGAATTTGTAGTTCATTTAGGTATTCCGCAGGGTTCAAACTTAGGACAGTTACTGTTTTCGTTATTTATTATTGGTTTGCCTCATGTAATAGTCACAAAATTGTTATATGCAGATGATTTAAAAAATTTTGCCACGCCACGCGTTCAGAAATTTATTTCTTCAATTTGCAAAATGACATTAATGCATTTTCTAATTGATGCAAAATAAAAAAAAAACTATCGCTTAATAATAACAAGTATTGTGTAATCTTTCAGATCTGGATGAAAAAAAATATTGGGAATTTGCGTGTCATATAAATAGAATAAACTGAAAGAGTTAACTAGAGGGTGCCCGGGAAATAAGGATGAATTTGAATTTCGCAACATTTTGTCATATGACGGTTGACAGCCGTCGTTTTACCATGTTTGTTATCCTATATCCTTCCGATTAGTAACCTATGTGGTGAGCATGTTGGTTGGTGTTTATTTCGGCATGGAGCATTTGACAACAAAGCAACGCATCCAAGTTATTAAAAGTTATTACAAAAACAAGGAAAGTCCCATGGCAACCGTTCGAGATTTTCGTGTGACACGTGGACGCAATATTGCTCCTACTGAACCATCAGTTCGGAAGTTGGTCCTGAAGTTTGAGACCACGGGGCCAGTCTTAAATGTTAAGCAAACTGGAAGACCGCGTTATGTTTGAACAGAAGAAAACATTGCTGTCGTGCGTGGCAGTGTGACCGTAAGCCCCATGAAATCAGTTTACCGACGAGCTCAACAATTGAATTTATCACCAAGTTCACTGCATGAAATCGTGTCGAAATATCTGAGAATGCATGCGTACAAGATTCAACTTACACAAGAGTTGAAACCTACAGATCATGGAAAGAGACATCGATTTGCTCAATGGGTATTGGCTCGACAAGTAAAGAACGAGAATTTCACGGCAAGAATAATTTTTTTAGATGAGGCACAATTCCATATCAGTGGGTACGTCAATAAGCAGAACTGCAGAATTTGGGGTACAGAAAATCCGCAAACGCACGACTGTGTGGTGTTGGTTCTGGGCAGGAGGAGTGATTGGCCCGTACTTTTCTGAAGATGATGAGGGAGCTGCCGTTACTGTGAACGGCGACCATTATAGACACATGCTTTCAGATTGGTCTTTCCCAGTTTTGGATAAAATGGAAGTTGAAAATTACGATTTTTGGTTTCAGCAAGATGGTGCAACGTGAAACACATCAAGTAAAAACAATTGGTCTGCTGAATGAAAAGTTTTCTCAAAAAAATATCTCTTCGGGAGGAAATCAGGAATGGCTTGCCAGATCATGCGATCTCACCACTTGTAACTTTTTTGTGGGGATTTATGAAATATAAAGTGTACACCCATGCGCAAAATAATTGCGCGTATACTGTAACTCACGATTTTTCGCATTTATTCCATTTTCCTTGTGTTTATGGGTAAAAGTCAGTTATTAGTAAGTGGAGATAATAGAAAGAAATCCATCTAAGGAGATATTTCCAAAATATATAATAAAATAATAAAAGTATCAGCAAAAAACAAAATTATGTTCGGTTTTGTGTATACTGGTAATAATGTTTTCGAGGGATTTTTTGCAGAGCAGAGCGCGATTGCAGAGGGAATAACAGAATTCGTATGGGCAGAGTTGAATCAAGGAACTGGAAAGTGGAGTAAAATATTGCATTTATTGGCTTAAATGTAGGGTGTAAATTGTCTGACAAATATTAATTAGTTTCTGTAACCAAGATGTTGTACGGGAATATAGAAACAAAGAGAAAAAACTGTTCTCTTAAGTTTGGAAGTGACATGCTCTATAGCCATAAGCATTTCTTTGTTAAGAAAAAGACAGGCACCAAGAGGTAGTCTGTGTGGTCAAGTGGATAGCGTGGTAATTCTTATACTGTTTTGACACCAGACCGAATCCCATCCGATCCCATCCAATTTTTTCTTTACAAAACATTGTAGAAAATGTATAATTTTTATGTTAATAAGAACTTAAACAATATAATAAGGAAATAACTTTTTGTTTCCCCTGATGACGTATTTATTTAGAATTAGTGTACTATTAGTAATAGTGAATGCTTTCAGTTTATGCTGTTGTATAGCTTCTTTAATCATCCTCTTTTCTTGAAAAAAAAAACAAATTTGTCTCCAATAAAGTATGAAAAATATATATAGACAGAAACAGACATCTTAGTATCAAACGTGAGTTAACGTGATGAAATAAACAAGTTTCCCGTCATTAAAAAAGAAAACTATAGAATATTATTGAATTTGGTCTTCTTTAGGTTTTCAGCATGCTATAGCATATTCTTTATAAGACTACACTTTATAAGGCAAGATCTGCGATCATACCCACAAATTTAGCTAGTGAGTGAAAAATGTTTTCGGCACAAATATTTTACAGGTTTAGGTGCATGAAACACCAATAGGCCATGGTCACGATCTTCGTTTATTCCACATTATTATCCGACATATCATAGCAGGTAAAAAGCAGCATCAATTGGCAAGAAGAACTGCAAGTTGTGGTCTTTGTCTGTTTTTGATGCTTCGATCGCCTAGCACGCCCGTCTATACCATGACTCATACGTCTATCATTCAGTGCAGGCACGTATCCAACTTTTCTTTTCGGAGGGGCCTACACGAATCCTTGTAAGCACGTAATTCTAATGTTTCAAAAATATCAATAATAATAATAATAATAATAATAATAATAATAATAATAATAATAATAATAATAATAATAATAATAATAATAATAATAATGCAACAGTTCTGTATTTCTCTTAAACGTTTCTTACTTTTTATTTATGAACCTATCAAACTGCATTTTAACACAAACGAAATCAAAAAATATTTTCTAGAGACATGTAAGGAAAATTGTCTCCTACGTATATCACATAACAAATATAGCAAATGGCAATGAGTGTACCGTTCTAATACAGTAATGTTATAAACAGAACGGAAACGAAATTGTTATCCCATTTAAAAGTGTTCTCTAATTCCACCTGGTATCAATGGCATTACGGTATATTCTTACAAGTATCACTTCCCAAGTGTAACACTCTGATTTTGATAAAATTTGACAGGTAGATACTAAACATAAAATAAACTAACACATGTTTTTATTTTCTGCGAAAAAACGGTTTTAGGGGGCAAAAGCCCCACCCAAAGTTTTGGAAGTTAACGCCCGAAAGGCAAAAACAAGTGGACCAAAGTGAACGAAATTGTGCACAGATATTGCAGACGTAAAATGAAGGAATACGTGTTTTGTATTTTCCTGGAAAAACGGTTAGGTGGGGCACAGACCCCTCCAAACCTTTGATCATTAAACATCAAAAGTACTAGTAACAATATGTCAGATGTTTGTAAAGGACATAAAGAATTGTAACGATCCTTTGTGTATGAACAATACGCAAAAATAAAGGAATGCGGTTTTTTATTTTCTGCAGAAAAACGGTTCTAGGGGGCAAAAAGCCCTACTCAAAATTTTAAAAGTTAACGCCTGAAAGGCAAGAGGAAGTGAACTGAAATGAATGAAATTGTGTACTGATATTGTAGACATAAAATGAGGTAATACGGGTTTCGTATTTTCCTGAAAAAAAAAAAAGCCGTTGAGTGGGGCACGGACCTTCTAAACTGGTGATTACGAAATATCAAAAGTACAAATAAGTATACGTCAGAAGTTCCTAAAGAGTATGAAGAATTGCAACGAAACTTCGTATAGGAACAATTTACAAAACAATAAATGAAATGTGTTTTAATTTGTACTGAAAAACAGTGTTGGGGCCTAGAGCCCCTCCGAAAAAAAAGTAAATATTACCGTAAAAGTGCAGGAAGGAGTGGACCGAAGCAAATAAAATTGTGTGTAGATATTGTATAGACTGTATGCAAAATAAGGACTTTCGTGTTTTTAAGATGTCCCTATCAATTTTGGCACATCAACACCAAACAGGAAATTAATCGGCACGTGTTTTTGTTTATGCGTGAAAACATTGTAAGGGTTAAAGTTGCCTCGTGAAATACTATAAAATACGCTATACTGTTTGTGCTTGTTGATCTGCCAAATTTGAAGAAATCTGATGGAGACACTTGCGAAACACGAGAGGCTTAATTTTCATATCCAATATCTACAGACAATTTCATTCGCTTCGGTCCACTCTTTCCGACATTCAACGCCTTGGTCCACTCAGCAGTTTTTTTTTCTATTCAGGAAAATACGAAACACGTATTCGCTCATCTTACCTCCACAACATTTGAGAACAATTTCATTCACTTCGGTCCATTTCTTCTTGCCTTTCGGGCGTCAAATTTCAAAATTCTGGGTGGGACCTTTCACTCCCTAAAACCGTTTTCTCCCAGGAAATAAAAAAAGCCGTATTTTTTTATTTTTTTGCTTATTGTTCTAACACAAAGTTTTGTTCCAATTCTTCATGTAAATTTAGGCACTTCTGACATACTGTTATTAGCACTTTTGATATTTCATGATCAAATGTTTGGAGGAGTCCGTACCCCACCTAACCGTTTTTTCCAGGAAAATACGAAGCCCGAATTCCGTCATTTTTCGTCTACAATATCTATGCACAATTTCATTCACTTCGATTCCCATTTTCTTGCCTTCCAGGTGTCAACTTTCAAAATTTTCTGTTGGGACTTTTGCCCCCTAGAACCGTTTTTCCGCAGAAAATATACAAAAACCGTATTTGTTTATTTATTTACTTTTTTGCGTATTGTTCATACACAAAGTGTCGTTGCAATTCTTCATGTCCTTTACACACATCTGACATATTGTTACTAGCACTTTTGATATTTCATGATCAAAGGTTTGGAGGGGTATGTGCCCCACCTAACCGTTTTTTCCAGGAAAATACAAAACACGTATTCCCTAATTTTACGTCTGCAATATCAGTGCACAATTTCGTTCACTTTGGTTCACTTGTTTTTGCCTTTCAGGCGTCAACTTTCAAAATTTTGGATGTGGGCTTTTGCCCCCTAAAACCGTTTTTCGCAAAAAAATAAAAAAAAACTTATTTGTTTATTTTATGTGTAGTATCTAACTGCCAAATTTTATCAAAATCAGAGTGTTACACTTGGAAAGTGTTACTTGTTAGAATTATAACAACAACGCATTGCCCACAGTTTGGACACTGACTCAAAGTAATCTGATATAAAAGAACCTCAAAAGAAAAAATTAGGTTTATTAACAAGTGCTTGAGGTTTAGAAAGACAGAGCTTGCATGACCCTCACGCTGGATACGTCCCTGAGTCAATGCATTATATTTGCTTCTTGCAAAACATGATTATTAGATGCCTAATATGTAAAATTAAATCATAGTTTGACTTTTAATAGGTCTTTCCTTAATACATCCATATTATCCGGCGTTCTGCCTGCCGGATGTTTTATTTCGGATAAGCGAAACTCTACTGTATTTTCAAAGATAGCATATACACAGGGGCTAGAGATCTGCAGGGCCGGAATTTTTAGAACGGACCCGTCCCGGCCCCTTTAATTTATAATCTATAGGCATTAGCAAATTAAAGCCGGAGCCAGTGGAGCCCAGGCTTCGGGGCCCCAAGCTCAGGGGACCCTTTAAAATCCCTCTGTTTAATACTAAAATATAATCATTAATTTATTATATTATAGGGTTCGGATCTATGATATTTTTTTCCCACTCGTTACGCTCGTGGTATCCCTAGATTTAAGTCTTTCCATTCAGCAGCATTTAACTGTTAATAATGAATGCAGTTATTTAATTGTTAATAATGAATTTAACTAAACTAATTATTGTAAACTTGGAGCACATTCAAATATTACAGCATAGTTCTCGGTAGTTCCATAAGCCTATGAGGCTGTGGAAGGCAGCAAAGAAAATTTATGCACTGGAACTATTCTTAACATAGGACTCCCTTAAAATAGTCGGCTCTAGGTCCTCAAAAGCCTTAATCCGTCCCTGTCTATAAGCAATATTTCACGAAAAGCTGGTATTTTTTAACATAACAAATGTGTTCGTCATCAAGTTTTCATAAAGTAGTCCCTTTCTCCTTTAAGTAATTTCAGAGGCCACGGGGTTTCAGTGGTAGAGAGTTCACCTCTGGTGCATGGTGTCCTTGGTTCGATCTACGGTCGCGCCAAGTGAACCTTGTGCTGGACAAACACTGTGTGCGTGGGTTTTCTCAGGGTTCTCCCGTTTTATCCCACTTTCTTCAATCGACCATCTCATTCATTTCTCATCATCACTGACTCCTTTAACCTAGCCGGCATATACGTGGGACGTAAAACTTAAAGATTTCATTTCAAATAATTTCAATCAAAAAACAGTTGCAGGAAGTATGTAGTTTCGAATAAAACAAACTACTATATACAATGCTGAGTATATTAATCTTTTATGAAATTCTCTCGAACCTTATTTATAAATCGAAGGGTAAGAAGACTGAATTCACTCTCTTATAGATCCATTTCAATTGAAGCAGTTGGAATAGTTGGAAAAAATTAAAAAGCCATACCCTATATTCCAGTGTGCCACAATCGGTATAACGCCGCACACTGGTGTGTCCAGCAAAGTGAATAGTGTGACGCAAACTTCTTCCAATTATTTGCAAGAATATTTGTCGAGTTTCTGTTATTTATTATTATTATCGTCCCACGGTTATGCCGCTTAGGCTAAAGGAGACGTTGATGATGAGAGATGAATGAAATGGTGGAATGAAGAAAGTGGGAGGAAACGGGAGAACCCCGAGAAAACCCACGCACACGGTGTTTGTCCACCACAAAATTTACTTGGCGGGAGCAGGGTTTTCTTTTCGGAACAAGTGAGTTATACTTATTGTAAGATTACTACAGATAATATTTTTACTGAAATTAGAACAAATCTGTCTCAGTTATTACTGAGAAAATTGTCCCGAAAATATTCAACCCTTTAGAAAACCACTTCTTCTGTATGTTATCGGAATAAACGATTTATGCTGGATGTTAGTTTATTAATGAAACATTTCTTCACGAGATATGAACAAAATTGCCTGAGGCGTTAATGGGAAAACCATCGGGGCAAAGCTCACCCTAAGAGTAAACTACTGCTTCTAACGAGTTGTCATATTGTTAGGTTATTAATGATACGTTTATTTATGAAATGTGGTTGAGAAAATTGTGCAAAAAGAACGCATACCATACAGTAAATTACACCATATTTTTTTTTTCAGAAAAATTATTCATATACGGTGGAGATTTGTTAATAAAATATATATTTATAAAAAGTAAATAAAATCGTCACAGCTTTCTTTCTTGAGAAAATTGAATTATTTTAAATTTTAATCCTTCAGTAAATTACCCTTAATTTTAGGTGTCGAAGGATATAAAACTCGAAAGATAGTATGTTATTAAAACGTTATGTCTAGAATTCGGTCCAGATACTTAGAACAGTATGGCCTCTATTTGAGTGCATGTAAAAGCGTGACGAATCGAGAGACGAATAGATGGACAGACATCGAAAAATCATTTTTTCGATATGTAGGAGACATTGAAATCATTGAAATCTGGTATTCGGTTTTTATAGCTATCACCACATTTTCTTCTTTCGTCGCTCGAATGTGAAAACGAACAGGCCTACACCGACATGTCATGTGATAATTTGGAATCCCCAAAATTATGTTTATGTTTAATGTGTTGTCAGCTAGAAAAAAAAGGATTATGCATGTTACATCATTTTATTATCAGTTTTTCACGCTACTGTTTAATTCGGAAGAACGATACGATTACAGTTCATAATATTTTCATCGCATCTTTTGGAAGCATTTGTGTTCCTCATAAATAGAGCTGTAAAATTTAGTTTTGGTTAAAGAAAGCATTCTTTATTTCTTACACAGACCTATGTTTGCAAATTGCACTTGTGGATATGAAAGAAAAGGAGAGAGAAAGAGAGAGAAAGAAAGAAAGACAGACAGACATTCAATACTCTAAAAAGAAACACACACACAGAAACACTAGAACAGTATAAAACAGTAATTTAACATCAGCTTTTTTTTCCTTCATGACAACGAGCTATCGCTGTGACTGTGGACTGTGTTCGTCACGCTGTGTGTAAGCCTGGAAGTCGCGCATGTTTTTTTTCTGTTCCTGACTCACAGACACTCGCAGTGAGTTGATGTTACTTCTGCTCTGTAAAACGGAGAGGGAATAATTTAAGCATACCATACCATAAATTCAAAACAATAGCTATTAGTAATAGTAAAATAACTCAGAATAAATACGTCATCAGAAAAACAGAAAGTTATTTCATTATTATATTGTTTAAGTTCTTATTAACATAAAAATATATACTTTCTACAATGTTTTGTGAAGAAAAAATTGGATAGGATCGGTTGGGATTCGATCAGGTGTCAAAACAGTATAGGAATTACCACGCTAACCACTTGACCGCACAGACTACCTCTTGGTGCCTGTCTTTTTCTTAACAAAGAAATGCTTATGGCTATAGAGCATGTCACTTCCAAACTTAAGAGAACAGTTTTTCTCTTTGTTTCTATATTTCCGTACAGCATCTTGGTTACAAAAGCTAATTTATATTTGTCAGACAATTTACACCCTACATTTAAGCCAATAAATGCAATATTTTACTCCACTTTCCAGTTCCTTGATTCAACTCTGCCCATACGAATTCTGTTATTCCCTCTGCAATCGCGCTCTGCTCTGCAAAAAATCCCTCGAAAACATTATTGCCAGTATACACAAAACCGAACATAATTTTGTTTTTTGCTGATACTTTTATTATTTTATTATATATTTTGGAAATATCTCCTTAGATGGATTGCTTTCTATTATCTCCACTTACTAATAACTGACTTTTACCCATAAACATAAGGAAAATGGAATAAATGCGAAAAATCGCGAGTTACAGTATACGCGCAATTTTTTTTGCGCATGAGGGTACGTGAACAAACCACAGACAATACAACAACTGAAGGATGAAATTAAGAGGGTTTATTAACGGCATCACACCAGAAGTTTTGTGAACGCGTCATCGCTGATTTCAATGAACGAATTGCTCATTACCGTGCAGCCTTGGATGGCCATATGCCGGATATAATTTTTTATACATACATGTGAGAAAATTACCTAATGTATATTTATACTTATATGGGAGAAATTACTCAATGGGTTTATAAAAATCAATATATTTTATATTAGTTTTATAGCACTTTAATATTCGTCCCTTTTCCCCAGACACTCTCTATATAACTGATGTTTATGTGGTTATAACATAAAATCTCTTGTTTGATACTCAGCTAGATAGGATTGTACATGAGGCTTGTATAAATCGTGTTCGTAATGAAATTGGAAAGGGAGTTACAAAAAACTAATATGATCAAAGTTTTAACAAGGGATATATGCGAACCGTGACAGCTATGTATTTATAAAAATTGGTACCGTGACTAATTGTGAATCGCAAATCGGTGTGGTGATAGTCACTTGGTGCGGAAATGCTTTGTTAACTCGTTACGTATGGTACAAATTGTATTCCAAGCAGTGAGTGGGTGAGGCTGTGCCGATTTATAATACAAAATCGCTGGAGAAAGACGGAAGATGAAAAATGTGTGCAGGTAACCTGATAACAACGGGAGGGGGACACATGACCAAGAACACTGCGGTACTGTCACACAAGCATGTTGCCATCCCAACACAAGCTTATAGTTGTTTTATATAAATATAACGTATACCATTTTGTGACATTAAAACAATTGGCACAAAACGTGAAAGAAAATAAGAAAAATGTCGGTTATCAGTGTTGTCAAATAATGGAGATATTCCTTCTGTACATTTGTTCCTTCTGCAGTCTTATTCTTGCACATTTGTTCGTTTCTTTCTACGCACAACATAATTTCTCAACTTTACAGCCTTATTTGACAACACTGATAGCTCATCTTTTGCTTATTTTCTTTCACGTTTTATGCCAATTGGGAGCGCGGTCGCTCAGTTGTAGAGATTTCACCTCTGGTGCTTATGGTCCCTGGATCGATCCCAGCTCACGTCGTGTGGAATTTGTGATGGACAAACACCGTGCTCATGTTTTTTCTCGTTTTTTTTCATTTCCGTCCACTTTTTTCATTCCACCATTTCATTCATTTCTCATCATCACCGTCTCCTTTAGCCTAACCAGCATAAACGTGGGACGTAAAACTTAAAGATTTGATTTAGTTTTTTATGCCAATTGTGCTAATGCCATGAAATGGTATACGTTATGTTTGAAAAAGTATAAGTTTGTGTTGGGATGGCAACACTCCTTGTGTGACCGTGTTCTTGGTCATGTGTCCCCCTCCCGTATGTGTCAGGTTACCTGCACACATTTTTAATTTTTAATTTTTCGTTTTTATATTATAAATCGGCACAGCCTCACCCGGTCACTTCTTCGTATATGTGTTATACGTAACAGGTAAACAATGCATATTCGCACCACGTCCTTTGGCGATCCCCAATTAGTCTCAGAGTACCAATTTTCATAAATATCTAGCTGCCACGTACGTCCCTTGTCTAGGTTCGCGTACGTCCCTTGTAAGTGTTGCATATGAACATCACAAACTAGAATGCGCGTTGGTGATCTTAAACTTTAATGTTCGAAATTTGTACACCATCTGGAATCAATTAAACCAAAAAAGTGCTCTTTTTAATATACAAGGATAAGAAATATATGTTCGATATGGAAATATCTTGCACTTCTTCCAAATTTCTGTTGTATCTTCTTGAAATAAGAACTAATTTTCTTTTGTATTTTTAAATAATGGGGTAGATTCACCAACATTATTATCAGAAATCTCCTATCACGTCCCAAAGAGGAAAGTACTCTCGCGGTTACAAACATTACATGGAGTATCAGTGTAAAAATATATGGGTACATTATAAGAATTATAAGTATGTATATGTAGTGTGTATTGCTGAAGATTAAGTATACAGTAGTAATGTTTAATTTACAGTTATAATAAAAATAAAACAAAAAAATACAAATATAAGATTACTCAAGTCAGCTCTCTATAAAATGATCTCAGCTAACTCTATTTTAGTGTTCTAGCTACGGACGTGTAATGTTTAGACGTCCAGTTAACCAATCTCGTAAAAGTGGGGCCGTATTATATTCATTTTCCTGCTCCAAAATACATTTGAAATTATCCTATTGGTTCTTGTGGAGCCACTTTCTTATAGTGCGGTGTAACGCCCCCATCCGTAGCCTAGCGGACAAGGTGGGAAAAACCAATCCAGCCTGGCCTCAGAAGGGGCTTTACACGAGCAAGCATCCGGAAAGCTCAGGCTGTTATTTCAATTCGGAAATCCAGAGGAGTAATAGTTCATAAATTAACAGTAAATATATATATATATATATATATATATATATATATATATATATATATATATATATATATATATATATATATATAACAACACAACCAATTCAGGAATAAATGTTTATTACAAATAAATTACAATAATTAATTTGTCTTCTCGCTGCCGAGTCAAAATCTGAATTCAATAATTATTTTATTTCTCAGTTTGAGAAAAGAGAAAAAAATTTAATATAGTTCTAAAAAAATTCGTCAGCTGAATCGTAAATTTTCTAAATTAAATAATAAAGCAAATTCTACAGTCAAGTCAGGAACCTCTAAAGTTTGACGCAAATATTCGAGGCCAGTCAAGGACCTCTCACATTTAACTCTAATATGAATACTCAAGGCCAGTCCAGGACCTCTCTTGTCTAGTACTAATATATTCCTTTCTTTAAAAATAAGAAATAAATTCGTACCTTTAATCAAGTGAAGATTTCCCTTTCTTTCAAACCGAAGAAAAAGTTTCATAAATACTTATCATAAAAAGAAATTATTTTTATTACTTTGTCGCAATTTAGTTTGAAAATAGAAATTTCCCGACGAAAAACAACCGCAAACAACTTTGCTATACTCAATTGAATGCGTTGCAAAATCGAAACATATCAAACATAAACCGGTCAAACATACTGCAAATAGCACGAACAAGTCAAACGAATTTTTACTTTCTAGAAAAAGAGAATTAAATTTTACTATCAATTCTTCAGCATTCAAAAACAGCATTAATAAGCCTTTCGGATTTTACTCTTTGAATCAAAAACATGAATTTCAGACCTGTAATGAACATAGGGTAAATAACACATTTCAAAGGTTTCGGGTACAATCCCTCCACCTTTGTTTCCCTGGATTTGCCGAGATTATTCGCGATAATTATATATTCCGCTGAAAATCTAACCAAATGGAATCCAACAAGACTACCCACAGAGTACACAGAATGGACGTAGACAGACAATCTAATAGAAAAATTGAAAATTCACTCACCTCTGAAAATCCACGTTTTTACCTCAACCTTTTTGCAGTTTTCTCTGCCCTCAATGGTCTCGGACTCTCTTATCAAAACAAGAATATTCCACTGTAACGTGAGGTTATACTAAGGATTCAATTTAAATGATCTCAATTCAATGAGAAAATCAAATAAGAAAATGGGACGTAGATCCACAATTTCCCACTAACACGAAATCGAGAAAAAAATGCAGAAACAATTATAATTACGTGATTCCGAGTATTACTCATGCAATTTTCTGTAAATTGTTTGCTAATATTTTCAGAGAGAACTAAACCAAGCCTCCCTTCCGACACTTTTATCGATTTTCCAAGCAACACTAATTTCACTAATTTTGCCAAAAAAACGCAAATACACGAAATAATGCAGTAAATGAAATATCACTATAATCATAATCCTCACTTGTAATGGATATTCTTATTTCTTTCAATAACACACTCTTCTACAAATGAAGACTTCAATTCAAGAAACGTGAACCAACACGAAACGTCCAATTAGATTCGTAATCCACTCGAACAACTGAATCCTTCCAGATGTTACCCGTTCGCAAAACACAGCCCAAGTCAGCTAGCCGAGGCAGCTGCTTGCGGCCGCAAAGCTGTGACCATGCGTAGTCGACGACCAGCGCATAAGCCAAGACCTTGATATTTCTCGGTTACGAAAGGCAAAGGAAATCTTCTCACAAGCGTTATTTTTAGATTCAATTCTTTCTCTCTTATTTTTTTTTAAAAAAATCGAAGATGATATTTCTTTTATATAAGCTTATGTCTCCTTCTGTAACACATAATACTAAATACAATAATAGTAATTTTACCATTTTTATTTTTTTTATAATTTCTTTTTTTTTCCTGTGACTTGTAACGGGCACGTTACAGCGGTCAGTAAATTTCAGCATTAGGGGAAAAGTTGAACAATATAATAAATTAAATTCTATAGACTGAAAGGAGTATTAAACTTGGGTTTTAATAACCGCTTGAGGAGGAAGATATGCAAAAGTAAATATTTATCTCACTAAGATTTGCATACTAACAACTGATATCGTATGAAGTTGCTAACTTAATCCATCTTTACGAATTTTTTTGTGTGCCACTGAACATGCACATTGATTATAGTTTCCTACTATTTATGGCTACTGAGTAACAGGAAATGAGCAATGATTGTCTTAATTCACAATTTGCCAGAAGTTTCCCTGCACATTGTTAAACGAAGCAAAATATGAATATATATAAATACGTGTATAATTATTGTATATTTACCACAATTTCAAGATGTATTAAGTTTTCTACAGATATTGTACGCACACAGGGAACGATACATATATAAATCAACAAATTGAGAGAGACAAGAAAACCAGCTTGTAAATAGGTATAAAAGAAAAAGTAGGAGCACCGATGAATTTTCAATGAAGAGTGGGTTGTAAAAATATATCTTGAGAACTACATATAGTGTACCCAAACGAAAACTAACAATTTACTCAGTAGGATATGCTTATTTCGTAACGGTCTCGACTTAGGGACCATTCAAAAATTTTGTGGTCCCTCATCCACAAAATTCAATATATTTCATCCAATCAAACATTTTCTCGTACGCCCCATATTTCGAGAACTACATATAGTTTAGTCAAACCAAAACTAACAACTTACTCAGTATGATGCGCTTATTCCATAAAAAATACGAAAACTCCATTTAGGGACCGTTCAAATTTTTGTGGACCCTCATCCACAAAATTCAATATATTTAATTCAATTAAACTTTTTCTTGGACCCTCGATAGTTTGAGAACTACATATATGGAGGCAAACCAAAATTAACACTTTACTCAGTATGATGTGCTTATTCCACAAAAGGAGCGAAATTTCAATTTAGGTACCGTTCAAAAATTTTGTGCCCCTGATTCAAAAGAAATCAATATATTTCATTGAATCAAAAATTTTCTCGTACGCTCCATATTTTGAGAATACTACATACTATATACTACATATAATGCAACGAAACCCAAACCAATAATTTACATGGCATAATGTGTGTATTTCGTAAGGAATATTAAAACTCGATTTAGCGTCCGTTCAAAAATTTTGTGCTCCCGATCCTAAAAATCCAATATATTTCATTCAATCAAAAATTGTACACCTCATATCTGGAGCACTACATATAGTGTAGCCAAAGCAAAACTAAAATTTACTCAGTATGATATGCTTTTTCGAAAAAGAAACGAAAACAAACATACGAAAACTCGATTTAGCGTCCGTTCAAAAATTTTGTGGTCTCTGATCCTAAAAATCCAATATATTTTATTCAATCAAAAATTGTACACCTCATATCTGGAGAACTACATATAGTGTAGCACCAGGAAAACTAAATTTTACTCAGTATGATATGCTTATTCCGAAAGAGAAAAGAAAACAAACATACGAAAACTCGATTTAGCGTCCGTTCAAAAATTTTGTGGTCCCTGATCCTAAAAATCCAATATATTTTATTCAATCAAAAATTGTACACCTCATATCTGGAGAACTACATATAGTGTAGAACCAGGAAAACTAAAGTTTACTCAGTATGATATGCTTATTCCGAAAGAGAAAAGAAAAAAAACATACGAAAACTCGATATAGCGTCCGTTCAAAAATTTTGTGCTCCCTGATCCTAAAAATCCAATATATTTCATTCAATCAAAAATTGTACACCTCATATCTGGAGAACTACATATAGTGTAGCCAAAGCAAAACTAAAATTTACTCAGTATGATATGCTTATTCCGAAAAAGAAAAGAAAACAAACATACGAAAACTCGATTTATCGTCCGTTCAAAAATTTTTTGGTCCCTGATCCTAAAAATCCAATATATTTCATTCAATCAAAAATTGTACACTTCATATCTGGAGAACTACATATACTGTAGCCAAAGCAAAACTAAAATTTACTCAGTATGATATGCTTATTCCGAAAAAGAAAAGAAAACAAACATACGAAAACTCGATTTAGCATCCATTCAAAAATTTTGTGGTCCCTGATCCTAAAAAGCCAATATATTTCATTCAATCAAAAATTGTACACTTCATATCTGGAGAACTACATATAGTGTAGCCAAAGCAAAACTAAAATTTACTCAGTATGATATGCTTATTCCAAAAAAGAAAAGAAAACAAACATACGAAAACTCGATTTATCGTCCGTTCAAAAATTTTGTGGTCCCTGGTCCTAAAAGTCCAATATATTTTATTCAATCAAAAATTGTACACCACATATCTGGAGAACTACATATAGTGTAGCACCAGGAAAACTAAATTTTACTCAGTATGATATGCTTATTCCGAAAGAGAAAAGAAAACAAACATACGAAAACTCCATTTAGCGTCCGTTCAAAAATTTTGTGGTCCCTGATCCTAAAAATCCAATATATTTTATTCAATCAAAAATTGTACACCTCATATCTGGAGAACTACATATAGTGTAGCACCAGGAAAACTAAATTTTACTCAGTATGATATGCTTATTCCGAAAGAGAAAAGAAAACAAACATACGAAAACTCGATTTAGCGTCCGTTCAAAAATTTTGTGGTCCCTGATCCTAAAAATCCAATATATTTCATTCAATCAAAAATTGTACACCTCATATCTGGAGAACTACCTATAGTGTAGCCAAAGCAAAACTAAAATTTACTCAGTATGATATGCTTATTCCGAAGAACAAAAGAAAACAAACATACGAAAACTCGATTTATCGTCCGTTCAAAAATTTTGTGGTCCCTGATCCTAAAAATCCAATATATTTTATTCAATCAAAAATTGTACACCTCATATCTGGAGAACTACATATAGTGTAGCACCAGGAAAACTAAATTTTACTCAGTATGATATGGTTATTCCGAAAGAGAAAAGAAAACAAACATACGAAAACTCGATTTAGCGTCCGTTCAAAAATTTTGTGGTCCCTGATCCTAAAAATCCAATATATTTCATTCAATCAAAAATTGTACACCTCATACCTGGAGAACTACATATAGTGTAGCACCAGGAAAACTAAATTTTACTCAGTATGATATGCTTTTTCCGAAAAAGAAAAGAAAACAAACATACGAAAACTCGATTTAGCGTCCGTTCAAAAATTTTGTGCTCCCTGATCCTAAAAAGCTAATATATTTCATTCAATCAAAAATTGTACACCTCATATATGGAGAACTACATATAGTGTAGCCAAAGCAAAACTAAAATTTACTCAGTATGATATGCTTATTCCGAAAGAGAAAAGAAAACAAACATACGAAAACTCGATTTAGCATCCATTCAAAAATTTTTTGGTCCCTGATCCTAAAAATCCAATATATTTCATTCAATCAAAAATTGTACACCTCATATCTGGAGAACTACATATAGTGTAGCACCAGGAAAACTAAATTTTACTCAGTATGATATGCTTATTCCGAAAAAGAAAAGAAAACAAACATACGAAAACTCGATTTAGCGTCCGTTCAAAAATTTTGTGGTTCCTGATCCTAAAAATCCAATATATTTCATTCAATCAAAAATTGTACACCTCATATCTGGAGAACTACATATAGTGTAGCCAAAGCAAAACTAAAATTTACTCAGTATGATATGCTTATTCCGAAAGAGAAAAGAAAACAAACATACGAAAACTCGATATAGCGTCCGTTCAAAAATTTTGTGCTCCCTGATCCTAAAAATCCAATATATTTCATTCAATCAAAAATTGTACACCTCATATCTGGAGCACTACATATAGTGTAGCCAAAGCAAAACTAAAATTTACTCAGTATGATATCCTTATTCCGAAAAAGAAACGAAAACAAACATACGAAAACTCGATTTAGCGTCCGTTCAAAAATTTTGTGGCCCCTGATCTTAAAAATCCAATATATTTCATTCAATCAAAAATTGTACAGCTCATATCTGGAGAACTACATATAGTGTAACCAAAGCAAAACTAAAATTTACTCAGTATGATATGCTTTTTCCGAAAAAGAAACGAAAACAAACATACGAAAACTCGATTTAGCATCCGTTCAAAAATTTTGTGGTCTCTCATCCTAAAAACCCATATTTCATTCAACCAAAAATTGTACACTTCATATCTGGAGAACTACATATAGTGTAGCCAAAGCAAAACTAAAATTTACTCAGTATGATATGCTTATTCCAAAAAAGAAAAGAAAACAAACATACGAAAACTCGATTTATCGTCCGTTCAAAAATTTTGTGGTCCCTGATCCTAAAAATCCAATATATTTTATTCAATCAAAAATTGTACACCTCATATCTGGATAGCTACATATAGTGTAGCACCAGGAAAACTAAATTTTACTCAGTATGATATGCTTATTCCGAAAAAGAAAAGAAAACCAACATACGAAAACTCGATTTAGCGTCCGTTCAAAAATTTTGTGGTTCCTGATCCTAAAAATCCAATATATTTCATTCAATCAAAAATTGTACACCTCATATCTGGAGCACTACATATAGTGTAGCCAAAGCAAAACTAAAATTTACTCAGTATGATATGCTTTTTCGAAAAAGAAACGAAAACAAACATACGAAAACTCGATTTAGCGTCCGTTCAAAAATTTTGTGGTCTCTGATCCTAAAAATCCAATATATTTTATTCAATCAAAAATTGTACACCTCATATCTGGAGAACTACATATAGTGTAGCACCAGGAAAACTAAATTTTACTCAGTATGATATGCTTATTCCGAAAGAGAAAAGAAAACAAACATACGAAAACTCGATTTAGCGTCCGTTCAAAAATTTTGTGGTCCCTGATCCTAAAAATCCAATATATTTTATTCAATCAAAAATTGTACACCTCATATCTGGAGAACTACATATAGTGTAGAACCAGGAAAACTAAAGTTTACTCAGTATGATATGCTTATTCCGAAAGAGAAAAGAAAAAAAACATACGAAAACTCGATATAGCGTCCGTTCAAAAATTTTGTGCTCCCTGATCCTAAAAATCCAATATATTTCATTCAATCAAAAATTGTACACCTCATATCTGGAGAACTACATATAGTGTAGCCAAAGCAAAACTAAAATTTACTCAGTATGATATGCTTATTCCGAAAAAGAAAAGAAAACAAACATACGAAAACTCGATTTATCGTCCGTTCAAAAATTTTTTGGTCCCTGATCCTAAAAATCCAATATATTTCATTCAATCAAAAATTGTACACTTCATATCTGGAGAACTACATATACTGTAGCCAAAGCAAAACTAAAATTTACTCAGTATGATATGCTTATTCCGAAAAAGAAAAGAAAACAAACATACGAAAACTCGATTTAGCATCCATTCAAAAATTTTGTGGTCCCTGATCCTAAAAAGCCAATATATTTCATTCAATCAAAAATTGTACACTTCATATCTGGAGAACTACATATAGTGTAGCCAAAGCAAAACTAAAATTTACTCAGTATGATATGCTTATTCCAAAAAAGAAAAGAAAACAAACATACGAAAACTCGATTTATCGTCCGTTCAAAAATTTTGTGGTCCCTGATCCTAAAAGTCCAATATATTTTATTCAATCAAAAATTGTACACCACATATCTGGAGAACTACATATAGTGTAGCACCAGGAAAACTAAATTTTACTCAGTATGATATGCTTATTCCGAAAGAGAAAAGAAAACAAACATACGAAAACTCCATTTAGCGTCCGTTCAAAAATTTTGTGGTCCCTGATCCTAAAAATCCAATATATTTTATTCAATCAAAAATTGTACACCTCATATCTGGAGAACTACATATAGTGTAGCACCAGGAAAACTAAATTTTACTCAGTATGATATGCTTATTCCGAAAGAGAAAAGAAAACAAACATACGAAAACTCGATTTAGCGTCCGTTCAAAAATTTTGTGGTCCCTGATCCTAAAAATCCAATATATTTCATTCAATCAAAAATTGTACACCTCATATCTGGAGAACTACCTATAGTGTAGCCAAAGCAAAACTAAAATTTACTCAGTATGATATGCTTATTCCGAAGAACAAAAGAAAACAAACATACGAAAACTCGATTTATCGTCCGTTCAAAAATTTTGTGGTCCCTGATCCTAAAAATCCAATATATTTTATTCAATCAAAAATTGTACACCTCATATCTGGAGAACTACATATAGTGTAGCACCAGGAAAACTAAATTTTACTCAGTATGATATGGTTATTCCGAAAGAGAAAAGAAAACAAACATACGAAAACTCGATATAGCGTCCGTTCAAAAATTTTGTGCTCCCTGATCCTAAAAATCCAATATATTTCATTCAATCAAAAATTGTACACCTCATATCTGGAGAACTACATATAGTGTAGCCAAAGCAAAACTAAAATTTACTCAGTATGATATGCTTATTCCGAAAAAGAAAAGAAAACAAACATACGAAAACTCGATTTATCGTCCGTTCAAAAATTTTTTGGTCCCTGATCCTAAAAATCCAATATATTTCATTCAATCAAAAATTGTACACTTCATATCTGGAGAACTACATATACTGTAGCCAAAGCAAAACTAAAATTTACTCAGTATGATATGCTTATTCCGAAAAAGAAAAGAAAACAAACATACGAAAACTCGATTTAGCATCCATTCAAAAATTTTGTGGTCCCTGATCCTAAAAAGCCAATATATTTCATTCAATCAAAAATTGTACACTTCATATCTGGAGAACTACATATAGTGTAGCACCAGGAAAACTAAATTTTACTCAGTATGATATGCTTATTCCAAAAAAGAAAAGAAAACAAACATACGAAAACTCGATTTAGCGTCCGTTCAAAAATTTTGTGGTTCCTGATCCTAAAAATCCAATATATTTCATTCAATCAAAAATTGTACACCTCATATCTGGAGAACTACATATAGTGTAGCCAAAGCAAAACTAAAATTTACTCAGTATGATATGCTTATTCCGAAAGAGAAAAGAAAACAAACATACGAAAACTCGATATAGCGTCCGTTCAAAAATTTTGTGCTCCCTGATCCTAAAAATCCAATATATTTCATTCAATCAAAAATTGTACACCTCATATCTGGAGCACTACATATAGTGTAGCCAAAGCAAAACTAAAATTTACTCAGTATGATATCCTTATTCCGAAAAAGAAACGAAAACAAACATACGAAAACTCGATTTAGCGTCCGTTCAAAAATTTTGTGGCCCCTGATCCTAAAAATCCAATATATTTCATTCAATCAAAAATTGTACAGCTCATATCTGGAGAACTACATATAGTGTAACCAAAGCAAAACTAAAATTTACTCAGTATGATATGCTTTTTCCGAAAAAGAAACGAAAACAAACATACGAAAACTCGATTTAGCATCCGTTCAAAAATTTTGTGGTCTCTCATCCTAAAAACCCATATTTCATTCAATCAAAAATTGTACACTTCATATCTGGAGAACTACATATAGTGTAGCCAAAGCAAAACTAAAATTTACTCAGTATGATATGCTTATTCCAAAAAAGAAAAGAAAACAAACATACGAAAACTCGATTTATCGTCCGTTCAAAAATTTTGTGGTCCCTGATCCTAAAAATCCAATATATTTTATTCAATCAAAAATTGTACACCTCATATCTGGATAGCTACATATAGTGTAGCACCAGGAAAACTAAATTTTACTCAGTATGATATGCTTATTCCGAAAAAGAAAAGAAAACCAACATACGAAAACTCGATTTAGCGTCCGTTCAAAAATTTTGTGGTCCCTGATCCTAAAAATCCAATATATTTTATTCAATCAAAAATTGTACACCTCATATCTGGAGAACTACATATAGTGTAGCACCAGGAAAACTAAATTTTACTCAGTATGATATGCTTATTCCGAAAGAGAAAAGAAAACAAACATACGAAAACTCGATTTAGCGTCCGTTCAAAAATTTTGTGGTCCCTGATCCTAAAAATCCAATATATTTTATTCAATCAAAAATATTACACCTCATATCTGGAGAACTACATATAGTGTAGCACCAGGAAAACTAAATTTTACTCAGTATGATATGCTTATTCCGAAAGAGAAAAGAAAACAAACATACGAAAACTCGATTTAGCGTCCGTTCAAAAATTTTGTGCTCCCTGATCCTAAAAAGCTAATATATTTCATTCAATCAAAAATTGTACACCTCATATATGGAGAACTACATATAGTGTAGCCAAAGCAAAACTAAAATTTACTCAGTATGATATGCTTATTCCGAAAGAGAAAAGAAAACAAACATACGAAAACTCGATTTAGCGTCCGTTCAAAAATTTTGTGGTTCCTGATCCTAAAAATCCAATATATTTCATTCAATCAAAAATTGTACACCTCATATCTGGAGAACTACATATAGTGTAGCCAAAGCAAAACTAAAATTTACTCACTATGATATGCTTATTCCGAAAGAGAAAAGAAAACAAACATACGAAAACTCGATTTAGCATCCATTCAAAAATTTTTTGGTCCCTGATCCTAAAAATCCAATATATTTCTTTCAATCAAAAATTGTACACTTCATATCTGGAGAACTACATATAGTGTAGCCAAAGCAAAACTAAAATTTACTCACTATGATATGCTTATTCCGAAAGAGAAAAGAAAACAAACATACGAAAACTCGATATAGGGTCCGTTCAAAAATTTTGTGGTCCCTGATCCTAAAAAGCCAATATATTTCATTCAATCAAAAATTGTACACCTCATATCTGGAGAACTACATATAGTGTAGCCAAAGCAAGACTAAAATTTACTCAGTATGATATGCTTATTCCGAAAAAGAAAAGAAAACAAACATACAAAAACTCGATTTAGCGTCCGTTCAAAAATTTTGTGGTCCCTGATCCTAAAAATCCAATATATTTCATTCAATCAAAAATTGTACACCTCATATCTGGAGAACTACATATAGTGTAGCCAAAGCAAAACTAAAATTTACTCAGTATGATATGCTTATTCCGAAAAAGAAAAGAAAACAAACATACGAAAACTCGATTTAGCGTCCGTTCAAAAATTTTGTGGCCCCTGATCTTAAAAATCCAATATATTTCATTGAATCAAAAATTGTACACCTCATATCTGGAGAACTACATATAGTGTAGCCAAAGCAAAACTAAAATTTACTCAGTATGATATGCTTATTCCGAAAAAGAAAAGAAAACAAACATACGAAAACTCGATTTAGCGTCCGTTCAAAAATTTTGTGGTTCTTGATCCTAAAAATCCAATATATTTCATTCAATCAAAAATTGTACACCTCATATCTGGAGAACTACATATAGTGTAGCCAAAGCAAAACTAAAATTTACTCACTATGATATGCTTATTCCGAAAGAGAAAAGAAAACAAACATACGAAAACTCGATTTAGCATCCATTCAAAAATTTTTTGGTCCCTGATCCTAAAAATCCAATATATTTCTTTCAATCAAAAATTGTACACTTCATATCTGGAGAACTACATATAGTGTAGCCAAAGCAAAACTAAAATTTACTCACTATGATATGCTTATTCCGAAAGAGAAAAGAAAACAAACATACGAAAACTCGATATAGGGTCCGTTCAAAAATTTTGTGGTCCCTGATCCTAAAAAGCCAATATATTTCATTCAATGAAAAATTGTACACCTCATATCTGGAGAACTACATATAGTGTAGCCAAAGCAAGACTAAAATTTACTCAGTATGATATGCTTATTCCGAAAAAGAAAAGAAAACAAACATACAAAAACTCGATTTAGCGTCCGTTCAAAAATTTTGTGGTCCCTGATCCTAAAAATCCAATATATTTCATTCAATCAAAAATTGTACACCTCATATCTGGAGAACTACATATAGTGTAGCCAAAGCAAAACTAAAATTTACTCAGTATGATATGCTTATTCCGAAAAAGAAAAGAAAACAAACATACGAAAACTCGATTTAGCGTCCGTTCAAAAATTTTGTGGCCCCTGATCTTAAAAATCCAATATATTTCATTGAATCAAAAATTGTACACCTCATATCTGGAGAACTACATATAGTGTAGCCAAAGCAAAACTAAAATTTACTCAGTATGATATGCTTATTCCGAAGAACAAAAGAAAACAAACATACGAAAACTCGATTTAGCATCCATTCAAAAATGTTGAGGTCCCTGATCCTAAAAAGCCAATATATTTTATTCAATCAAAAATTGTACACCTCATATCTGGATAGCTACATATAGTGTAGCACCAGGAAAACTAAATTTTACTCAGTATGATATGCTTATTCCGAAAAAGAAAAGAAAACCAACATACGAAAACTCGATTTAGCGTCCGTTCAAAAATTTTGTGGTCCCTGATCCTAAAAATCCAATATATTTTATTCAATCAAAAATTGTACACCTCATATCTGGAGAACTACATATAGTGTAGCACCAGGAAAACTAAATTTTACTCAGTATGATATGCTTATTCCGAAAGAGAAAAGAAAACAAACATACGAAAACTCGATTTAGCGTCCGTTCAAAAATTTTGTGGTCCCTGATCCTAAAAATCCAATATATTTTATTCAATCAAAAATATTACACCTCATATCTGGAGAACTACATATAGTGTAGCACCAGGAAAACTAAATTTTACTCAGTATGATATGCTTATTCCGAAAGAGAAAAGAAAACAAACATACGAAAACTCGATTTAGCGTCCGTTCAAAAATTTTGTGCTCCCTGATCCTAAAAAGCTAATATATTTCATTCAATCAAAAATTGTACACCTCATATATGGAGAACTACATATAGTGTAGCCAAAGCAAAACTAAAATTTACTCAGTATGATATGCTTATTCCGAAAGAGAAAAGAAAACAAACATACGAAAACTCGATTTAGCGTCCGTTCAAAAATTTTGTGGTTCCTGATCCTAAAAATCCAATATATTTCATTCAATCAAAAATTGTACACCTCATATCTGGAGAACTACATATAGTGTAGCCAAAGCAAAACTAAAATTTACTCACTATGATATGCTTATTCCGAAAGAGAAAAGAAAACAAACATACGAAAACTCGATTTAGCATCCATTCAAAAATTTTTTGGTCCCTGATCCTAAAAATCCAATATATTTCTTTCAATCAAAAATTGTACACTTCATATCTGGAGAACTACATATAGTGTAGCCAAAGCAAAACTAAAATTTACTCACTATGATATGCTTATTCCGAAAGAGAAAAGAAAACAAACATACGAAAACTCGATATAGGGTCCGTTCAAAAATTTTGTGGTCCCTGATCCTAAAAAGCCAATATATTTCATTCAATCAAAAATTGTACACCTCATATCTGGAGAACTACATATAGTGTAGCCAAAGCAAGACTAAAATTTACTCAGTATGATATGCTTATTCCGAAAAAGAAAAGAAAACAAACATACAAAAACTCGATTTAGCGTCCGTTCAAAAATTTTGTGGTCCCTGATCCTAAAAATCCAATATATTTCATTCAATCAAAAATTGTACACCTCATATCTGGAGAACTACATATAGTGTAGCCAAAGCAAAACTAAAATTTACTCAGTATGATATGCTTATTCCGAAAAAGAAAAGAAAACAAACATACGAAAACTCGATTTAGCGTCCGTTCAAAAATTTTGTGGCCCCTGATCTTAAAAATCCAATATATTTCATTGAATCAAAAATTGTACACCTCATATCTGGAGAACTACATATAGTGTAGCCAAAGCAAAACTAAAATTTACTCAGTATGATATGCTTATTCCGAAAAAGAAAAGAAAACAAACATACGAAAACTCGATTTAGCGTCCGTTCAAAAATTTTGTGGTTCTTGATCCTAAAAATCCAATATATTTCATTCAATCAAAAATTGTACACCTCATATCTGGAGAACTACATATAGTGTAGCCAAAGCAAAACTAAAATTTACTCACTATGATATGCTTATTCCGAAAGAGAAAAGAAAACAAACATACGAAAACTCGATTTAGCATCCATTCAAAAATTTTTTGGTCCCTGATCCTAAAAATCCAATATATTTCTTTCAATCAAAAATTGTACACTTCATATCTGGAGAACTACATATAGTGTAGCCAAAGCAAAACTAAAATTTACTCACTATGATATGCTTATTCCGAAAGAGAAAAGAAAACAAACATACGAAAACTCGATATAGGGTCCGTTCAAAAATTTTGTGGTCCCTGATCCTAAAAAGCCAATATATTTCATTCAATGAAAAATTGTACACCTCATATCTGGAGAACTACATATAGTGTAGCCAAAGCAAGACTAAAATTTACTCAGTATGATATGCTTATTCCGAAAAAGAAAAGAAAACAAACATACAAAAACTCGATTTAGCGTCCGTTCAAAAATTTTGTGGTCCCTGATCCTAAAAATCCAATATATTTCATTCAATCAAAAATTGTACACCTCATATCTGGAGAACTACATATAGTGTAGCCAAAGCAAAACTAAAATTTACTCAGTATGATATGCTTATTCCGAAAAAGAAAAGAAAACAAACATACGAAAACTCGATTTAGCGTCCGTTCAAAAATTTTGTGGCCCCTGATCTTAAAAATCCAATATATTTCATTGAATCAAAAATTGTACACCTCATATCTGGAGAACTACATATAGTGTAGCCAAAGCAAAACTAAAATTTACTCAGTATGATATGCTTATTCCGAAGAACAAAAGAAAACAAACATACGAAAACTCGATTTAGCATCCATTCAAAAATGTTGAGGTCCCTGATCCTAAAAAGCCAATATATTTTATTCAATCAAAAATTGTACACCTCATATCTGGATAGCTACATATAGTGTAGCACCAGGAAAACTAAATTTTACTCAGTATGATATGCTTATTCCGAAAAAGAAAAGAAAACCAACATACGAAAACTCGATTTAGCGTCCGTTCAAAAATTTTGTGGTCCCTGATCCTAAAAATCCAATATATTTTATTCAATCAAAAATTGTACACCTCATATCTGGAGAACTACATATAGTGTAGCACCAGGAAAACTAAATTTTACTCAGTATGATATGCTTATTCCGAAAGAGAAAAGAAAACAAACATACGAAAACTCGATTTAGCGTCCGTTCAAAAATTTTGTGGTCCCTGATCCTAAAAATCCAATATATTTTATTCAATCAAAAATATTACACCTCATATCTGGAGAACTACATATAGTGTAGCACCAGGAAAACTAAATTTTACTCAGTATGATATGCTTATTCCGAAAGAGAAAAGAAAACAAACATACGAAAACTCGATTTAGCGTCCGTTCAAAAATTTTGTGCTCCCTGATCCTAAAAAGCTAATATATTTCATTCAATCAAAAATTGTACACCTCATATATGGAGAACTACATATAGTGTAGCCAAAGCAAAACTAAAATTTACTCAGTATGATATGCTTATTCCGAAAGAGAAAAGAAAACAAACATACGAAAACTCGATTTAGCGTCCGTTCAAAAATTTTGTGGTTCCTGATCCTAAAAATCCAATATATTTCATTCAATCAAAAATTGTACACCTCATATCTGGAGAACTACATATAGTGTAGCCAAAGCAAAACTAAAATTTACTCACTATGATATGCTTATTCCGAAAGAGAAAAGAAAACAAACATACGAAAACTCGATTTAGCATCCATTCAAAAATTTTTTGGTCCCTGATCCTAAAAATCCAATATATTTCTTTCAATCAAAAATTGTACACTTCATATCTGGAGAACTACATATAGTGTAGCCAAAGCAAAACTAAAATTTACTCACTATGATATGCTTATTCCGAAAGAGAAAAGAAAACAAACATACGAAAACTCGATATAGGGTCCGTTCAAAAATTTTGTGGTCCCTGATCCTAAAAAGCCAATATATTTCATTCAATCAAAAATTGTACACCTCATATCTGGAGAACTACATATAGTGTAGCCAAAGCAAGACTAAAATTTACTCAGTATGATATGCTTATTCCGAAAAAGAAAAGAAAACAAACATACAAAAACTCGATTTAGCGTCCGTTCAAAAATTTTGTGGTCCCTGATCCTAAAAATCCAATATATTTCATTCAATCAAAAATTGTACACCTCATATCTGGAGAACTACATATAGTGTAGCCAAAGCAAAACTAAAATTTACTCAGTATGATATGCTTATTCCGAAAAAGAAAAGAAAACAAACATACGAAAACTCGATTTAGCGTCCGTTCAAAAATTTTGTGGCCCCTGATCTTAAAAATCCAATATATTTCATTGAATCAAAAATTGTACACCTCATATCTGGAGAACTACATATAGTGTAGCCAAAGCAAAACTAAAATTTACTCAGTATGATATGCTTATTCCGAAGAACAAAAGAAAACAAACATACGAACACTCGATTTAGCATCCATTCAAAAATGTTGAGGTCCCTGATCCTAAAAAGCCAATATATTTTATTCAATCAAAAATTGTACACCTCATATCTGGAGAACTACATATAGTGTAGCCAAAGCAAAACTAAAATTTACTCATTATGATATGCTTATTCCGAAAAACAAACATACGAAAACTCGATTTAGCATCCGTTCAAAAATTTTGTGGTCCCTGATCTTAAAAATCCAATATATTGCATTCAATCAAAAATTGTACACCTCATATCTGGAGAACTATATATAGTGTAGCCAAAGGAAAACTAAAATTTACTCACTAAGATATGCTTATTCCGAAAGAGAAAAGAAAACAAACATACTAAAACTCGATTTAGCATCCATTCAAAAAATTTTTGGTCCCTGATCCTAAAAATCCAATATATTTCATTCAATCAAAAATTGTACACCTCATATCTGGAGAACTACATATAGTGTAGCCAAAGCAAAACTATAATTTACTCAGTATGATATGCTTATTCCGAAGAACAAAAGAAAACAAACATACGAAAACTCGATTTAGCATCCGTTCAAAAATGTTGTGGTCCCTGATCCTAAAAATCCAATATATTTCATTTAATCAAAAATTATCTTTTTCACCTCACATCTGGAGAACTACATATAGTGTAGCCAAAGCAAAACTTAAATTTACTCAATATGATAAGCTTATTCCGTTAAAAAAAAGAAAAAAAAAACTACGAAAACTCGATTTAGGGGCGGTTCAAAACGTTTGTGGTCACTGATCCAAAAAGTAATTAATGGCGATGTTCGCAGTCTTTTGATGCATTTTTGGGATCATTCGCAAAATTCTTGGCCAAGATCGCAATCTTTTCATCCATTTTTTGGATCATTTCTAAAATTCTTCTTTTTTTCTCTATTTCAATGCAACGAATTTCTTTTCTCGAGAATGAATTATATTCTCGTTAACTACTGTGAAACTACCATGAAAATATGTACGGACTGAAGAGAGAACACTATTAAAGTACCGCATATTTGCTACTTTAATCCAGATCTCGAAAATGAATTCTTAGCTTTCATGTCGAAAAATCATTGAGGTGTGTTTTCCCCTAGTGAAAGGAAATGGAAAGTGGATACAGAGGTCGATTAGCCATTCCGAAAAATAATCACGTACATAGAGTATCAAGGAGACAGTGTACATAAAATTGTACATAGCAGAATTTACCATAGTCCATGGATCATGTGGTGCCATACTGCGAATAGTATAGCTGAACTATGAACCCAAACGTGGCCCTACGTTAAATGAAAAATGTTATATATGGATTCTATAATACAAGTATCACTCAGAGAATGCACATTTTGTCTAAGGTTCTTGAGTTTGAAGCAAAATAATTCTCTTTAAAAAAAGCCGGAGAAAGTGTGTATGCAATTTGTGAAATTTGTGTATTGTCTGTGCAACATCAGTGCAGAAGAAAGGCATACATACAAACACGCATACACCGTCAAAATAACAACTTCTTAGGCAGAAATGAAAATAATATTAATGTAGTAATGATAAAGATTTTATTGAGGATCTGATAAACTTTGCAATCAAAAAAAAAAAAAAATTAAAAAATGACTTTTCCAAAAGGACAAGTGGTTTATGCCAATCGATTTAGCGTGCCAAGAGAACATATCACCACCATCCGCAACACCAAGATCCGAAAAGGTTGACATTCATTTGTAGTTCCACTTTCAGTACTGATTTCTACAGAGCATAATCGGTAAAAGATATCGAAAAAAGTTCTGTGCAATCCATTCAGAGTCCCAAGAATATCTTTCCTCTCCATTAAATCTTTAGTCAAATTGGAAATGGCAGAAATTTGCCATTTTGCGTTTTAACGTTCATAGCCATAGAACTAAAACGGTAACAGATACCTGCTCTTTTTATGTAATTGATGTAGCGATTTAGGACAACATGTTATCACCAAATAAGAAAATGTTCCAAACTTACTAGTACTTCGGATCTCATTATTGATCTTCATTAAGCGAAAACGGTAAGATATATCGAAAAGCGTTTTTTCTACTTTATTCAGCGTTCCAAGAACAGGCCCGCAACTAGAGGGTGCTACGGGACCTGGCTCCCCTCTAAACTTTTCGTGGCCCTTCACACCTCAACTCAAAATGCTATTATTAATACAGAAAACACAATTTAGCTATTTGTAAGAGAAATTTTAATGACCTGCCTCCTTAACAAATTTATGCCACCCCCCAATCCTCTGTGCCTGGTTGCCGGCCTGTCCAAGAATAGGTTCAATCTCTGGCATTCACTCTTTATTAAAACCGGAACTATTAAAAAATCATCGTTTACGGTTTTAACGTTCATCTCTATAAAACAGAAACCGTAATAGATAACGAGAAGGGTATATTTTGGAATTGATTCATGGTTTGAAGAAAATATTTTCTTAATCCCTACTAAGACCGGAAGTGGTATTGATCTATTTTTAATATTGAATTCCGATAGTTTGGAAGGTCGAAAATAATTTTACAACTTTCGAACGAAATTTATTTGTTAAAATTCTGTGATCAGTTAGGTTTATAATGCTTAATATGTTTTTTAAAAACATACTACGTGGTATTAACATTTAAATGACTTAGGAAGTTGAATGACGTTTATTGCCTAACTAATGGCGACCTTCAGTTTCGAATTTTTTTTTTTTTTTTTTTGTCTTTTCTCCTTTGGAGTACTAGAAACTGGGTAAAGGTAGTACATAATCAATAATACATCTGGACACGCTACCATTAATTTATTGACTGAATAAGAAATTAAAAAACGTATAATGTGGTCTTTAGTATAAAAATATATAGTTGAATTAAAAATATATCTGAAACAGATCTATGGTCCTTTCTTCTTTAAGTTATCAATAATTCATACACAAAGGAATATTATATTTGTGGAAATGTATTTTATTTCTGTTTGTCGTGATATACTTTTATCTTTTTCAGAACATATTAATGGAATTGATGTTTATCTTGCGGTAGTATACGCTATTGTTATGAAACTATGTCAATTGTAATAAACTATTCATGAATTGCCTATCATGTACGATATTTGCTTTATCTAACCTCATTTATTATTAGAGTAAAGGATACAAATATGGAATAGTACTACTAATATGGAATACCCACCTATAGCGGATATATGGTGCTGCCGCGTAGGGGTGATAGGTGCAGACTGTTATACAGCTACGGATATTACGCCACACCTGAGTAGAAAGTGTTAGACGAAAGAACCAGTGTGATACAGCTGTTGATACTTTTTTCTGGTTACTGAGTTTTCTGTAGGTAAGTTTTCAGTGGAGTAAATTTTATTCTTAATGAAGTTTAATTTTGTCATTTTGCATTTTGAATTTTGGCAAATGTCAACGATCATTTTCGTTCAAAGCAGAAAAGAGTTGAACTGTTTTGTATCCTCGTCGCCAAAAGTGCCTTTACATCGCCGTGACGGGTATTTGACAGCGCAGTACTCTAAGGAAGGGATGGTTGCATAAGAATTTGTGATTAATTTTGAAGAGTCTTTATTTTGACTAGGAAAATAACGTAGGTATAGGGAGTAAAGGCACAGATTTGAAGCATCAGTGCACTGTCATCTCTGAAAAGATTCATATTATTGCCTTATATGTTAAGTTAAACAACACAACATCTGTTACTGATAGCGTAGATCATCTTACTTTTTAAAATTGCCTCTGTAGCCTATTTGTGCATACATTAATCTCCAGACATGATTTATAGAGAGGAGCAAGAAAGAGATACAACATCTGTAAGATTTATGTAATTCACTAAGGAACTATAGGAAACGACTGAGCTAATTACTGCTACTAGCGCTTTTTACTCTTCAGGGATTTATTACGACATGTTCGCAAGACACTATTCTAAGTCCTAAATCCGTGCATGAATTATTTCATTCGCCTCACTCTAACTATTTGAGAATGGAAACTGATTACGCTGAACGTGAATGTTTCTCGTAAAGCAAGGGCCGTAATAAATGTAAATAAGGTTCTCATTATTATATAAAACACATAAGTATTTATTCCGTGTATAGAACAATATAATACAGTAACTAAGCAACATCATAATTACTAACGCCCGCAGGATTTTTTCCAACGGGGGGAGGGGAAGTCCGGTATAGAGTTTTTCGTTTTATTCCCTATATATATTAACAGTCATAACATTTATCATTGATAGCGTATATCGTCTTTCGCCACTGTAGCCTATTAGTCAGAACATTCATCTCCAGACATGATGTCGAGAGAATAGAAAGAAAAAGATATGAACAGTGTGTAACTAATTTTACTGCGCCCTGGATCGATCGATCATTGATTTACTCATTCTCCCCCAGGCCCCCTGCCCCAGGTATTTCAGCTGCTGCGTTATATATATGGTTCCATGTCAGAAGGGCCAGACAAAAGGGAAAAGACAAAAAGACCCGAGTCAAAAGGGCCCTGCGTCATATGGGCCCGAGTCGAAAGGGGCTCGGCTACAAAAGGACGCGAGTCAAACCGGCCTACGTCAAAAGGGTCCGAGTCAAAAGATCTCCGCAACAAAAAGGCCCTGCCTCAAACGGGCTCGGGTCAAAGGGGCCCGAATCAAAACGCCCCTCATAAAAAGGATTCGGGTCGAAAGGTCTCCGCAACAAAAGGGCCCGAGTTAAAAGGCCCCGAATCATAACGACCCCCATAAAAAGGGCCCGAGTCAAAAGGGACTCCGCTGCAAAGAAGCCAGAGTCAAATGACCCTGCGTCAAAAGGGACCGAGTTAAAAGTGGCCGAATCAAAACGCCCCTCATAGAAAGAGCCATAGTCAAAAAGGAGCCCACGAGAAAAGGATCCGAGTCAAAGGGCCCTGTGTCAAATGAGCCCGGGTCAATAGGGGCTCCGCTACAAAAGGGTCCGAGTGAAAAAGGCCCCACATCGAAAGGGCCCGGGTCAAAAGGTCTCCACAACATAAGGGTCCGAGTCAAAAGGGCCCGAATCAAAACACCCTTCATAGAAAGGACCAGGGTCAAAAGGGGCCCCGCTACAAAAGGGCCCGAGTCGAACGGCCGTACGTCAAATGGTTGCGGGTTAAAAAGGCCCTAGTCAAAAGGGGCCAAATCAAAACGCACCTCATAAAAACAGCCCGGGTCAAAATTGTTCCACGACAAAGTTACCTGAGTCAAAAGACTCTGCGTCAAATGGAACCGGGTCAAATAAAGCCGGAGTCAAACGGCCCAGCGTCAAAAGGGCCCGGGTCGAAAGGTCTCCACAACAAAAGGTCCCGAATCATAACGCCCCTCATAAAAGGGGCCGAGTGCAAAGGGGTCCCCCTACAAAAGTGCCCGAGTCAAATGGTCGTGCGTCAAAAGGGCGCCGGTTTAAAGGGCTGGAGTCAAAGGGGCCGAATCAAAACGCCCCTCATAAAAGGAACCCGGGCCAAAAGGGTTCCACGACAAAGGGACCTGAGTCAAAAGGCCCTCCGTCAAACGGACCCGGGTCAAATAAAGCCGGAGTCAAACGGGCCCGCATCAAAAGAGCCCGGGCCGAAATATTTCCTCAACAAAAGGGCCCGAGCCAGAAGGCACGAATCAAAACGCCTCTCATCAAAAGGGTAGAGATGGAGTGGGTCGGTGGGTCAAGTTGGTCAAGTTTTCTGACTGGGTCAGTGGGTCGTGGGTACAGCATGTGGCCCACTGTGACCCACGACCCTCCGTGACCCACTGCGACCCACCAGCCACCATGACCCACTATGACCCACCACCCACCGTGATCCACTGCGACCGACGAACCACCCACCGTGACCCACAACGACCCACCACCCACTATGAACCACTGTGACCCACCACACACCATGACCCACTGCGACCCACCACACACCATGACCCACTGCAACCCACCACCCACCGGGACCCACTACGACCCACCGACTCAGTATGATCTACCGACCCTCTCTGCTCACTGTATTGTAGACAGTATCTTCTGAAGACTGGTAAATTTGTCTCCGTTTTACTTTCAAGACCTTCATTTCCCTTTCTTTTCCACTTATTTCTGTCTACTTACCTGAGGTGAGGATATCTAACCAAGTGAAAAAAGAACTTCGGGCACTTTTGGATATTGATATTTTTAATAGTAATAATAGCAATAGGACTTACACTACAACTTGGCTTTCGAGACCTGTGGGTTTTTAGAGCTAACTACTGGAAAAAATTCATTTTTGAATCACTGTAATATATAAATTATTTATAAAAAATTGAATGTAACTATGTGTGCCTGATCATCACGATGACATTGCAAAGTTAAATGAAATTACTTTTGGTATATAGTTAGGCCTTAATCCAAATTGGGATGTTATATTGCTTTTATTATAATGCATAATATCCTAAGGAGGTGGTGAGGATCCGAATTTTTGCGAAACAAAATGAGTATCTCGCAAGCCGTTAAACTTACGGAGCTGAAATTCAGTGTATTAACTCTTTATTGAAAATAAACAGAATGTGTCCTAGCATTTTTTTTAAATTCTCCTTTATGTTGGGGGGCGCACTTTCTATACATGGAAAATTGGTGGTGAGTTGGTTTGTATAAATGATCGAAAACGATCGATGTTATTTCAGAAAAAAAATCAGAAAGAAAAAATACAGTGCTTGGCTTCATATATCAGTTGCTTTGTGCTATAATAATTGCTGAAGCTTATGTTTATTATATGGAGCGCTCACAGCACAGGGCAATCAACCTATAAAGTTGTTAGAAAAATAGGCATAAAATTTGTACTGTAAACTTAATTACACGGAAATTTGAAGTTTGGATTGTACGCATAATTATATGGAAAATTTTACACTTTTTTCCCTTTACGTTGGTCTACTTACTTTGATTTGGAACTTTGAAATTTCATCCTTTCTTCCAATGAAAAGTATTGATAATTCAACAAGGAAATAATTATACTATGATAATTTAACTGAAGAAAATCGTAATTTGGCAAACAGCAGTGTGGTAATTGAAGTTGAAGAAGGAGGGAAATTCCCATTCACCTCTGAATACTTTCCAGAAACCTCTTTCCCTTTCGCTTTCTAGACATTGTCTAACTTGTTGCTAATCAATGTTAATGGCCCACCGCTAGACAAGCTCAAAGTAGACGAGCTAGTTATTTCTTGGCTGAAGGATGGACATCATTCCACTGCGGATGATTTACCGCCAAAAAGTTACCAACAGGAAATAAATCCGATTTCAGATTTGTTTTAAGGTGGCAAATTATGAGTTACGGAAAATGTATACTTGTATTACTAATGGCTTATTTGTGTTATTCAACTTTGTACCTACTTTTTAGTAACTCTCTTCTTTGCTTTAGGTAAACTACTTTGAATAAATATTCATAATAATTGCAATTATGCATATTTGTAACTTAAATTTAACGTGGTGTTTTAATGATTACACAAATTACAATTATGAGCATACTTCATGGAGATGCTCTCACATAGGGTACTCGAGCACCTTTATACCCTATGAACAACTGATTTTTCAAGTCTTTTCTGAGAAAAATATTGTGAACTGAGAAACCATAACCTTTTCCATATTGTACAGGGGTATTTTCCTGCGAATAGAAGTTTCTTGTGGAATGCGTTCAGAAATGAACACTTGCAAGAATACTATCTTAGTACAAGTATATTTTAGGCACACACTAATTTCCCCCCACCTCGAACTATTTCAATTTCCTCACTGACAAACACTTTACCATTTTATATCGTAAAGGTCAGATCCACCGTTATTGTAACAGAGTGGTGCTTGAGCGATTGACTAGAAATTCAAACTCCGATTAGTGACAATTTCACAGTCTTGTTTCATTACAAGTGTAAACTCTTTAGTCAGTTCAGAAGAGGCCGTGGATCGTGTTCAGAGTTGATGACGATGGATTTTGGTGAGTTAGAGTAGGTCAATGTGGATGAGAGTGGTTCATGGTGGGTGGTGGGTCAGAGTGGGTCACCGTGGGTGGGGGTCATGGTGGGTCAGAGTGGGTCATGGTGGGTGGTGGGTCAGAGTGGGTCACGGTTGGTCGTGGGTCACGGTGGGTGGTGGTCAAGTTTTCATTGACCCACGCCAAGTCTGCAAAAGAGCCCGGGTCGAAAGGTCTCCGCAACAAAAGGGCCCGAGAATCGTTTGTTAACGCAAAAATTTGAGATTTAGATAGCGATAATAAACATAATAATTATAATGATGTCTGCAGAATTTTTGTGTATACTGGTACGGAATGACAACCAACGTCAGTAACAGAGGCGACTATTGAGGAAGTGACATTGGTAAAAATTAACATTTTACGAACGGAATCCACAAGAAGTTAACTGCACAAATGTATGATGGAATTTAATTTACGGTGGAAAACATTAACTGTCTCAAAACAAAAGATCAAACAAAACACATCAACCACTTTTTGTTCATTGTTATGCATATTGTGATTATTATTATTATTATTATTATTATTATTATTATTATTATATTAATTTTATTATTATTACCATTTTTATTAATAATAATAATATGCAAGGTCAGTGGTAGCCCATGCCTTCAAACCAGTATACGCCACTGTTTGAAACTATGAACTCTACAGTAACATCGGTCTTCTTTCGATCATTTTATGTTCGAAGGTGTGCAAGGGTGTCTTATCCCTTCCCCCAAAGCATGAAAAGCAAACAATATTTTCGCGAACAGAGCAAGAGGCAGAGAGAGAGAGTGACACAGAACACACACAGCTCGCTGTGTAGCTGCAAGAGACCTATGGGTAATTATAGTTGCCCTCTTGTTACAAGGCGTTCAGTCAAGTAGTAGGTATCAAGGCCAGTTCCTGCAGTTGAACACGAAGTTTACTGTTAGAAAACAAAAGCATACAACTAGTCTCTTCTGTTTACTTTTCACGAATATTTTTCACCTTCATGCGTACAGGTCACGTCTGGCGTAGATTTAAAAGGCATGATGAATCAAGTATATATTCCCAAAAAGATATGAGTACTCAAAAGGCAAAAACCTGTAGCTACTTTTGTTTTCCTTTTTCTATTAGCCAGTGGAAGCGTTGTTTCAATATTATTCCTGTAGCTTGCTTAGCATTCACTTCCTCTTTCTGGTTGAGCTTTCGGCTATGAACACTAGGGATGGCCACATTTTTTCGAAAAATACTTTTTCAAAAAATGGAAAACGAAAAAGTTTTCGAAAATATGAAAATTTTTTCTAGAAACGAAAAACGATCTTTGTTTCGAAAAAACGTAAAACGAATTTTTTTTCGAAAAACGGAAAACGGATATTTTTTAAACAAACTGAATTTATTTCATTTGTTAGTACTTCCAAACTATAATATACTATGCATACGTACAGGAAGTCTTATAGAACGGCTATGTTTATCTGTCTGCCTATCCATCCATTTGTCTGTCAGCTGGTATCAGAGCAAGAACGGTAAGAAATAGCGAGAAGCATGGGTTTGCAACGCGAATAGATTCATCTAATGCATTTGACTTTTATTTAATCCAGAAGTGGTAGAGATCTATCGCTTTCTGCTACATTGTTGATCAACACAGAACACAAACGGTAACATATAGAAAGACGCGGTTTTACAGAACCAATTCAGTGTCCCAAGAATATATTCAGTGTTCAATGTTCGCCCTTATTACACTTGCAGCTTAAGCTATGCATAAGTGTCGGAAGTCTTTAGAATGGATTTGTCCGTCTGTCTGTCGAGAGGTGCCAGAGCAAAACAGTAACAAATGTTGAGAAGTTGTTTCTTGCGGTCGATTTAGAGCCCCTAAAATAGGTTTGATCTCCTAAATTAACCCTCCATTTAAAACCGTAAGTGATTCAAATACCCTTTCTGCTTTCAACTGTTATCTCTATAGAACGAAAAGAGTAATAGATAGCGAGAAGCGATTTATTGCAAACAATTTAGCGTCTTAAGACAACATCCAACTATCCACAACATTCAATCAAAACCAGAAATTGTTTATATTTACTATTATTTCCGGTTTCAATACTGAATTACGAGATATCGAGATTTTTGCAATCGATTCAACAATCTACAATTAGCTCTATCTTTTCCATTAATCCTCTATTCAGATCGGAAGTTGTTTAAAATAATCATTTTCTGTTTAACATTGATCGATATAGAACAAAAATAGTAATAGATAGCCACAAGTGTGTTTTTTTTTAAAAAAACGAATCGATACAGCGTCTCAAGAGTATATAAGCTATATATCATCTCAACGCACACTACTATCGAAATTGAAAGTGGCCGAATTTCCTAGTATATTCAATAGGGATTCAATACGGATTTTTATAAAGCAAAAGCTTGAAGAAATAGTGATGCGGTTTTTCGCGATCGACTAAGCGTTCTAAGAATAGGCTCTACCTTCTCTCTCGATCTCTATTCACACCAGAAGTGGTTCAAATTAACGATTACAAGTTTCAACATTAATCGCCACAGAAAAAAATTGGTAATAGATAGCGACAAGTGGTTCACCTACAATCGATTCAAGTTCTCAAGAGTAAATACAATTACAATCCGCAACACTCCACAAGGGCAGAAATGGTTGAAGTTTATTACTATTTTTGATTTTATAGGTAATACTAATTTCCATAGAGCAAAATCGGTCAGATATATCGAGATGCATTTTTAAAAAAAAATTAATCCAGCATCCTAAGAATAGATTCCACCTTCTTCGTTAACACTTTATTTGAACCGAAAGTGTTCAAATTAACCATTCCCGGTGTTAACACTTGTCGCGATAAAAGAAAAATTGTAATAGATAGCGACAAGCAATTTTCTGGAATCAATTCAGGGTTTTAAGAGAACATATCGTCATACCCTGCTTCACTCTGTTGTAACCGGAAATGCTAGAAATTTACTACTACTTTCGGTTCCAATACTTATATTCATAGAACAAAAACTATAAAAGATATAGAGAAGTTTTCTGAAATCGATTTAACATCCTAAAAATAGATTCCGTCTCCTCCCTTAACCCTCTATTCAAGCCGGAAGTGGTTCAAATTAGCCATTCCTGCTTTCAATCTTTATCGCCATAGAACAAAAACGAAAAGTGATAGCGAATAATTTCTTTTTGATACGGATTCAGCATCCGAGGAACAGATTCTATCTTTGATCTTATTAATCTATTCCAGCCAAGAGTTTTAGTTGTGCTACTTGTTGTACTGAAGTTTGAATATTCAATTCGGATGGATTGCAAGTCTGCCGTAGTTTTACACTGTGAAACGAAACTCATTTGCTTCTCTACAAAAACAGGAAGTAGGAAAAACGTATCACAATCAGGGGGGATCCAGGGATCGATCGCCCCCCAGAAGAGAACACTCTTATTTTATATATAAATAAAACCCATCCCAGAGATGGAGCTCGTAAAAATAGCTCTAAGTAGCAGTATTACAACCCTCCCCCAGAAGTCCGTCCTGGATCCGCACCTGATCACAACTCCCGGTTTCAGTATTGATCACCATAGAGCAAGCATGATAATAGCGAGAAGCATGAATTCATGACCTTCGCAATAGACTATCGCCAAGTTTTGTCCTGTGGTAGAAATTTACTACCACTTCTAATTTCAATAGTGATGACCATAGAGCAAAAATAATAAGATATGTTTATATATATGAATCCAGGATTCGAAGATTGTCATATTGATCGCTATCCCTCTATGTAAACCGGAAATAGTGAGAAACTACCATTTCCGATTTCATAGTAAAGAAAAGACGATAGCCGGAAGCAGTTTTTGATATGTATTCTGTGCCACAATGGTAGATTCCATCTCTGTTTAATGCAACCGAAAGTGATAAATACTTACAATATCTCTGGTTACCATATTTTTTTTCCTCATAGAGCGAGAGAAGTACTAGGAAGCGACAAACGTTTCTTTTAAATATATAATTTCATAATTCCAAGAAAAGATTTCAAGCCCTGCAACTGGTCTTGTGGCTAGCGCGTATTCCTTTGATGCACAGGGTCCCGAGTAGGAAAACATTGAACGTGTTATGGTGGTTCGGATTCCACTTTAAAATGTAGGTCCACGTCTTGTATAGTCTTGCTCGATACTGAAAAGGGACGCTGAACTTCAACAAACAACCAAATAAAAAAATATTTCATCTTAGTAGTATTCTTCTACTGAAGTTAGTAGCAGTAAAAACTAATACGAAAACGAAGACCCACCTATTTAAAATTTGAATTCTCGTTTGATGAGATTGTTATAGTCAGATACTTAGTTCTTTGTCCTACCGTATGTAGAACATCTTTAGAACAAATAAACCATTCAATAGTATTTTGTTAGTATTAAATTGCCTATTTTTGAAAGCAATCAAATTGGTTTTGATACTGACTTAATTAGTTATAGAAAATAAGAGAAATGAATGGGGGATCTTAGTGAGAAGTCTTTAGTATCAGTACATATTTTTTTTTTATTTATTTCAGACTACAGGCCCCAACGAGTCTTGGACTCACTTTAAGGGACAATACAGTTACATTGCTTATACATATTGATATACAAATTTAAATGGCTGATACATAATATACATAAACAAGAATAAAAGTAATGCAATATCTGTTGAGTCTATCCTTCCATTTACTTGCTACTTTTTTAAAATGCTGTTCCTTATATAATTACACTTCATGTTCTTAGTTTTTGCTATAATAACTCTCTTATCCGTTTTTTGAATAAAGATTTTGATTTCAACTGTTTGTATTCCGTTGGAATTTCATTGAATGATTTTATGAGATAGTTCCTAATCCCTCCTGTTCCGTATGTTTTTGAAGAATAAGATTCCGCATGTATTTGTTCTTTATGTCTTGTCTCATAATTGTGAAAGTGACTATTTCTATTTACTATTATATTATGATGTATATTATTATTCATAACATTAAACATATAATACATAGTTGATTCTTTAGCTAAATAATATATTGGTAATACTTTAGACGTGCTATAGGTATTTACATTTGGGTTTAAGCGTGGTAGATTGTAGAGGGTACGTAATGCCCTATTCTGCAAAATTTGTAGTGGATGCAGTGCACTTTTGTTCGAACGTCCCCATAATATGTTCATGTAAGTTAGATGAGAGTGTACATAAGCATAGTAGATATTTTTTTTAAGGTTCGGCGATAATATATTTCTAAATCTATTAAGCACTCCTATTATTGGTAAGATTTTTTTACACAAAAGTTTTATGTGTGGTCCCCATTCAAGATGCTGATTAATTATTATTCCTAGGTATTTAGTTTCAGTGACTCTTCTTATTTGTTGACCTTGCAAATAGATATTTATATTATGGTCTACATGAATATCTGTTTTCTTGTGGAAACTTATATATACGGTTTTTTCTACATTTAGTGAAAGTTTATTGCAATTCAACCAATCCTGCAGTTGTTTTAGATCCTGCTGTATTATATTTTCTAGTGTATTTTTATTTTCCGCTGTGTATGATACATACATATCGTCAGCGAATAATACTAACGTACCATTTAATTTGATATTTGCCACATCATTTATATATATTAAAAATAGGAGAGGCCCCAAACAGGAACCTTGTGGTACCCCACATGTAATTGTCTGTTCTGCACTTGTGAAATCGTTTACCTCAACATATTGTTTTCGTCCATTTAAATAACTTTTAAACCATTGCAATGCAAGTCCTCTAATTCCTAATTTACTAAGTTTGTTAAGCAGAATGTCATGTTTAACTGTATCAAAGGCTTTGCGAAGGTCAATAAACAAACCTGCTGATGCCTGTCCTTTATCTAAAGCCTCTTCTATCTTAACACTAATGTCTAAAACTGCTGATTGTGTTGAGGAAGCTTCCCTAAACCCATACTGGTGTTCGTAAAAGAAATTGACAGATTTTAAGTAATTTTCTAATCTAAATTTTACGCATTTTTCAATTATTTTTGAGAGCACAGGCAAAATTGATATAGGTCTATAGTTATTTAGGTCTTCAACGTTTCCGTTTTTATGAACTGGAATTACTTTAGCTATTTTACAATTAGTGGGCATTGTTCCCGATGTGAATGCATGATTTACAAGATAAGCAATGTATGTGCTTAATTGATCCTTGTAATTAATCATAAATTTATTGTTTATTTTGTCTTTAGCTGCACTATATTTTGGTTTCAACATTCCTATTATCTTCCGAATTTCGTAGGCTGTGACTGGGCTTAGGAAAAACGAATTGTTATTTATTGGCTCTTTCATATATTTGATAGGACTTGAATCGTTAATACTTGTAGCAAGATTTGAACCAACAGTGACAAAGAAATCATTAAAAATGTCTGGTACATGTTCCGGAGGAACTATTTTACCTTCGATTTTTATTGTGAAATGTTGTTTGTTAGGGAAATCGTTTGTATTTCTTATTACTTCATTCACGTTTTTCCAAAACTTTTTAGGATTATCTAACGAATTATTAAATTTATTTTGGTAATATATGTTTTTGAGTTTTCTCTTTTCTTCTGTTACTTTATTTCTATAAAAGATATATTCTTCTTTTAATATTTCATTACTAGGATTTCTCCTGGTTTTTGAGAAGAGGATATCTCGTCTACTGATTAATTCAAGTAATTCTTTACTGACCCAAGGTGCTACTGGTGTATAGTGTTTAGTGTTTGAGATTGTTTTCTTTTTAACCGAAGTGGAAGTTGTTATTCCATTATTTAAGAATGAAATAAAATTGTTGTAATGCTTATTTACATCATTATCATCATTATTAAAGTTTTGCGTTTCAAAATATTTTTTAGCTTTATTATGGTCAATCTGGTGCGAAACCCGCTCTTCTGACTTTTCATGTTTTCCTCTATGCTCAGTTTTCCATCCTTTAATAATTGTTACTAATACCCTATGATCACTAATATCATTTTCAATGGTACATACAACATGCTGTAATTCATAATTGTTAGAATACATATGATCTAAAAGTGACTCATTTGTGTTACCAGATCTAGTAGGGTACTTTGTATTACATAGTAACAAACCATAGGACATCATTAACTCAAGTAAAGGTACTCTATAAGTATCTACATAATTAATTATATTAACGTTTAAATCTCCGGTTAATATTATTTTTCTATTAGAATATAGTGACAATATTTTTTCAAGATCTTCCATCATTAGTGGACTACTTTTGTTACTGGGATTATATATACATATTACAATCATTTTTATGTTATCTTTCTTTACTTCAATCCCTAAAATGCTGTGTTCTTTTTCAATTTTATTTAATATATTAAATTGCCAAGAGTTATGGATATATATTGCTACACCTCCTCCAGTACTATCTCTATTCACATGTACTGATACATATTCTCTTATATTAAAGTAATCTATTTCCAATTTATCAACCCATGTTTCACTAATTACCAAAAAATCCACTAGCGATAGTCTATGCAATATTGTCTCTATTTTGTGTAATTTATTTCTTATGCTTCTCGCATTGATTGTTACACATGTTACACCTTCCTGTTGTAGTCGATAATATTCAGACGATAAGTATTCTAAAATAGACTCATAATAAAGATCCTTACATATAAGCCCTAATCCTAAATCTAAATAACCATCCATTTATTGCTAAGTTGCTACATAATCATCTTAACTTATTTCTTTAATAAGTCAATATCCTCTTCACTCCTAATCCATACCACTCTGTCATTTTCGCTTTTCCTTGCCAATATCTTGCAGTCACTAACCCACACATACTTAACATGTGGACGCAGATCTCTAGCTTTCTTGAAGAGGCCCTTGTTCCGTTCTGTCAAATTGTCATTCAGATATACTCTTTTGTTCCCATCAGCACCACGAGTGTCAAGTCCTACTATGTCTTTACACTTGATTTCCTTTTTCTTCTTTTTTGCTTCCATAAGCTCTTCTTTCTTCCATCTATTCTTGAGTTTTACTAAAATTGGTCTTGGAACCCCTGTTGCTCTAGTGGGAATCCTGTGTGCTACATCTATGTCTTCTTTAGAAAGTGGAACTTGTAGAGATTGTGCTAAGTTTATGATAATGTCATAAACAGAATCGTTGTTTTCTCCTGATTTCTCCAGAATTCCATGAAGCTCAAGATTGTTTCGCCTTGAGTATTGCTTTAGTTCTTCCACTTCTTCTCTTACGTTGTCTATTTCCGCTACTTTTCCAATTTTAGTCCTTACTTCGTTGATGTCCTTTTTTATGTCTTCAAAGTCACTATTCATATGGTCCATTGCAGTTCTTATTGCTTTATTTTCTTCATTTGTTTCCTTAACGTCTTTTTTGAGGTTGCCTAAGTCACTCTCCATTTTTTGCAGTAGATCAATGATTTTTTTTGTCTTGGCACGATGCTCGCAGTCTTCTCTTTTACAGAACCACTTTCCCCGCGTTTTTTTCAATGCATCACTGTCTCCTTTTGTTAAGTTTATACAGTTTTTGTGGAACCATGACTGACACTGGCCTTCACACGTTAGTCCTTCCTCCCCTCTTTTTACTTTCATGCCACACACCACACAGTATTCTCCTATAGTGTCCGACATTTTTAAGTGTTATATTTATCCGCTATCACAAACCAATTGAGCTTTTGGTATTTATTGATTGAGTATATGCGCTCACGTTATTAACACTGCACACTATTATTACAGATTCCAATTATTAGAATAATTTCATCAGCAACAGTTGAAACACTGCTTGACTTGGTACTATTGCTTAACAAGATAATTGACTTTGGAGAGTTTGCAATCCTGTTCATCACTTTAATTTGTTAACAGATTCTTACTAGCACTCATAAAATCGAACTTTCTCTTGAAATATCATCTGGATTCCCATGATAATCTACTTAAATGACTTAAAAGTACTTACTGTTTAGCTGAAACACAGATAACTGGTATAGAGAACATTCTTCCCACCTAAGTCAAACTCAAATACGGAGCACAACACCACCACAGATAAATGGTCACTTCATGTTTCATATTTTGTTAAAATTAATTGTTAAAAGTCAATTTATTACAGAGTTGCCTGATACTATCACGATCAGTTTCTACAGGATCCTTCTATTTGGTAATTTGTTCATCTTTTTTACATTATAAAATATATTGTCGATCTAATTGCTGTATCGCCGGACCAATTTTAGGAAATTTACCGGGTCAATTGGAGAATTTATTTAAGTTTATGAGGTAGAGTGATTGAAAGTCAGGTAAGGGGAATAGTAAAAGCTCAGATAGTGATTGTATTGGCTGGTTGTTTTTGATGTTGTAAGCGGTACTGTATGTGGAGGCGGATGGACTATTTCGCGTAGAGGTACACTTGTTTCACTATATGGATCCATAGATTGTAAAATGTATAGATAAATTTGAGCAAATCTTTAATTTGCTCATTTCATGTCGAGAACAGAAACCAACAAACCCCTGTGGGGCTTCTAACCCGTTCCTACTACTATCACTACCCCTACTCCTCCTCCTCCTCCTCCTCCTACTACTACTACTACTACTACTACTACTACTGCTACTCCTGCATCTACTTATACTATGGATCCGTATAGAAAAACTGCGCACCTAATAACATAATCTAACGTAACGTAATGTAATCCAACCAAATATAACCGAATGCAGTATATTTTGCTCCAGTTTTTCGATTTTCAAATTGGTCCGGCGATTCAGCAGTAATGCTATATTGTTGTTAACACATTAATTATCACTATTAGTAAATAATTACTTTTTAATATTCTGTAAAATATAAATTATACACTGTTTACCTTTGTGAATTTTTATTTCTAATTTATATCCCTCAAGAACCGAGAACCAAGGGTCTGTGGATCACAATATTTCATGCTGAGCTCGCACGCGTACCAGACTCGTTAAAGTCTATGACCATATCAACGTTGGCCAATATCGGATGAGATTAACGCGTTTTAATGAAATTTATTCATTTACCTAAGTTCAAGTCCAAATTTTCTGGACAATATTTTGAGAAAAAAATACTGCTACAGGGTAGTCAGAGCATCAATGCAACTGTGTACTGTCAGCAGTTGAGCCGTGTTCAAGAAAAAACTCCAGACTCTGGAGCCAGCACTTCTGAATCGCAAAGGGGTCCTCCTGTTACAGAACAACGCTAAGCCTCACATCGCTAGGATGACCCGGGACACCATTCTACACTTTGGATGGGAAACTATTGCATCCGTCATACTACCCGGACATTGCACCGTCCGATTACCACTTGTTCCATTCCTTGGACAATCAGCTTAGAGGACGCCAGTTCAAATCCCTAGTAGAGGTGCAAAATGCACTTGATACCTTCTTCGATTCACGGCCCACCAAGTTCTACCGCGATGGAATACATGGCCTCCCAAAACGTCGGCAGAAGGAGACTATTTTTGATCTTCCAGGTATGTCTTAGATTAAATATCGATGTTTGAAGGTGTTGGGTGAAAAAGCGACAGATCTCTCTTGGTTACCTTTATAGTTACTAAGCTCGTCAAGATCTACCACCTTATCAAGTTTGGTAAAAATTGGATGAGTTCCATCTTTCGCGCTTTAATGAAATTTCTTGATCTCACTGATTCCAAACCTAACATTGATAGCTAATAACTCAGGAACAAAAGGTCTGTACATCGTAATATTTTATATGAGCTTCCATGCATACCAAGCTTGTCAATATTTACGATCCTACCAACTTTCGTCAACATCATTTGAGTTTAACCAAATGCGACTTAGTGAAATTTCTTGATATCACTAACTTAAAACACAAATTTCATTAGCAATAACTCTGGAACCAAAGTCCCAAACACCATAATATTTAACGTGTGTACTAAATACATTGCAGTCCATAACCATACTAATTTTTGTCGTGATTGGATGAGTTTCGTCAATAGTAGGCACTACACACTATCCTTTCAATAGATCCAAATCCAAGGAGCACGGTAGCTCAGTGTTAGAACGCTTACCTCTTGTGCATTTGATCCCGGGCCAAGTAAGTTCGTGGCAGGCAACATCGTGTCCGTATATTTTCCCGGGGTACTCCCATTTCCTCCCACATTATCATTCCACGAATTCCGAAACATTTTCGAGAAACGAAAAATCATCGAAAAAGGGAAAACGAAGTTTTTCGAAAAACGTTTTTTTCGAAAAAACGAAAAACGATTTATTTTTCGAAAAACGAAAAACGAAAGATCTTTCGAAAAAACGGAAAACAATTTTTTTCGAAAAATGAAAGACGAAAAAATTTCCGAAAAACGAAAAACATTTTTTTTTTAGAAAAACGAACGAAAAAACGAGAAATGAAATTTCCGAAAATCGAAAAACAGATTTTTTTAAAAAGGCCATCCCTAATGAATACCACCGCGACAAGTCGTGGTTCTTATGATAGTTGCGTATTTTCTTCCGGAGAAATTATGAAAATAATAATAATGTAGACTCCGATGCGTAGTTTGTACGAAGATTCTAGCATCAATTTATGTGACACACATACCTCTTTTCATATAACATCGCTGCTGAACGGGACGTTAAACTCTAAATCAAAACTCAACACATACCTCTTTCTATTTAAAAATATTGTGTGGTATACAATATTCGGAATTCAAGATGGCTGCCATGATGTGCACTAAATCATTTAGCGCAGTTTATACACCAATGCCAAATTGTAACATTTGCTTTTCCTCCGTCTATGCGTCTCTTTGTTACAGCCCTGTCATAATACTTTCCCTATTTGATACATATGTAAAACATAGCACACCCAGTCTCAAACAGATAAAGTGTCAAAAATGAATTCACATTCTCATTTGTGCGAATACTCATGTCTAAGTTGAGGTGTAAAATCATAACCTTTTACATTTAAAACAATATTGTGTGATATGTAATATGGTGGGATTCAAGATGCCTTCCATGGTGACCACACTCCAAATCAATGCAATTGACATATCGTTATTATTGTTCTGCCCCAATACTTTTCAGTAACCCTGTATACAGATCCACATATGTTTTCTCACAGCAAAATTAAACTAATATTTTCCACAGAATATTTTTTATACTAATATGTATTTTTATACTTTGATCCACGAGTAGAAATGGAATTTTAGAGGTAAGAGAAAAGTCAGCAATAGATAAAGTTTGATTGGGCTATGTCACGAGAATACAAACTCAGAAAGCCGGTAGTTAGGGGCGGACTGGCTAGGGCCCTTAGGTCGCAATCGCGGCGTGGGCCCTCTAAGAAAACAATGATGAAAGAATAAAGAAAGAAAGAGAAAGAAAAGCTAAAACAAAAGAGAGCTAAATAATTCGGTAGCTCAGTGTTAGTATCCTATCAACACACACTCCTCTTCCATCCTTCCATCAATCAGTAAGTGATCTTTTTTAATAGGGTCCTTTTGTTACTAGATTTTTGGCTAGGTCCATCTGTCACTATGGTCTTTTATTATCAGAAACTGTTATTTAGTTTGTACCTGGGGCTTTGGGCCCTTCTTTCAATATATTGGACAGTTGGCGCCTTCTTTCATTACATTGAGAGGTTGGGGCCCTGGGCCCTTTATTCATTATATTGGGCAGTTGGGACCCTTCTTTCATTTCATTGAGCAGTTCGGTCTTAGGCATGTTTTTCATCATGTAGAGCTGTTGGGACCTGGGACCTTTTTTCATAATGTTGGGTAGTTGCGGCCCTTTCAAGGTTGAAGACTGGTGCCTGGTTTGTAGCTGGGTTCATATTTAACCACAGGCTGATTGGTTCTTTATGGATGTTAATACATCTTGTAGGTCTATATTTGATAATTCAAAAATGGAAAAACAGCGCATTTTTAAACATTTATTTTCTATCAAAAAATTTACACAATAACAGGAGAAAACAGTGGGAGACGCCAAGAAAGCGGGCATTTTCAACATAATGGTTCATTCTATCCAAGATGTTTCAGAGCTTAATCAGCTAGCTATAGTAATTATCTACGTTATAAACGGTCAAGTATTTGAGCGGGTGTTACCAGTTGTCGTAAACAGCTTGGGCGTCTCTGGCAAAGGGGCGAAGGAGACGCGTCCCCTCTATATTTTGAAGTACAAAATATTCAATATTTTGTTCTAATTTAATTTATTTACTAACGACAGAATAACATATAAATAATAATAATTATATTTATTTGTCATATAATATTCAGGCTGTGTAACAATTATAACAGAGTTCTTGATATGCCTCAGGGGTCCGTGAAGGTAAGCAGAAATGTAACAAATGGAATTAAAGATAATAAACAGATTGGGCTAGATAGTACCATTTAAATAACTTTGTTTGATGTTCTCCCCAAATTGTATATGCCAGAGACGCTAGTGGTAAACAGTGACACTACAATACAAGTAACTTATAATGAAATCAAAAGAGTTCTTTGTGACAAAAATGTTTTGATGTCTGATATTGTAAGTTGCTCTTTTGATGGAGCTGCTAACTTCAGTGGATGCTATTAAGGAGTTAAAGCATTACTGGAGAATGGTAATCCTGAAATCATTTACACCCAATGCATAGCTTATGCTCTTAATTTGGTTATGACAAATTCGACTGAGTAGATCCCTGAAGCTGCAAATTTATTTGAAACCAGTGCCGTGTTCTGTATGAATACTACAAAAGAAAGGATGTTTGTAAGAAAATGATTGATGCAAGCCACGAGGGACATGACAGACTACGAAACGTTCAACAAGTTTGTACAACACGATGATGGAGCAGAAACAATGCACTGAATGCAGTAGTGGACACTAACAAGTTTCGCTACGAAACATGAAGCCAAGACGAGGACGACTGTCTATTATCAAGATTTTTTTCATTTTTATTGTTCCTCAATGATGATGTACAGGACAGGGGTTTTAACGCGAAATCAAAATTTTAAGCTAAACTTTGCTGAATAAATGGACAAAATTTAACACTGTATTGTGGACTTCTGTGTTTCAGGACTTATTTACGGAAACGGAGCCTGTTTCAAAATACCTGCAGTCTCACGGATTGGACTATCTTACAACCTGGAGACTTCTAGACAATTTGCAGCAGCAGCTTCAGAAGAAAATAGAGGCAAAAGATGTCTGTTTAATGCTTTACGAAAATACAAAAATATTTTGTGTGAAAATAAATCAACAGCTTGCGCAATCTGGTGTAGAGATAGCAATGGAAAAAGACTTTCTGCGCAGAAGAAGAAAATGCCAGGAGAGCAGATGAACTGGAAAAGAACTTAAATATAAGTGAAAATGATTTATTCATAATAAAAAAAACTTCAACGAAAATTCTGAATACAGGTGTTACATGTTTCAGTGATAGATTTCAGCAGCCAAAAGAACTCCAAATACTGGAACATAAGCACTTTTCAGAAATCAAGAAGAATGTTGTATCTGCAAGAGCTTTCAGAGTTCTTGCGAAAAAAAAAACTAAATATAAAACAGGAGAAAATATACAAAGAGCTCCAGCAATTCTCTGTCGTGTATTTCACTGTCACAAAACGTTCTGGTTTTTGATGATACTGAAGAGAATGATGCCCCTGAATCCGTAGAAGATAATGATGATTATGCATCTGAGCATGCTATGGGAGATGGAACATCTTTGTACGGAATTCACGATAAGAGTGATAATGATGCTGCAAACACCTTGTATAAAAATTGTCATGTGCAGGGAAAATTTTGTACCAATTTCTGTCAGTCTAGTTGCTTTAATAATTTATACATTGCATACAAACATGCGTTGTCTCTACCATGCACACAAGTGACATGTGGAAGGTGCTTCTCAAAGTTAAAATTAGAGTAAACAAATCTCAGAGCTAGTTTGTGTGAAGACATTTTGGACACATTTTTGCTAATGAATAGGGAAAGAGACATGTTAAATTTACTGTCTGTGAACGAAGTTATTCAGGAACTCCGCAATTCATAAGCTGAACTCCAAAGAACCTTAATTTTTTAAAATTATTAGTTGTTTAGTGGTTTAGCAATGTTTATCATTTTCAGTAAAACTGTCGTGTTCATTCCACAATCAAAAGTTATTACTAGTTGTTTAGTGTTACAATTTTTAGCAAGCTGTCCTGTTCATTCCATAGTAAAAGTTATTCGCTATTATTTCTTTTTAGTGTTTCAGCTACTATACAGAGTGTCTCAAAAGTCCCATGACATACGGTAACTCTCTTATTATCAGAGTTACAATAAAATATAGGCGAGGAAACGGTCTCCAAATATGATGTCTTCAATCTAAAGTGAAAGAAGTTTTCAAATTGGACAAGCTGCTTGGGCTGTACACTCTATATGCGCCCAATGTTACATGAAAATGCAACGTTACCATTTACCCGGACCCACAACATAAATGAATGAAGTTACTGTCTATTAAAAACACTATATTTGTAGGCGGTTCTCCCTCCTTTCCTATTTTCCATGATAATAACACAGTTATCCATGTCATGGGACTTTTTAGACACCCCGTGTGGCAATACAATAATAATTATAAAATATTCTCTTGAAAGTTTATGTTTCTGGAAATCCTGTGCTTGCTGTGACATCAAATTTCCAATGACCAATGATAAATTATAGCTTGAAAAAACTATCAAGTAACAACGAATTTACAACTGCATAACGCGATGGCTCATCGCAGATGTTCATTGTGCGCAGTGGCGCAACCAGGATTTTATTTCGGGAGGGGCCAAGAATATCCAGTACAATAGTATGCAAACGATGTGCTGCACCATTTGATGTGGACAAAATTGAAATTTTGAATTCTCCTCATTACAAGCAATCTAGTTATCCTTATTATTAACATGCTAAAAAATCTGAAAATGAAAATTCCAATTCACAAATTTCCTATTATTAACGGTTACAAGTTTTAAAATTTGCGCTATAATAATTATTGTGAACATCTTTATTTTTGCATAAAATGACACACTATTTACTAACATTTATTACTCTAAGAAATTAATGTACGGGTTTTCACTGGGCATTTCTCCTTTCGTACAGTGCTTTGACTTAATTCAATATTCATTTATGCTTTGATCTATTTTGAAATTTCACCAAAATTTGTCTGCAGCGCTACTGTATAAGATAGACTAGGTTTGTTTCGGAGAGGGCATGGGCCCTCGAGTTCATAGCTGGTTGCGCCACTGATTGTAAGTTATTTTAGAAATTGGTGTTATAGTCTGAGGGCCCTCCATAGTAACCGCGGCCTAGGCCCTAATACACCCAGTTCGCCTATGACGGGAGTGCAAGCAAACTTTCATGGAGAACGACCTAAGCGATAGCGATTGTTCCAAAACAATCAACAAGCAAACAAAACTAATATTACTATTCAAATTTCCTATTTGTTACTAATAACCACAGATATATTTCCTTCATTTGCACAAACACTTCAACTTACTAAGGGGACACAATCCTCTTGTGCATGCCGGATCTCCACTCTTGCTTTGATCTCAAGCTTTTTACGCGTGGAACCGTATTTACCGGGCCCTTTTGGCGCCGGGTCTTTCTGTCTTGTGCCTTTTTGACTCGGGCCTAGTTGACGCGTGGCCGTTTTGATCCGTGCCCTATTGTAGTGGTGCCCCTTTTGTTCAGGGCCCGTTTGACGAAGTTTCTTGTTGACTCTTGCCCTTTTGTCGCAGAAGCCTTTGGAGCCGGGCTCTTTTGATGCAGCGTCCTTATGACTCGGCTCCTTTTGTCGCGGATCCCTTTTGACCTGGGCCTTTTAACGCAGAGCCATTTTGTCGCGGAGACCTTTTACCTAGGCCCTTTCGACGCAGGGCTGTTTTGACTCAGGCATTTTGTAGCGGGTCCCCTTTTGACTCGGGTCCGTTTAACGCAAGGCCCTTTTGACTCGGACCCTTTTGTCGTGGGACTCTTTTGACCAAGGCTCTTTTCATGAGGAGCGTTTTGATTCGGCCCCTTTTGACTCGGGCCCTTTTGTTGCGTAGACCTTCTGACCCAGACCCTTTGACAGCGGACCATTTGACTCGGGTCCTTTTGTAGCGGGACCACCTTTAAATCGGGCCCGTTTGACGGAGAGCCCTGGCGGCTCGAGCCCCTTTGTAGTAGGAACCTTTTGACCCGGGCCTTTTGATGAGGGGTGTTTTGATTCGGGCCCGTTTGACGCGGGGCATCCTGACTCGGGTAATTTTGTCATGGACCTTTTGACACGGGTCCTTTAAATGAGGGGCGTTTTCATTCGGGTCTTTTGACTCAAACCCTTTTTTTGCGGAGAGGTTTTGACTCGGGTAATTTTGACGAGGGCCAGTTTGACTTCGGCCCCTTTGTAGCGGGGCCCCTTTTAACCCGGGTCCGTTTGAAGCAGGGCCGTTTTGACTCGGGTCCTTTTGTCGCGGGCAATTTTGACTCTGGCCTTTCGGTCTTTTCCCTTTTGTCGGGCCCTACTGACATGGAACCATATACATAACGCAGCAGCTGAAATATCTGGGGCAGGGGGCCTGGGGGAGTATGAGTAAATCGAAGATACAGCGATCCAGGGTGCAGTAGAATTAATCACATCACTGTTCATATCAATTTTTTTCTTTCGACATCATATTGGAGATGAATGTTCTGACTAATAGGCTGCAGCGGCGAAAGACGTTATACGCTATCAATAATAAATGTTATGACTGTTAATATATATAGGGAATAAAACGAAAAACTCTATATCGGTCTCCCCCCCCCCCGTTGGAAAAAAATCCTGCGGGCGTTAGTGATTATGATGTTGCCTAGTTACTGTATTATATTATTCTATACACGGAATAAATACTTATGTGTTTTAATGTGTTTTATATAATAATAAGAACCTTATCTACATTTATTACGGCCCTTGCTTTACGACAACGAAACATATCCATGTTCAGCGTAATCAGTTTCCATTCTTAAATAATTACAGTGAGGCGAATGAAATAATTCAAGCCCGAACATGTCGTAGTGAAGAGTGAAGAGTGAAAAGCGCTAGTAGCAGTTGTTAGCAGTTTCTAACTTAACATATAAGACAATAATTTGAAAAACTTAGAATACAAATCTTTTCAGAGATGACAGTGCACTGATGCTTTAAATCTATTCCCTTACTCCCTATACCTACGTTATTCCCCTAGTCAAAATAAAAACTCTTCAAAGTTAATCACAATTTCTTATGCAACCATCCCTTCCTTAGAGTACTGCGCTGTCACATACCCGTCACGGTGATGTAAAAGCAATTTTGGCGACGAGGATACATTGCTACTTCATGTTTCATTCCAAGGAAGCAAGGATACAAATATGGAATACCAATGGGGTGATAAATATGGAATAGTATTCCATAATTCTATCTCTCACTATTTCCTTTTATTTTTCCTTTTTATTTGTATCATACGTACATTCCTTCATCCAAAAATAAAGAGTGTCATCAGAAACAATGGGCCATCTTCTAGGTCAGAAGTAAGTAAATGGCACACCTAAAACAGGCCAAATATTATTATGTTCCCAGATCTACTCTATTTAGGCTTGTAAATTAATATCGGCACTTTATACTTTAGGAAGTTGCCAAAAACAATACTTGGACGCAAAACTGTATTACCTATAAAGTTGGAAAATCTGCTAATTTAAATTAGTGGGATATTTATTGCTAATGGAAAAAATATTAGTTCTTCACGAAGACTAACGCTAAGAATATCGCTATAATATAATAGAAGAGGTATAAAAATAAATGTCTGACTAGTCCTGAGGAAATAATACCAGTTCAAAATCCTAGAAAGCAGTTGGGCAGCAGAGGAAGAAAACCAGAAACAGCTGCAGTTTTGACATCTTCACCATATAAGAATGCTCTTCAGCAGCAGAAGAAAAGAAACCCAACAGACAACCAACAGAAAATAAAAATCCAGATAATAAACAATACACGTATAGGACAAGGAGAACAGTACAAATGAGCCCACAGCTACCTCAAGATACCGTGAACGAAGTAACAAACGTCTAAAACGACAGAGAGAGAGCTCTTCCAATTCATCAAAAGAATGCGATATCAATTTCGTCTTTAGACTTTTCTCAGCCAGACGATGAAGATATCCCAATAATCCTGATGCCGAATGTCTCTTGCGGTGGAAAATTCTCACAAGATAATCATGGAGAGCAATGAGTGATGTGTTTTATGTGTGAATTATGGTGCCACGTAGAATGTTTTGGATATGAACGAGGATGTTGTCATATTTGTGACTTTTGTATTAATAAATAGATTATTACAAGTATTCCATATTTAGACCCATTTACTTAAACAGAAAAAATCGCATGTTATCAGTAAATCATTAATATCTACCTTAGTCTTATTCATGTGACGATTGTAACTCCTTAGTGCTGTAGTAAACATTCTATTTTACCTTCTGAAGTATATTTTTCTGATATTTTCAGTTTTTGTGACGAGTAATTACTTAATTAGTAAATGGTATTCCATATTTATATACTTTCCTCTACATATTTACTTTTCAATCTGCCTAGAATAGAGCAGAATAATTATTGGCGATACAATTAGGTGTACTGAGCAGTACTATTGAGAAATTTCTGTTGACTCTAGATGGTAAGTCTGTTCTTAATGTTAGTTTTGATTATTACTTCCTTACTATAGTCTTCATTGACTTCTATAAGGATCTACCATAGTCCTGTATAAAGTCATCCTACCATTGAATCTCCCATGTACTTCTGATTCGGGCCAATTTGAACCAAAATTGAAATCAAAGTTATTTATAACCTACTTAGGTAAGTCAGATGAATCGCTCTGTTTTTGAGAATATGATTCCTAACCTAAAAGTAGAAAAAAAAGAGATACCTACAACGATATCTGATTGCATGATATTTTAATGGGAACCTCAAATCTTTCATTATTCTGCAATTGCTCGCCAATTACTTCCTTAAGAGCGATAAAGTTTCTATATAAGAATGTTCACAACTAGCATGAATGAAGCAATTTTCCGTTTGTGACCGCAAAGGGGTGTGACCGCAGTTTTAGTACTTTTGAGAAAATCGAGTTTAATAACGTGGCAATTTTTATTTTCACAATATCTTCTCAATGTTTTGTCCTGTGGAAACGATATTTAAGTTTCAATTCAGGTTTACGGAATAGAATATGGAAATCTAACAGTCTTATTTTTGAACATGGTTATTTTGTGTATCCGAAAGGGAGAACAAAGTTGAATATACTGTAGATAAAGTCAGTTATTCCCTTTTAGCTCCAACAATATCAAAATTGTCAGCTGATAAATTTAGTTACGCTGTTTTTGCCAAACAATATCAAAAATCTAGCCGATAAATTAAAACCTGATAATTTTAAAATGAACATCATACAGTATTTTATGTTCAGGAAATTTAATAATATGGTCATTTTCTTGTATTAACGTGTAAAAAATCTACAGAATAACTAAAAATGACATTACATTCCAAAGAAATAAAAAAATAACATGTGAACAGTGCTTTAACGTTAATCGTCCATATCTGTTCTATAAGTTTTAAATTGCAATCTTCACTAACATTTTTTACTCTAACGTTACGGAATTTGTAACATAATTACAGTCATAGTGCAGTCTTGCACTCACTGCATACAGTCAGACTCATCAGACTCGTCTATATCTGGTTCTAGGAGATGGTCCTTCATTGATAAAGATGTAGGTAATGATGAGTAATACTGCTGACAGAAAGAAGAAATTACATCTTGACATAACTGAAGAAGTTCAGTTTTCTTGGTTTGGGAAATCGGGAACTTATTTGAATATGCAGACTTTCCCATGCTGAAAATGTGACCTCATCGCTGAGGGATGTCAACTTGTAAGTATTCACTATCATAACCATACTTCACAGAAAAGCACATTTCGTGTTCCTTTATAACTTTTACATATACAACATTTTGAAATTTAGCTTTGTCACCGTCCTCAGTTCCCCAGAGATGACCTGACAAACAGGAAGCCAAGTGTTTATTGTCTATTAAATCCATATGGGAAAGTTCAATCAATTTAAATGGATTTCTCTTCCTGGTCATTGCAATAACATTTTTTCACTCATGTACGGAATATGTTTTTATGTTTTTCTTTGGATGTTCAATAGCGGCATGCATAGCATCGCACTACATGTAAATGTGGTCCTTTTCAAGAAATTTTCGTTGTGTGGTATTTATTTTGAATTTACTGTGAACTGCGCAGTAGAGTAGGAACATTTGTATTGGTTGCTGTTTCGTCCACAACAACTATGTTCAATGGCGTATTTACGATTTTGTGTCGGGGGCGCTTTGCTAACTTTATTCCCGGAAATGCAAAACTTCTGTAAGAAATTTCATTTACTTAATATAGAAAATAAAATTTCGAAGAGGGTCTTGAGCCCGGAGGCCCCCCTTAAATGCGACATTGCATATAGCTATGTGGAACGGATAAAATTTGAGCTGGTCGCTGGTCAACTAAAACAAGTGAAATTTTATTAGGGGGTAATATAGAACTTTTAATTAAGCACGGTTTTAATCAAAAGTGTACACCTGGCCTAAGTCTTAGGGGAAACAACTAGTTGTACTGAAAAATTGTCTGTTACATTTAATTTCAGTTACAATTTGCATTTACACGTTTTCCCAGAACGAAAACTTTAAAATTAAGATTATATGTAGCAAGAAGACGGGTACAAAATTTTAGCATTATATATATATATATATATATATATATATATATATATATATATATATATATATATATATATATATATAGAGAGAGAGAGAGAGAGAGAGAGAGAGAGAGAGAGAGAGAGAAGGCTATATACATTTGCAGTGGCTTTTGTTTCGGGAGAGGCTTGAGGAACGGATAAGAAACATTTGTGTTGTAGGTGCGATGTGAAAAAATGATCACAAAATTATTTCGGAATTGGCTGGAGCCCGGTATCCACCCCCTCAATACGCCACTGACCATCGGAGAATTATGAAAATTAAGTACACTTTCAGGACGTAACCCGGGTAACTTCCACAAATATATTCCTATTTCATTTTAACTTCTTCGACCTTCGAACTCAGGCCACAAAAAACAATATACATCATTAGGTGGTCTTTGTTGTTACACTGTAAAGTTGTAAATATTTAGCTTTCGTTTGTAGTACAAAATACTTACACCCAGTTTCAAAAAGAATATACGCATTTCGAATGCATATATTTATTAAATTTTAAGACTTACGAATATGAAATTTTACACACATATTTAGGAATCTCTCAAGTTCAAATCACAGTTCAAAGTTCAAATTACAGATGTACAATATGTCCTCCATCAGAGACACGAACAATATCACATCGATACTCAAATTCCTCCCATACAACATGTCCTGCGACACTGATGTTATGGCAGTACGGACCTGGTTCTTCAACTCTTCCAGGTTCTGTGGGAGTGATGGTACATAAACGTAGTCTTTAACGAAACCTCACAGAAAGAAGTCACATGGAGTCAAATCTGGTGACCGTGGAGTAGGGATGGCCAGACGGATCCGGATCTCGGATATCCGGATCCTATAAGATCCGGATCTCGAATCCGGATCCGAAATTTCGGATTTTGGATCCGGATCCGAAGTTTTGGATCTTGGATCCGGATCCGAAGTTACGGATATTGGATCCGGATCCGAAGTTGTGGATATTGGATCCGGATCCGGATACCGGTTCCTGGATCCACACCCGAAATTTCGAAGTTCAGATTCGGACTCCTGTTTTGAAAATTTTAAGCCTTACATTGAGACCCAGAACTAAAATATCCATATGTATAAAATTTACTAGGTGAATTTTATCTAACTCAGTGGGAAGACAATTCAATTTAAATGACAAAAGATTACATCAAAATCTCATTTTCACATTTTTCGGGGTTAAACCACTGTTGCGCACACCCCATCATTTAGTCTTTAGTATATCTTTAAACGCACTACAAGTATGTCACTTGCATCTCAAGTCAGTAGTTGTATAGATCTACATTTTGTTATATATTAATCGAGTTAGGATTAAAATTATATTGTTTGTGAGACCTATGATAATATTTTCAGATTGAGTTATAACGTTGAAAAATTGCATAGTAATGCTGCATATTTTCTTTGTGCCACATTGGAAATTAATGTAGTCTATCTTATACAGTCGGCTCTTATGATTAATTCAATGATCTGAACTCCTGCGGCATTACCCTAAAATCATGGATGTCTCTGAAATTTTCGTCATCATTTCTAATTTATTTTATTACGAGCAAAATAAATATCATAAGCGGTATTTTACATAATAAATATAGACGCAGATCAGTCAGTTGATTGCTTAAACTTTATAGCAAAGCTATTATATTTCTAAGACACTGGCGGCCTTAGAACAAAATCCATGGCTTTCCCATAAAATCTTAAATCTCTCTATATAAAAAGGGCAAAGTCCTGAGTGAGTGAGTGAGTGAATGACAGAAATGTGTACAGTTTATTGGCTTTGTAACGTAGAATACCACTAAGGAAGGACTTTGGGAAATTCGATGAGGAAGGGGGGAAATAGGGTGGAAAATATTGATGATTCTTGACGTTAGATACTTCAAATTTGGTATTTGGGTTTCTCATTGAAAATAATTTGATACTTGTTTAAGTGTTTTTTGATATGTAAATTAAAAGGGGCAAGGAAGATGTAGAAAGTAAAAGAAGGGGTAGTAATTGCAATTATTGCAATTAGTATAATAATATGCCTATATCTCGGAACCTTAAAGGGTTAGAAACATGGAATTTGGCATTTGGACTTCTCACTTAAAATAATTAGATACGTATTTCAACGTTTTTTTGATATGTGGCCCAGAAGGGAAGAATGGCGAGAAGAAAATTAAGTGGGGATTACAATTATTGTATTAATATGTTCAATCCTTTAAGGTTAGAGACTTCAAATTTGGTATATGCATTTCTCATTGAAAATAATTTGACATGTGTTTCAGTGTTTTTTGACGTTTTAGTAAAAAGAAAAATAGAAGAGATGGAAAGGAAAGAGGGTGGGGATTGTAATTATTATAATAACATGTCGATATCTGGGAACCTCTGAAGGATAGGAGCATAGAATTTGGTATTTGGACTTTACATTTGAAATAATTAGGTATGCACTTAATAGTTTTTTGATGTATGTCTTAGAAGGGAATAAAAGGGGTGGGGAAAAATAATTTTATATCTCGGAATCCTGGAATGTTAGAGAAATGAAACTTGTTATTTGAACAAAAATTCGTTATGAAATGAAATCCTTGAGTTTTACGTCCCATGCTTATGCCGGTTAGGCTAAAGGAGACGGTGATTATGAGAAATAAATGAAATTAAGAAAGTGGGAGGAAACGAGAAAACCCAGAGAAAACCCACGAGCACGGTGTTTCTCCACCAGAAAGTCCACACGGCGCGAGTTGGATCGAATCAGGGACCCCAAGCACCGGAGGTAAACGCTCTACCACTAAGCCACCGCGCCCCCTTAAAAATTCGTTATGTTTGCAGGCGTATGATGTGCGAGGCCGTAGACCGAGCAAATGTGTGGACTGGGGGGAAAGCCCCCATGTACTCGCACTAAAATTCGGTATATCTCGGGATACCGGAATGTTATTACACACAACTTGATATTTGAACTGAGATTCGGTATGGTTGTAGGTTTACGAGGTATGAGGTCATAGGCCGATCAAATGAGATATCAGAGGGTCTAAGGGCAAATCCCCAGACATTTCGTTTTAAATTGATTATGATTAGAGGCTTCTGTGGTGCGAGGCCCTAGTAACGGGGGTCTAGTGGCGAAGCCCACAACTAGCCGAGGTATATTAAGTATCTAAATGTATTTGCGTAATGACTGGAAATTGCATGTATGCCTGTGGACAAAATTGCATAAGTAGCCACGAGAAATGACAATCCTTTAAAATAAAAATTTTAAAAAGCCACCAAAATGTACTCTAGAATGAGTTGTATATTATGTTCGCGAAGGGGTGAATCCAGAACGGACTCCTGGAGGGGGCAGATGGATTCTTAGGGGGCGGTTGGGGATGCTAGCAGTGAAAAATTACTTAGATGATCTGAAATTGCCAGAAATTCCTACTAAAGTACGCTGTTAATGGTGGCGCTGGGTAGGGGCGAACGACTTTTCGCCCTCTCCCTGGATCCGCCTATGTGTTTACATGAATGATATAGCTCCTTATACAACCTATGCAGAGTTAATAGTAGTGGATTACTAATTACAAAGATACGTGTTACTGCTCGAGGCTCCATATGGTATTTTGTATACACATACAGCTACATTAATACATTAATTGCCATTTACAACTTTATCTCTACTACAATTCTTAATACTAACTGGGGTGGTACGGTCAAAGAGAAACGTATTTTTAAAGAAAGAAAAAAAAGCTAATCAAGAGCAAAGAAAGGAAGTTCCTCCTTAATTTGATTTGATCTATATTTTATGGGCTGTTCTATTAGCAATGGCCTAGCACATCACGATTAGGAAATGGCCTTATTCAGTGACCACAATAACTCAGAAAGAATTAGGAAAGTAAGCAGCCTGAGCATAATGAAGAAGCTTGGGCTTGAGACTAAGGTTTCATCCCAGCATTTGACTAGTATTACAGAAAACAAAGGACAAATTTCCACCAGGACGAGCGCTTTAAAAAAGATTTACTACCTTTTCGGTCAAGTATTTCCACTAGAATCGAATCTGACAAAGTCGACAGTTTTACTCATTCGAATTTGGAGTAATTGTGACATATTAAGGCACGAAAACCAAATATCAACAGAATGAAGAGAACGCAAAGCTGTCATATGATCAGATACCAAAAGTGTCTTAAAATTTTCATTTTAAGCATAGGAATGAAAATCTCTTTGTCAATAATTTCGAAAATTTTGCTCATTCGGAACACCCGAATTTACTGACAGGGAGTTTCGGATCCGGATCCAAAATCCGAAATATGAGATCCGGATCCAGTGTCCGGATATCCGGATCCAAAAATATCCGGATCTGGCCATCCCTACTGTGGAGGCCAGCCGAGACATGCTAAATCGCCAGCTCCTTGACGAAAAATCTAATGGTTCGGTAGAGATTTATTCAGATATTCACGCACTTGGCCATTAAAGTGAGGGGGGCCTCGTCTTTGAAAAATGAAGTAAAATGAAGTTGTTTTCTTGCAGTCTCGAAAACAACCAGTTTTGTAACATAGCGAGATACCGCAGAATGTTAACCGTGTTTCCATTAAAGAAGAATGAACCGTAAACATATGATCGGGATATCGCACAAAACACATTGACTTTGGGCTATTCTGGTACATGTTCAATGACTGCATGTGGGTTCTGAAGGCCCCAAATTTGAACATTTTGTTTGTTTACCTGACCACTAACACGGAAAGTCGCTTCATCACTGAACACGATGCGTTGTGCAAAAGTGTTATCATTGTCAATAGCATCCAGAATCTCGTTACAAAATGCCACACGTTTGCGTCATCAGGACGCAGAGCTTGTAACAACTGTAACTTGTACGGCTTCATAACCAACCGATGTCTCAAAACACGCCAAATTGTTGTTGTCGCCACTTGTAACTCCCGATTAGCACGGCGAGTTGATTTTGAAGGTCTACGTTGGAAAGCAGTTTGAATTCGTGCAACTTTTTCTTCAGGAACACGAGAGTGACCAAGACTCTTTCCTTTACATACGCATCCTGTATCTAGAAACTGTCGATACCATCTGCTCATGTTCCGCCCATTTGGAGGATTAATTTGGTACCTCAACCTGAAACGTCTTTGCACTGTAATCACGGAATTGCACTTCGCAAACTCGAGAACACAAAATGATTTCTGTTGCTTAGTAGCCATTTTAAACGTATGACGGTTACCAAGCAAAACAGAAGACAACTGACATCTAGCGGCTGTTAATATAAACTAGACTATGTATTCGTTTCTCCAATAGCCGAGCCGAGGCGCAGCGATGGATAGTTTGAACAAAATAATTCTTCGTAATACGTATATTCTTTTTGAAACAGGGTGTACTTCAGAATATGGAGTATACTTAAAATACATATTGCATGTCTATTGTAAAGGACTGGAACTAGGAAACCTTTGTTGCATTTTCCTTAACTCTTAACTTTTCGTTCTGTGCGCGTGTTTTCCTTTACATGTCGGCATCATATTCTAATTTCAAATCTGTTTTCTTTACTTTTTGATGTTTAAACTTGTTAGAAATTATACACTGAACCTTTCTGGGTTCGTAAGATAAAATTCACTGTTGAAAATATTATGACAAGCCCATTTACTTGGTTGTGTAGTTAATCCTTGTTCCTGACAATATTCCTTGTATAAATTGTACATTCTTCTAATGTTTAATAGTGCTTCAATATATTCACGTGAAGATTGTTATCTACATAATGGGGTCCCATTCTTGGAAAACTTCAAATATGCTCTTTCACTCTTTCTTTCTCACTTTTATCAATTGCTTTACATGTCGTGTGTTTGTCACGTTGATCAGAAATACCGATGATACCTATGTAATTAGGCTTATTCACTGAATTGCTGACAAACTTTTCCGAACAAGAAGTGTTGTCATAAATAGTGTTTTGCATACTCTAATTCGATTATTGTAAACAGTCTAAAATCACTGTAATGACTGGGTACGTTTACGTTTATTTCCATGGCTCTTTCTGAGATCTCTCTTCAAAACCATCGATGATTTTTAAAAAATCACGTCGTCTAACATCAGATGCCAAACTTTGTCTAACCATTCTGCTTAACTTACTCTGTTGTTCACGGGATAGTTTGTCCGAATGTTTATTTATGTACTTGTAAACAATAAAAACAGGTTCTCGCGCAAAAACAAGCTTTCCGGAAACACTCACATACTATAATCCTCTGCCACGCTTACTATATCCGACATTCTTCTTCCACATCTCAGGATTTGCCTTTCGTTTTCTTGTTTTCTTGTCTTATTGTTTCTCTGGTGATTTACTAGTTTCTTCTCTTACTCCAGAATCAGATTCTTCTTGAATTATTCTTGTTGCAGTTTTAAGTACATGAGACTCGTTAGATAACTCGCCTTCATCTCGAAATGAAACAATGAAACATCCAAGATAACGAAATGTATAACATGTATAACAAAAATAGAGAGAATGAAGGAAAGAAAGAATGAATGGAACCCATTCAGCTTCTCCCTAAGTGTCCTTTCCTGTTCGGAAATACAAGGGCGCAAATCCCATTTTTCGCATCAAAAGTCTCTATATTTAAACAAAGAAACCTAAATTTAACTAACACAAACAACTCCTAATACTTGTGTCTGGAGAAAGGAAATAGTTTGACTCGAATTAAATTTCTGATTTCAGGTTAATTAAAATTATTTTCTTTGCTTACTTTGGATCCAACGACAAATTGGATTTGTGCCCTTGTACTTAGGAATACGCAACAACTATACATTTGCAGCTTTGAAAATCTCCAAGTTTTTGTCTTGTAAACGAATGACATTCTGTCAAAACACAATTTATATTATCGGTTGTAGGAAGATTCTACCTTCAATTTATGCGTCACACATACCTCTTTCTATTTAAAAATATTGTGTGATATACGACATGCGGAATTAAAGATGGCTGCCTTGATGTACACAAAATCATTCAAAGTAATTTGAACATTAATGCCAAATAGTAACATTTGACCTTCCTCTTTGGTAGTGCTCTGTTCTATTACTTATGTAAAACATAGCACATCTTGCTCAAACAGATGACGTGTCAAAAATAAGTTCATGTTCTTATTTTTGGGATTATTCAAGCCTTAATTATAGTGTAAAATTATAACATTTTACGTTTAAACATTATTGAGTGATATGCAATATGGCGGAATTGCATATCACCCAATATTTGTTTAAACGTGAAAGGTTATACCATAGAGACAAATAATAATCAATTGCTCATACGTAAATTCCGCTTACCACTCATAAAAATCTGAGCAATGTTCCATTCCGTGATCATTAACAGTTGGCTGAGCTGTAATTGGTCTACAATTAATGCTAGAAAAAATATATTTTATAACATTTCCCTGACTCTCTCTGATTTTCAGTCTTTCTCCCTAATTTTCTCTGACCTGCACCATTTTCCCTTATTTCCCCGACCAATCGGAACCCTGTAATAACCACTGATATTTTTCCTTCTTTTGGAAAAACATTTCAACTTACTAAGGGTACACTATCTCTTCGTACATTCCTGTTTTCCACTTCTGCTTCCATTTCAGGTTTTTTGGCCGTGGAGTCATTTTTACCCGGGCCCTTTTTTCTCGGGGCACATTTGACATGGGGCCCTTTTCGCTCGAGGCTGTTTTGACTCGGGCCTCTCTGTCTTCGCCCTTTCGTCCGGGCCCTTCTGACATGGAATCACCCTTGCAGACTCTTAATTGTGATAATAAACTTTGTTTTGGGCTTTATGTGTTTAAACAATATGTTTTTACATACAAATTCGAGCCTTACTTATTACGCAATGTGTTCGCATTTAAGCAAAATCAATCAAACTGCTATATTTAAAGTATAATTTAAAGAATACTTCAAAGTGGAAATTAAGTGGAGGCAGAAGATAGCCATAGAACATTAGGAGGGGGAAGTAGGTAACTTCCTTCATAAACAACTCCAGAGCAGTGGTTCTCAACCTAATTCCTATCACGACTCCCATTTTATCACATCCTCTTGCCAGTGACCCCCGTATAATTTCTGGTTTGTAATAAGTTTGTGTGGGATTTTCAATATAATTGCGGAGATCTCAGGATATCCATCTATTTCTATAATAGTAGAATCCATTTCTTGAATAGTGGATACAGTAACTTCCCTAAAAGTGAATAGATTAAAACGAAATTTGGTCAGTTTATTCCTAAGGTTGCCAGACGTCTGGGTTTGACCGGAACAGCCCCGGTTTTGAAGGGGTCATCTCGGCCAGTTTCGTGTTTATTCCTGATCAGACGGAGAAATTTAGTTTCTAGTCGCCAAGTTATTTAATTACTTCTAGTATACCCCTTTTTCATTAGGGAAGTTTAATGGGAAAAACAACAGTGACAGGATTAATGCTCTGCAAAATGAACTTTGCAATGACTAGCAGTGAATTCCTTAATAAAACAATATGTGCTTTTTGAGAAAGGTTCATTCAAGTGGAAAATATAAGTGTGAACATATTGGTTCTTCCTTTCCTCCTCGTTTTGCGGATGTTAAACTATTTTCTGTTCCACATAACCTGATAGTGCTGTAGAGTATAAGAAGTTTTCCCCCCACCACGCTCAAGAGCAAGTGCAAAAAACGCGAATGTTGGTGTTCCCTCTTCTACCATCAGCCCCCTCATACGGAAGTATTGAGTGTATCTAAATGTGTCTAAATAGTAAATTGTAAGTTGCATAATAACACTACATATTTTAAAACACTTAATTACATTTACCTGTATTAGTGAGGAAAGTAATACATTTGTTAGTACAATGGAAATTTTATTGAACAGTTGTATTGCTTATATTTTTTTCTTTAGGCATTTGGGGTTGTGACATAGTGTTGGAATGGCAAGCGATGGCAGGGTTGGTAATTAAGTGGGTATTTACTGTACTGATACAATAATTTCATAATATACAATCGAAAACCAAGTACAATAGGTATGGATACAGTATCAGAGCACCAAAAGTGAAGCAGAAGACGTCGACACTGGTATCAGATTTGGCAAATGACGATACCCGGTATAGTTAGCGTGGCGGCCACCCGCTGAAATGAGCGCTATTGCTGCTAATGCGTTAGGATCGCTTTTATGTACAGATTGTAGAAACAATATTTTTAGCGCTGCATGGAATATACTATCATCATAATCGGATGGATTATAAACAGTGAGCATAAACGTTATTTCATTATGTACTTACAAAAGAATTGTGAAGAGTGCATATATTGACTCCTGGAATAGACCTGCTACCGCTAACAGCAGTAATTGTAGGAAGAATTTCTCTTTGAGCTCCTTCCTGTACAGATGTGATGGATGTATCTTGCACATGTGATGCTCTTTCTGTATCGCCATAGACAGGATTCAAAATATCATAACCTCTTCTACGTAGTACCGAATTTGACAGATCTAGAAGTGGGTCTTCAATATCTACGGACTCACTAACCTGTTAAGTAAAGGAAACAATAAATCTGGTGTAATTGCATATTTAACAATCGAACGGCAATTTATCTCTAATGATGACAAGTAAAACGCATTTACAAGTTACATATGAATATAGGGGTAGGTCCACATGTATGTAATCGATTTTGGAAAACTCATCCTGGGGCGTACAGTCATGTTCACACCAGCAGTGTTGTTTAATATGCCTACCCTGGCTATAGGCAATAGGCCAACACAGGAATTTCCATTTCAATTCTCGGATTGAGAGACATCTGATCGAGGTTTAATTTGATCCTTAAATATTTGAGCTTTATGTCCCATACTTCTGTCGGATAGGTTAAAGTGCACTGCGATGGTGAGAATAAATTAAGTAGTAGAATGAAGAAAGTGGAAGGAGACGGGATAACCCATAGAAAACCCGCACATATTGTGTTCGTTTTCCATAAAGCGCACTTGGCACGAGCTGGGATCGAACCAGGGACTATACGTATCAGAGGTAATGCTATACCACTGAGCCACCGCGTGTCCTTTGTTGTTAAGTTATAGCAGGGTGTGAGATCCTGGTGAGACGTTGGAAACCCCAGTAAATATTTTGGAAGAAAAATCACGAACTAAAAACTTTCTTGGGAGAGAATAAAGTGAAATAACGTCCGCAATTTGCAAAATATTTACAATCATTCATATGTTATTAACATGTATTTCATTTCGAATGATTGGGTGAAGTAATAGTCAGCGGTATAATTCCTAATGTTGCATAGTTTAACATTTATGGATGCTCAAGGAAGTGAACTTTCTATATCGAAACCTTGTCGTGAAAAAGTTCGAAGAGCATTTTTTTTCTGCTTCACTTCGATTTCATGATTCTGCACAATGAGTTAAAGTCATGTGCGATATACTCGCATTCGTTATTAGCTCTCGGTGTAAGCATAGGCGTATATGTACGTATGTATGTGTGTGTGTGTGATAATTTCTTTCTCGGTAACTACTGATCGGATATAAACCAAACTTAATATGCAAGTAGCCCATCGCCTAAGGAAAATTTTTGCTATACTTTGTAGTTTCCCTCTGATCCCTAGGAGTGCTGAGAGTGACATGTAAAAAATAGAAAACGGTTTATGTTAGCGTCGAATTCATAAGGGGTTACCGAAACTAATAGTCATATTTCCTATGACATTTAAATCCAATTTCAACACTATCGACACGGGGTTTTAGAGAGGGTCACATGTAAAAATAATCAAAAACAAATTATATTAGTGTCGAATCAAAATTTCACTGGGTGAGTCGTTGGGATGAACATTGACACTCCCTCAACATGGGCAGGCCCGTTTTAAGCAGTACTAACGCCCTGCAATAAGACAAGTATAGGGTATCCATTACCTTAAGGGGGCAGACTGCTAAAAATGATACAAAAGTTAACGGTTCTTTTTTTACCCGTTTTTCGTAAGTAAAAATGAGATAGTGAAATGAAACTTACCACAGTAATAGATAATGTTATTCTACATCCGAAAATACGAATCATAAAAATTTTCAGTGCTACCACCCATAGAAATTAATTGTGACCAGGGGCGCAGTGACTCAGTAGTACATCGTTCACCTCCGGTGCTTGGGGTCCCTGATTCGATCCCAGCTCGCGCCCTGTAGACTTTGTGGTGGACAAACACCGTGCTCGTGGGTTTTCTTGGGGTTCTCCCGTGTTTCCTCCCACTTTCTTCATTCCACCATTTTACTCATTTCTCATTATCACCGTCTACTTTAGCCTAACCGGCGTAACCGTGGGACGTTAAGCTTAAAGATTTCATTTCATTTTACAGTGTGACCAGAATATGAATTACCCAAAAATCTAGGTTAAGGCAGGGCTAATCCACGCCAAATCGTACAGCGAAAATGCAATTTTATACCCGACCATCTCTGATTGCAATGAAATTTGGTTTACAGTATCTTTAGACAAATATAAGAACCCGTATTTTTTATTTTGCCCATAAGAACCCGTATTTTTTATTTTGCCCATATTAGCTCTGGTTTGGTTTTGACAGCCTTCGAAAGAGAACTCTGCCCGACGATTTGTGTATGCTGCGATAAATGAACGGCACGTCACTCGGAACTTCAACTGAGCACCATAAGGCCACGTTTGACCCAAATGTATTCAAATTCATCAGACTAAATGGAACTTGCATGAGGATTTTACAAATCAGGTCTCCAAAACGGCATAATGATATTTCCAAACCATGAAATTTAGTTTCAAAATGGCGAAATAGAATTTTTCAAAGGTACTTATTAAATTATGCATAACTTTTTTCTCTAAGCGGGGAATTCAATGCGTAAATGCCGGTTAAGGGAGTACATAATGCTCTATTAGGAGAATAAAAATATTCGTGGGTTTTGGCTTGTAACAGCCTACAGAGCGTTTAAGTCAATTTATAACCTTAGGTTTGAGAGTACGAGCAATACATCATAGATGTTACAAAATATTGCATTTCGTAAAAGAAGCACGGCACTTGGTAACTGGGGTAGTACTTTCCAACAGAAACTATTATAGTACGAGGCGCCACGAAAATATACCTTAAAAACCAAAATGGCGGCATTGCAAAATGGTGGCACATGGTAGCTAGTTTTGCGTCACACAAATACAAATTGACGTCGGGCCATGTAACAATATAGGCAACGTAAATATTCATACGAACGCTATGAATACAAAATCACCAGACCACAAAGACACTGAGAATTCAAGATGGCGACCTTTCCTAAATTATTGTTTTGGGATCTATGTACTGCAAATTCCAAAAGAAATGTTCACTGTATTTAGCAAAAAAGCATACCGCTTGAGAATGCATACGAGTACTTACCTAAGTTATTTTAGAACGAAATCCGACAAGAAAACTCCCGTAGGATCCAAGATGGGGCCTCTGCAAATGTCAGCATGTAAGTAATGGTTTCCTTATATCTACACTACAAATCCAAGAAAAAAAATGAAATTAAATCTTTAAGTTTTACGTCCCACGGTTATGCCGGTTAGGCTAAAGGAGACGGTGATGATGAGAGATGAGTGAAATGGTGGAATGAAGAAAGTGGGAGGAAACGGGAGAACCCCCGAGAAAACCCACGAGCACGGTGTTTGTCCACCACAAAGTCCACACGGCGCGAGCTGGGATCGAACCAAGGACCCCAAGCACCGAAGGTGAACGCTCTACCACTGAGCCACCGCGTAAAAATCCAAGAAGAGGCATATAACTTCTGCAGAGGAAAATATGTATTCACATTAATATTTAAATATAACACCTTCAGAAGATACACTTTAGGTTTCAAGATGGCGGCTGTTTCGAAACTGTATGTTTAGTAATAATTTGTCACAACATTCTATGTGTACGTAAGTTAAAGTGAATAGAACGTCAAACAATCATACATGAAGTACCTAACTTGAAATACTTAACTTTGAGTTATGCTGAGAGTACATTTAATTTCGTTTAGTCCATGTTGCCTGAATGTCCTTTACAATCTTTGCAATGAGTTTGTATTGCAGGCTTCCGAACAGCGTGATAACGTCAGGAACTTCTATCGCACATAGAATATTCGCAAGTGGAACCCAGCACTTGTCTTCTCTGCCGCGGTTTTTATCCTCTGGCCAGTACAACCTCCTTGAAGGCCAATGAGAATGCATAAATTTGATCCATACATCATTGCTCTCGTCGTCAAGTTCTAATATCATCCCAATATAACACTGTTCTTCGTATACACAACTAACGTAGGAACTAAGTTGAAGTTCTCTGAATCTGGCCACCTGTGAAAAGCTGTACCTCAGAGAAAAAGTTTCATCGTTGCTCATCCTCTTTGCAGCAATTTCCGTTGTGGAGACTGGCTTGAAATAATGGTAGGAACGGGTTCCTGGTACAGTTTTATGTTTTGAGAAACGCATGTTTAGATTAGCTGCTACGGCAGTAACATCCTGTTCCTTGATAAACTGGATGGTCACTTTAGGTGCAAAGTGTTCACTGGAAAATGTGACATTTGCTACGCTGTACATATTTGTTCTTTGTAAGGTCTCTGCAAGTTTGCACGCGTTACACTTCTTTTGACAGTTCCGCGTATACCATCACAAGCAGACTTGCCGGGATAACGGAATGTTTGTTTGGATAATTGAATGTTTTGTACGTGGTTAGGCAGCAGTGGCGGCTCATGACTGATCTGGTAAAGCTAACAATGACAATTTGTAGCTTACCGTGGTCAATAGGGTATTAATGGAGAACTTATGCTGAAATGAGTAGCAATGTAGTGGCGTTACTGTCAACTGACACTCTAAAATCGAATACCAATGAGCGCTTGTATTGCAACATACAGTGCATACGACCCCAAACAAGGTCGCCATCATGAATTCTCAATGTCTTTGTGGTCTGGTGATTTTGTATTCATAGCGTTCGTATGAATATTTACGTTGCCTATATTGTTACATGGCCCGACGTCAATTTGTATTTGTGTGACGCAAAACTAGCTACCATGTGCCGCAATTTTGCAATGCAGCCATTTTGGTTTTTAAGGTATATTTTCATGGCGCCTCGTACTAAAATAGTTTCTGTTGGAAACTACTACCCCAGTTACCAAGTGCCGTGCTTCTTTTACGAAATGCAATATTTTGTAACATCTATGGTGTATTGCTCGTACTCTCAAACCTAAGGTCATAAATTGACTTAAACGCTCTGTAGGCTGTTACAAGCCAAAACCCACGAATATTTTTTATTCTCCTAATAGAGCATTATGTACTCCCTTAACCGTATTAATAACAAAATATTTTGTAATAGTATCATGGATGGATTTAGTTTTATGACTAAATAAGTGAAATTAATATTGTTACCAAAGAGCTGTGTACTTCTGCAGATTGAGATTGCTTCCATATCTGCAACTTTTTCACTCTAAAGCGAGGAATCAAATCTTTCAGGTCATCATCTGTCAGCAAGGCAGAGCGTTGGCGTCTATAAGATTCTTTAGAAATAGCGAAAGAAAATATCTACAGTGGAAAATGAAACGTGAAAAGTGTTATAAGTAGAAATACATAAGGTAGTAATATTTATGCTTTAATCTTTCATAACTTCATAAACATATGGAGTTTCTAAAAGGACCTACAATTTATGAAGAACTCTCGAAGTCTACGAAATTCAATTAATCATTATGAACTCAAAACCTCAGGCCGACCCTATTTGACATCTACAGCATATAGCTTTCTGATGAATAAAAACAGCATACTCTATTGTACAAGTAATTTCGCAAACCACAAAGTGAACCTTGCCACATTTATAAACACAGTAAAATATGTTTCATTCACAAAAATAATTTTAATTTTCTCTGACCAGAGAATTACCTGAATATAATGTATCTTACTCCTTTAATCATTGGCTGAATATTTAAAATTTAAGTTATTTAATTTGAAGTCCCCTTTTTAACAGTTTTAATGTTCGCGAGCCAATGTAATTTAGAACAGATGTAATGGGAAGAAGGTTATTAAAGAGGGAAGGAACAAAAGTAAATGGGAGATTTCTTTAAAAAATCTCTAAAGAATTATGCCCTGCTAACCAGGTCCAATATCTCTAAGTTCCTTGAGCAAAACAGCTGGTATATATATATTTCAACTCACCTTTTAGTCGTCATCATAACATCTTCATTATGGATACTCTCCCTTTTAATAACATCTCATAAATCATAAAACTAAAAATAATCCTAAAATAGGGAAAACTTCCAAATAGCTGCTCGGTCTTCACAAACTCCTTCCGGTAGTGTCCCTCTACCGACAACAATACATTCAAGTCCGCCCAAGGGTGGGTGGGTAAAGTACAACAATAAAACTTATTTATAATCGATTAATCTTAAGGGATTAATATGCTGAAATTACTGATCACTATACGAAAAACTAATACGCCTACACTTGAAGCGTTTAAGAAAATTATGAAATTGAGAAATAGCAAATGAAAATAATCGCTTAGATATCGTAATAATATACGCTGAAATGATTACGTAACTTAAAATGTATAAATGAAAATGTTATTAAAGTACCACTTATTTTCAAAAGTGTGGCGACACACTAACATGCAGGTATGAACCTGCTAAATCACTGAAATTACAAGATGGCGGAAAACGTAAACTTTCATCCATGCTTAAAATCTGAATGCTTATGAAGTCTAAATACCATATGTAAAGTTAATCTTCACCACTTTTTACACCTATATATAGGCTATATAAATTTGTTTTCCTCGTCGAAGGCGAATATTCGTTGATAAACAAAAGAAATCTGAAGTATCTATGTAATTCTTACTTAACACACACACACACACACACACGCATATATATATATATATATATATATATATATATATATATATATATATATATAGATATATATACTAGCATTAATTACCCGCTTCGCTGGGTTAAATTAAGTAAGAAAAAACAGTATTATGTTTCGTTAGTGAGTCACTTTTTACTACTACTAAAGCGCTCCTTGATATTGGTAATTTTTGATTATTTTTATATATCCCCTGTCCTTTCCATATAGCGGGTCACGGCATCGGAAGTGTACTTATTCATCTCAGCGACCCCGAAAAGTATAAATTCGACACTGATATTGGTCATTTTGACTATATATATATATATATAAAACTAATCGAGGGATATATATATATATATATATATATATATATATATATATATATATATATATATATATATATATATATATATATCCCTCCCACAATTTTTGCGGGGCTTAATTTGGATTTAAATCGCATCAGAACTGTTACTGTTTATCGTAGCGACCTCATAAACTATAGATTCGACACTAATATCGGTCATTTTCGATAATTTGTAAATGTCTTTCCCCTCCATTAACTTACATCATCAAAGTGATATGACAAAAATCATCTCATGTTCAAACTTCATCTAGGTTGAACATTTGATGGAGATCGGTCCGGTGGTTCAAGAGCTATTGAATTTTATTTATTTTTATAAATCTCTCCCTCTTACCTCCTCCCGTAAGTTCTATCGTCAAAGTGAATAAATGAATCCCATCCCAGGCCCGAACCTCATGTATGTTGAATATTTGATGGAGATTGGTCAGGTGGTTCAAGAGTAAAGTCACATAGACAGTCACTTTAATTTTTTTGTACATATATCTCCGCCTTCTCCTCCTACTTTCCTACGTTGCGCCGTCAAAGTTAAATGATAAAGATTATCCCAAGCATGAACGTCATCTCTGTTGAAAATTTCATAGAGATCGGTTGGATGTTTCAAAGTTATTAACTTTTAATAATTTTTATATCTTTCCCCTCCCCTTCCGCTCCCTTAAGTTCTACCGTCAAAGTAATATGATAAAAACCACCCCAGGTCCAAACTTAATCCATATTGAACATTTTATTAAGATCGATCCTGTGGTTTAAGCGTGATGAAGTCACAAAGATAGTCACTTTTATTTTTACTTTTTTTTACATATATCTCCCCCTCCCCTTAGTTGCACTGTAAAAGTGAAATGAAGGAAACATTCCAGGCCCAAATCTTATCTATGTTGAAAGTTTGATCGAGATCGGTCTGGTGGTTCAAGAGTTATTAAATTTTATTCATTCTCATATATTTCCCCTCCTCCCCTCACCCTCCCTAAGATCTACTGTCAAAATGAAATGATAAAAAACTTCCTAGGTTTGAATTTCATATATGTTGAAAATTTTATTTAGATCGATCGCGTGGTTCAAAAGTAATTAATTCACGAACATAGTCACTTTTATTTTTATATTTATTGATTTTTGTATATCTCCCGTTCCACCCCTTCTCTTACGTTGTTCCGTCAAAGTGAAATGATAAAAATCATGCCAGTCTCGCACTTCATCCACCTTGAAAATTTGATCAAGATCGGTCGGGTGGTTCAAGAGTTAAGTTTTATTTATTTTTTTCTGTCCCTCTCCTCCCCCTCTCCCAAGTTCTACCGTCAAAGTAAATAGCTTAAAGCACTCCCAGGGTAGAACCGTATCTACGTGGAAAATTTGATCGAAATCGGTCGGGCGGTTCAAGAGATTAAGAGTCACAAATATAGTCACTTTCAATTTTATAATATAGATATGTTGCATTAACATGTATGTATTTTAGTATCGATTGAAGAGAATTTGGGACTTTATAATATATAAAATGCGATATGTGTATGTAAGTGTAGAATGTAATGTTTAGATGAATGTGTAATAATGTTTATGTACTAAACTCAAAAATATCCCATAACTATATTCACTTCCGGAGCTCATCCCGTACGCATTAACTGGCTATGGGCCAGAGCAGTGGCGTAACTAAAGGTCTGGGGGCCTCCCGCAGACAGCGTGGAGTGGGGCCTCTTCTCGGCATTACTTCCACGATTTGGGGGCTCCCTGATGGCTTGAGGGCCCCGCAATTCGGGGTCTACGGGGCCCTTATTTACGCCGCTGGGCCAGAGGAAGATTAAGACTAGTACTTCGCTCAACCTGAGCTCTGGGTAATTCAAAGACGATCTCTGACAATAACGTGTATTGGGGAGGGGGAACAACGAGATTGTAAGCGTGTTTTTACTCAGAAAACCCTGGAAGGTGGTGTGTTGACACGATACAACAACAAAACTAGAGATAGAACACACGTCTTCATATGAGGATCAGGATAAATATAATCTCAAAATTGTAGAAATGCAATAACAACCGAACCTGAGTAACGTTTGATGTAATAAGCATAGACTCATCTGCACATAGTAAGAAAGTAATTAAGTAAAATTGTTATATCATAATGTATATAAATATTAGAATATGAATAAGTGGGTGAACGAGTAAATGTATTAAATATCGATATTTATGTAAAACCTTTTTGTAAGTAAACGTAAGCCTTTTAAATCTAGAAACGCAGTACTTAGGTCAAAGAGGAGGGGAGACGATGAATTAGTAACGTAAACAAGCCAAAACAAAGTCGTAACTAATATTAAATTACCATAAAATTTATAAAAATTCCTTAGGTTCCTGAAATATTATCTATTTATCACACTTTCTATGCACTAAATGATGTTGGGGGTGGATACTAAATTCCACACTCCTATAAACTTTGCATGATGTATATACACAAATACATGCATAGCATAGGATAGGAAGTGAACAGAAAAAAAAAAAGCAGAACTATGTTCTAAACTTAATAAATTCTCTCAAAGATTAAACATTCGGAAGATGACAAATAAATCTTCGAGTACACAAATAATAGAAGTTAACTCTTAATTTTTTTTCCGGAGCTAAGACAGTTTCTATATACAAATTCAATTAAGGATATATTGCTAGTCAATAGAAAATAAAGTTCGAAATTATGCAGTCGGAATATTATACACTGCACTCCAGTTAAATAGAATAAAATATATGTCTTAAATAATTCTTCAGGCCTATGCCTAACAAAAACTTCTCCAAATTGAAATAACTAGTACTGTAATGAAAATAATGTTACCATATGCTATTTCCTCAATGCTCTCTATTTACTAGAACAGTAAACGATAGTGCACTAATCGTAGGACGTTTAAGAGAGGTTTTACTGTAAGCTATTCTTTAAGAAAATCTGAAATTTTACGTTTATAGTTTAGATCGTTCTAGAGTTATAGTTATTTTACGTTTATTATTACGGTTCTATTACCCTAAAAAAAAAAAAAAAAGTATTATACTTCCGATTGAATCGGTGGGTATAAGAACTAAAAATATTAACTTCAGCATGACGCATATTGAATAGAAACGTAAATACATCCTTCTCAATAATGAAAAGTTCGTAATTTTAATCCAACCAAACTATTGTTATAAACAATGCATTGCGGAGTTTTAGTATTACAATAAAAAGTAGAGCACCCGAATTTCACTGAAAAAAAAAAACTTAATTACTAATAAAATCTATGGCGAAAGTTTACAATTGACACACCAAGAGTGAAAATAAAGTGTTTATATTGGCACTTGAGAAAGTGCAAATTCGCTGTATATATCTGAGCACACACACACACACACACACACACACACATATATATATATATATATATATATATATATATATATATATATATATATATATATATATATATATATATATATATATATATATATACAAGAAACCATAGACATTGCAATATGCCTATTCATGAAACAATAACCACTGCCAGCCTCTGACGAAAATATTATGTAAATTTCTTCAAATAATGTGCTCCAAAAAATGAATATTATGTTACGCCTTTCATTCTGACTATATAATGTAAGAACTGGTGATGGTAACTATCTAATATTAACAGCTACATAGCAGGAGGCACTTTGAAATACTTAGGGGAGGGAGCACACCGAATTAGAAATCCATGTCGATATAATACAAGTTCCTACTAGACATTTAGTGGCGGATCTAGAAGGTAAAAACTGGGGGGCCAGCCAGTACCGGGTGCGTCATTTTATAATGTCAAACCTTGATGACGGAGAAACCAAAAGAGAGAGAGAGAAGCGAAACTTTGCACGAAGCAACTATACAAAGGGGCACACTAGTAGACGTATTATTTGACATCACCGGATGAACAGTGTTGCCAACACAACATAAAGTTATGATTTTTTAAATGACCTAAATTGTATTTCATAATTGAATTAAACACTAAGAAGGAAGACGTAAGATATGCCACTACCCGCAGGTCAGCGTTGCAAACTTCTCGAGAAATAACGTTAAATATGTGTCACATCTAAACGCCTTTTGCACACACAGGGAGTGAGGTACACACTAGTTTCGCACAATAATTTAAATATTGGCCAGGACGTTTTAAATTGACACCAAGTTTAGATGGGTCCGTTAAACAGTGTTGACATTACAGAAAAGACAAAAGTCGAGTTTGGATACGGTGCACTAATTCGAAAAAAGCCATAAGTACATTACGGTTTAATATTTATAGGACAATTTGGTATGTCATAAGAAGCATTCTCACGTTTATTTGAAGTCGATAAGTCAAATACTTACCGAGATATTCGGAATTTTGTAAAACCAGACAGCGTTACCAACTTCTACAGCGCAAAATTCTCAGCTTTTACAATACCTTACCTCTCATCTTTTACAATAATATAAATACCTTAAATCTTTTTCATTGAAAGAACTGAGGGGCCTAGGCACCCCCGGCCGTGACCTAGATCCGCCACTGTAGACATTTCAACATAAAACATGATAAATAACACTTTCACAAATAGGTATACACTTACAAGCCAAGCCCAAAATTTCGATTATGCAATTGCCTCAAAATAAATAAAAGTAATCGACAACTAAAACTGCAGTACATAGACAGTATTATTTTGTATGTGATACCGTTGTCGCGACTCTACTTGCTTTCGTTTTGTAGCTATTTATACACCCGCCAAAAATGACAAACATATAAATAGATTCAAAGTGAAAGCAGATAAGTGAGTCGTGACAACGGTCATTACATACAAAATAATATTATCTAGTGCACTGCGATTTGCTTTTCGATCGCTTTTATTTATGTTGAAGAAATTAAAATTAAAAAAAAAAAAAAAACTAAAATTGCCGGTTGCTGCGTGGCGGACCCCCAAGTTATGATCCAGTGAACTTCATTTCAATGGTTATCTAATTACGATACTGTAATAATATATAATCATGGAGGATTTTTTTTCAATTTTAGATTTGGGCCTGGAAATGTTTATTCCACTTTTCTCGATCTTCAGCTTTCTCTTTTAATTCCCAATAGTTTTTCCTATTTTTCAAATCATCGATCAGCTGTGTTCTTCTTCCTATTCCTCGATTCCTTTCCATCTTTTCTTTTATGGCGGTGTCAAGAAGATAATTTCTTCGCAAGATGTGTCCAATCCAATTGGCCTTTCTACGAAGGATGGTGGCTAGAAGTGTCCATTTTCTCCTATCCGTTTTAAAACATCTTCATTTGTTGTTCTCTCTGTCCATTTTATCTTCTCCATCTTCATCCAACACAACATTTCGAAGCTCTCTAAATATATCTTCTCTAACTTCCGTAATGTCCAAGTCTCTGAACCATACAGTCCAATGCTCCATATATAGCACTTAACCAACTTCTTAAGTCCAATATTGAGCCTGCTAGTTAAGAATGATCATTTCTTGTTGAATGCTTCTTTAGATATGGCAATTCTTGACCTGATCTCTTTAGTGCAGTAAGCGTCTTTCGCCAAAATACTTCCCAGATACTTGAAATTATCGATCTGTTCAAGTTCTGCTTGTTCTACACAATATTAATCAACATTGAAATATTGTGAGTTTATTAAGGGCGGAAGAATTGTTATGGTGGACTTAGAAAAATAATCCTAGATTGATTAAAGCCTGACACGAAGTAGTAACTGCAGGTGCCACGTAATTTGAATAGGCCCATGTCTCAGCCTACTCTTTGCAAGCAAAATTATAATTATGGGAGTTTATCCATCATAGTGAATTTGGCGCTCGCTAAAATGCCCTAAATTTGGCTCCCTATTCGGTTGCAAGACTCGCACAGCCCTTTCGTCGGCTTTGAGTATTGTCCATTGATCATAGAGGAAATTGACTTTTGAATTGTTACTTGACTATTTTCATAAAAACGGAGTTGTCAAGAGTACTGACGACCGTTGAGGGAAAGGGCGAGTAACAAACGTTTGGAAATGAAATCTTTGGGATTTATGTCCCGTGCTGATGCCGGATAGGCTAAAGAAGAATGAATGAAACTGCGGAAAGAAGAAATTAGGAGGAAACGGGAGAACTCCGAGAAAACCTACAAAAATTATGTTTGTCCACCACAAAGCCCACTTGGCGCGATCTGGGATCGAACGGGGATCACGTGCACCAGAGGTGAACGCTATACCACGAAGTCACTACGACCCCAACCTGGACGTCGAAGCAATTAATGTGTGCCTACTTGCATTGACTTCAAATCCTCTATAAAATTAACATAGGCTTATATAAATACACACGAAAAGATAAATCATACTGATTCTCAAATGAAACAATAATGGAAACAATAATGGAACTTCATAACGAATTAGTTCTTATTTCTAGAAATGCAATTTAAAAACACGAATAAAGCCAAAATTTTAGTACATAAATAACACTAGTTAACAAAGGTTTTGTTACATAAAAGGAAATACCTGTTCTTAAAGGAACTTTTTGCGCTGAATTCGAATATGCACTCGGTTTTTCTCCATCACGTACGATTTTGCCGTAACAGAGGGATTTTCGGGAAAATCCCTCAAAAATTTCCCTTTTCGTTTATTTTACACCCCAAGATCTTGTCCCCTTGCATATACTAACATAGAAATTATACCTAAGTATACTTTGATTCATATTTAACAAACCCTCCAAGTTTCGTAATAATCGCTTTATTCTTTCTAGAGAAATAAATATGTTTGTATGTATACTGTGTGTACTGTTTATTGCACCTTATAGTAATGCTTTCAGATCTCTTAAGTTGAGGTAAAACGTTTTGCTTTATTACCACAAACACATATATATAATATAATACAATATAATTTACAAGTGTGACAATTTACAATAAACAATAGTACAAATGTACCAAAAGGTCATGAAAAGACAATCAAAACTATCACAATATATGAAACTTCCATTGGGTTACAAAAACGTACACTACTTCCTTCTTTTGTAAGAAATGTTGCATTCTCTAACAAGACCCCAACAATAGTCCCCCATCATTGAAGGATCCCATCGTCCCTGGTACCTTTTCTCCATTGCCATTATATCTTGGTGGAATCTTTCCCCCTGTTCGTCGCTGAGAGCACCTAGGTTAGCAGGAAAGAAGCTGAGGTGGGAGTGCAAAAAGTGGATTTTTAAAGACATCCTACAACCCAACTCTTTGTATTTCTGTATCGTGTCCTGTACGATTTCTGTGTAACTCTCAGCTTTGTTATTGCCCAGAAAGTTGCGCACAACACACTTAAATGCTGTCCACACAGCTAGCTCAGCACTGTTTAACTTGCTGTCAAAGCTATCATCAAGCATTAATTTCCTAATTTGGGGACCAATAAACACTCCCGCTGAAATCTTAGCATCACTCAGGTTAGGGAACTTATATCGCAAATACTTGAAACCTTCACCAGATGTGTCCATGGCTTTGACAAAGTTTTTCATAAGTCCTAACTTGATATGAAGTGGCGGTAGTAATATCTTATTAGGATCTACCAAAGGAGCGTATTTGACGTTGCATTCTCCAGGTACGTAATTCACTCTAGGTTTCCATTCCTTCACTTCATAATGTTTGTCATCAGCTCGGCTATCCCATAAACATAAAAAACATTGGTACTTCGTGTAACCGCACTGCAGTCCTAATAAAATACCAACTACCTTGAGATCACAACATATTTGCCAACAATGGTCCTTGTAATTTATAAGATTTAGCAAAGTTGACATGGTGTCATAGGATTCCTTAATCTTCACTCAGTGCGCAAGTGGTATAGAAGGTTTTTTATTTCCATTATGTAAAAGGACAGCTTTAAGGCTGACCTTTGACGCGTCGATAAATAACCTCCATTCTTCTGGAACGTAAGGAATTCCTAGCTCCGGCATCAACCCATTTATATCCGTACATATGCACACATTATCTTGCATTGAGAAATAGCTTGAAAATTGAACATGCCTTTTCCTGTACACTGATATGTTCGTTTCTGCATCCAATAAGTTCCACTGCTGGAACCTTGATCCCAGAAGTTCCGCCTCTTGTTTTGTCAGGTGCAAATCATGGACTAGGTCATTGCCGGATGAAATGTGGCTCGCGAACACAGTCACGGATGAACGTTGGATCCTTGAATGTACATGTTGATGTCGATGGTTCATCAAGGTCATGATCATCATCAGTCTTTTGGCCATATCTCTTCCCAGTTGGTAGGGGGCTCGGGAAGTGGAAGTTCATCCCCGTGCGGAATAGGTCTAATTACGGATTTAACGTTGGGATAACTTATTGTGTAATTGCTTTTTCTAGAATGTCCCTTAACTACTGTGAGACAAAAATAACCATCATCCAGATGGTTGGTGGGTTCTCTCCACACCATTGGTACAACAAATTTCATGAACCTCCGTTTCCCTTTGGCCCATGCAAGTAAAGTGACGTAGCACGACGCACAAATTATGTTGGGTGCCCAAGTTTTGTCCTGATCTCCCACACGACATCCGAAATATATATATGCTAGTTTCACCGATGGCGTAATGGATCTACACTGTCCTTTAACTACAAACTGGCCACACACATAACAAAAACTATTTGGTGAGTTAACACACGAACGCCGTCCTCTTGACGCCATTGTACTGATCACAAACTAAACTTCTGGTCTTAGTTGGGTATAATGCCGTTAAGATCAAACATGAAAGCACTCTTAGCAGCAAAGACAACTTTGAAAGTGAAGTAGTGTTAAACCACACGTCAATATAAAAATGTACAAAACTCCCTCACCAGGTGTCAAGAACACAAGAAAGAAAGAAATGCGCGGGGGGGGGGGGGAAACGATACCGTAGTGGAAAATTCAGACTGCATTAGTTCATTGTTCTCAACAATGAGTCTGTATTCCATACTTTCTTTCTTTTGCATTCTGTTACATTTGATAACAAATATTGATAACCATTTCATGAACAAAACGAAAAAACTTGGAGAATTGTATATATATGTATTAAGATATACATATACTGTACGTTTAAAAAAAATATACGTTGGAAGTACATTCTATATTTATACACGTTTCTAATTTACACAGAGCAATACAAGTGTGTTGTTGACTATTGTAAATATTCATTTTTATGTCTGTGTTTGTAGTAATAAAGCAAATCGTTTTTACCCCAACTCAGGAGATCTGAAAGCTTTACTATCAGGTGCAATAAACAGTGCACACAGTATACATACAAATGTATTTATTTCTCTAGAAAGAACAAAGCATTTTTACGAAACTTTTAGGGTTTATTAAATATAAATCAAGGTATACTTAGGTATAACATCTATGTTACTATATGTAAGGGGACAGGAGTTAGGGGAATAAAATATCTGAAAAAGGGAAATTTTTGAGGGAATTTCCCGAAAATCCCTCTGTTACGGGAAAACTGTACGTGATGGAGAGAAACCGAGTGCATATTCGAATTCATCGCAAAAAGTTACTTTAAGATCAGGTGATTTTTCTCATGTAACGAACAAAAAGTTTAAATTTGTTAACTAATAATAAGCAACACTTTTCTTAAAGACAAAAATTTAAAACAGTAATTGTTTGTTAATCGGAATTGGTAGCTAAAAGGAACAGGAGTGCTTTCTCAACATCTGGAGCGAGCGACTCGACGTACGAATTTAGAGTTTACACGATTCTGTTTAATAGGAAAGCTTCCCTTCATGTAAAGGTCAACGACTTGCTTTCCCCTTCTTTAGTTGTAAGTGGTTGGAGGGAGGGGAGTTTCGTATCAGGTTGCCTGAAACAGATAATAGTTAGTTGTTAAATTTTGTCTTCCTATTTTTTTATATGTATATGTCAGTAGAAACAAACCTTGAGAAATTAGACTGCTTCTAGAAATTGAACTGCTTGAGAAATTAGAACACGAAATTTTACTACTGAGCAGCAAATATTGAGACTAAAATACCTCAAGCTGATTTCTGTATCATCATTATTACAAGGGTCATTGCAAAAGTTAAGGCAACTATTTTTTTCTCGAAAATGGTAATGAATTTAAAAATTCTGAAATATGTAAATGGAAGGTTAGTTCATATGTAAATATTACATGTAGGGAGATGGATGAACACACACACCACCATAAAGATATAGCAAGAGAAAAAGACGAAAAAAAAATCTGAGTTTCAAAAGTGTTTTACTGTCGATTGCAACAGTACACAATAGCACATTACAAACTACATGCATCCAATGGCATCAGGAGTCTTCTCAGGAACCCACAAGATGGCAGGGATTCTAAGATGTCACAGTTACGTGTTCTTGCCCTGTGCGCATTCACATAGTACAAAATAATTATGAAGGAGGGGCAGACATGTTAACCTGTTAGTCCCCCATATAATCAAATTTGATCAGAATTGAGCCAGATCGTTTCATCGTTATTCGAATCCGTTTGATAGCCAACAATAATCGTTTCATCGCCACGCGTATTGACGTACTACATGTAATTATGTAAACGGGGCGAACAGGTTAACCAGCTAGCTCCCCTTAGAACCAAATTTGTTCCGAATAGGGTCAGATCGTTTCATCATCGTTTGATCACGTTTGATCGCCAACAAGTATCGTTTGATCGTCAATAATTATCGTTTGATCGCCACGTGTATTGACGTAATACAAGTTATTATGTAGGTTGATTAATATGTAAACCTGTTAGCCTCGAATAGAACCAAATTTGATCAGAAGACAATTGTTGGCGATCAAATAACGATGAAACAATCTTTCCCAAATCCGATCAAATTTGATTGGATGGGGGGGGGGCTAACGCGTCAACCCCTACATATTTACTTCTATTACATCAATATACCTGCCGGTCAAAGATAATTGTTGGCGACCAAACGCTATCAAACGACGATGAAACGATCTGACATAATTCCGATCAAATTTGGTTCCAGACGTCAACACGCGTGGCGATAAAACACGATCAAACGACGATGAAATGATCTGACTCAGTTCTGATCAGATTTGGTTCGATGGAGGGTTAACGGGTTAACCTGTTACCCTCCATACATAATTACTTGTATTACAGCAAAATGCGTGGCAATCAAATGATAATCATTGGCGGTAAAATGCGATCAAACGACGATGAAATGATCTGAAGCAATTCCGATTAAATTTGGTTGGATGGGGGGCTAACGGGTTATACTGTTAGTCCGCATGCATAATTACTTGTATTACGTCAATACGCGTGGCGATCAAACGATAGGGCTAACACGTCACCGGTCGGAACGCAACACAGCTATTGCGGATTAGTGTTTTCAATGTTAATTGTATTTTAATATGCAGGTTTTGTTGCATTTGTGTTTTTCTAGTACTTCAATATGCAGATCTTATTTATTTCATATCTTACCTCTCATTTAAATTGTTTTTTAAACAGCTCTGTACCTGTAGAAAATATTTAGCAGACCTATTTTTTGTTGTTCTTAACAGTATGTATAAAAACAAAAATAAGCCTATCAAAACAAAGTTCAAAATAATATTTTCAAATATTTTCTGGTATTAGGTTCTAATTATATTTATCTCTTCCGCTTATCTTCGCAACCCCCAGGTTGAGAAACTCCCACGTCACCATTTTTCGCTCCCACGTTAGGAACTGAAACTGTCATTATCACGGATATTGAGCGAAATGGTCATGACCTCTTTATAATCGAATATGTCCCCTTCTCCCAACTACATGATACAAAAGAATATTCTACGAGGTATTGATTGAAAGGGATTTCATATTATGCGCATTACTGCATTACGTAATAAGAATCCGGCATATTATTGATTTAAGCTTCCGAATTCGTTTAGAGGACATTCAACAGAGTTTTGCTGTGGGAAAGTGTCATATTAATAGTTCACCTTTAGTACTTCAAATGCCGTAATGTCCAAAACTAGTAAGTTACAATGCATTACAAGTATTCAAAGCAATGGATTACAGAATAGATAAGCACATACTGTGTCACTGTAACAACAACTAGTTCCTCCGTTTTCCTAACAGTGTCACAGGAGCCAGCACGTTTCCGCCATTATTTTCACATCTATATAATAATTACTCGTATTTGCAAAGTAACTGGGAAATCCTTCGGAGCAAAGCCAAGGACGCCGATCCTGGGGACGGGGTGCCCGGGCCCCCAAACCTCATTTAGGGCCCTATTGTATTTATGAATACCCAATATTTGGCATAATTTGAATGCAACTTGTCTTAAAATCCTCAATATATACCTTCTGCATCTGAATGGCCCACAAATTATCAGAGAAATCGGCGCCCTTGGCAAAGGCCCACAGAGTCATGTTGTTATTGGTAATTGATAACAACCGAAATAATATTTATCATTTTTCTAATCGTTACCATTCTTGATATATCACATTGAAATAATTGAGTAAGTTCGGAAGAAACAGAGGAACTACTTACATTAAACTAATTTTAAAGAACTCCATTCACGCTCTTCCTATGATAATTAAGTTTGAATTTGGTGCATAGATGAACTATGGTTTTCCTGTTTTCCATTCTTTGAAGAACTGGATACTCTTTCCTTATGATGCGGCGCATGCGAGAGAGGACTAAATATGAAACGCTGTTGACGGCATCTTAAATTTAAGTTGCCCCATCTCTTGACGTTACTATTTCCTAACTGTTCTTTTCCGCGTATCTTGTCTCATGGTTCTTGTGCCTAGGACTAGTGATGGGCTGTGCGAATATTCCCGGTGGGAAGGAATTTAAAAATGGGAATATTCCCGGGTTTTTTCCTGGCCTATAAATTCCCGGGAAGGAATTTATTTCCATTTCTTTACTTTATCTTCCAATTAATAAGAACCATATGACTAATTGCTTTGTTTTAATATATTATGATTTCCTTCTGGGTTTTAAAGAATTTGGAGGTTAAAAAATTTAATATTATTTGACGGTACTTTATATAACTAATAATATGAGTTTTTAAGTTGCACTTCCATTTGAACTAAAAAGTAAGGTAATTGTTTAGTATTGAGGAGCCAAAACTAGCAAAAAGTAGGATGATTTACGGAAGAAATGAGTTGATACACTGTTAAAAATACTTACTTAAAAATGAGTAAAATTGACTCAAATTTGAGAACATTGTGTTCTCAGAATAGCTCCGAATACATTGTTCTCAAAAGTGAGAAAGTGTGGGTGTTCAAAATATAAGAACAATATGTACTCAAATTTGAGTAAATTTTACTCACTTTTGAGTAAAAATTCTCTTAAAAGCGAGATAAAATATTCTTAAATAAAATGAGAAAATGCTATTTCTCAAAAATAACGAGAACATATTTTCTCAAAAATGAGAAAGTTAACCGTAAAATGAGATGAATGTAATCAACATTGAGAAACTCTTTGTTCAAAAACTAGTAATGCTCTCCTCACAATTGAGAACATGTATACTCAAAAGTGAGTAGAAAAGTATTCGAAATGCTCAGATAGCCGCAAAATTGAGAAACACACGTTCTCAAAAATTGAGAATATTTCCTCTCAAATTTAAGAAAAACTCTTCTCAAAAATGAGAAGGGTTTTTTTAAAAA